>NC_088862.1:35715594-36315594 GCF_963853765.1 Magallana gigas | reverse complement strand
CTCAAGTGAGCTTTTCTGATCACAATTTGTCCGTTGTCTGCCGTCGTCGTTGTTGTCGTTGTTGTTGTAAACTTTTCACATTTTCATCTTCTTCTCAAGAACCACTGAGCAGATTTCAACCAAATTTGGCACAAAGCACCACTAGGTAAAGGGGATTCAAGTTTGTTCAAATGAAGTGCCACGCCCTCTTTAAAGGGGAGATAATTGAGAATTATTGAATATTTGTTGGTATTCTTCAAAAATCTTCTTCTCAAAAAGTATTCGGCCTGAAAAGCTTAAACTTGTGTGGAGGCATCATTAGGTAGTGTAGATTCAAGTTTGATCAAATCATGGTCCCCGGGGGTAGGGTGGGGCCACAATAGGGGGATCATGTTTTACATAGGAATATATAGAGAACATCTTTAAAAATATTCTTCTAAAAAACTTTTAGTCCAGAACAGCTCAAATTAAAATGGAAGCATCCTCAGGTAGTGTAGATTCAAGTTCGTTCAAATCATAGTTCCCGGGGGTAGGGTGGGGTCACAATTAGGGGATCAAGTTTTACATAGGAATATATAGAGAAAATCTTTAAAAATATTCTTCTCAAAAACTATTAGGCTAGGAAAGCTTACATCTGAGTGGAAGCATCCTCAGGTAGTGTATATTCAAGTTTGTTCAAATCATGGTCCCCGGGGGTAGGGTGGGGCCACAATAGGGGGATCAAGTTTAACATAGGAATATATAGAGAAAATCTTTAAAAATATTCTTCTAAAACCATTAGGCCAGGAAAGCTCAAATTTGAGTGGAAGCATCCTCAGATAGTGTAAATTCAAGTTTGTTCAAATCATGGTCCCTGGGGGTAGGGTGGGGCCACAATAGGGGGATCATGTTTTACATAAGAATATATATATAGAGAAAATCTTTTAAAATCTTCTCAAAAACTATTAGGCCAGAAAAGCTCAAATTGAAATGGTAGCATCCTCGGGTAGTGTAGATTCAAGTTTGTTCAAATCATGATCCCTGGGGGTAGGGTGGGGCCACAATTGGGGGATCAAGTTTTACATAGGAATATATAGAGAAAATCTTTAAAAATATTCTTCTCAAAAACTATTAGGCCAGGAAAGCTCAAATTAAAATGGAAGCATCCTCAGGAAGTTTAGATTCAAGTTTGTTCAAATCATAGTTCCCAGGGGTAGGGTGGGGCCACAATTGGGGGATCAAGTTTTACCTAGGAATATATAGAGAAAATCTTTAAAAATATTCTTCTGAAAAACTATTAGGCCAGGAAAGCTCAAATTAAAATGGAAGCATCCTCAGGAAGTTTAGATTCAAGTTTGTTCAAATCATAGTTCCCAGGGGTAGGGTGGGGCAACAATTGGGGGATCAAGTTTTACATAGGAATATATAGAGAAAATCTTTAAAATATTCTTCTAAAAAACTATTAGGCCAGGAAAGCTCAAATTTGAGTGGAACCATCCTACGGAAGTGTTGTTTCAAGTTTGTTCAAATCATGGTCCCTGGGGGTAGGGTGGGGCCACAATTGGGGGATCAAGTTGTATATAGGAATATATAGAGGAAATCTTTTAAAAATCTTCTTCTCAAAACTATTTGGCCAAGAAAGCTCAAATTGGCATGTAACCATCCTAAGGAAGCGTAGATTCAAGCTTGTTCAAATCATGGTCCCTGGGGGTAGGGCGGGGTCACAATTGGGGATGAATGTTTATAGATAGAGAAAATCTTTAAAAGTCTTCTTCTCAAAACTATTAGGCCAGGAAAGCCCAAATTTGAGTGGAAGCATCCCCTGATCATGTTTAAATAATAGTCCAGTGGTATGGTGAGGCCGCAATGGGGGATGAATTTTTATTTAGGAATATATAGAGAAAATCTTTAAAAATCTTCTTTTTAAAGACTATTGGGCCAGAAAAGGTTTAAACTTGTGTAGAGACATCCTCGAGTAGTGTAAATTCAAGTTTGCAAAATCACAGTCCCTAGTGGTAGGGCGGGACCGTGATGGCGGTTTGAATTTTTACATAGGAATATAAAGAGAAAATCTTTTAAAGTATTCTGGGAAAGTTTTCGGTTCAAAACTCAGTACTTGGTGTGAAAGCACAGGTTATGCAGATTTAAGTTTGATGAAACCATGATTCCCTAGAGAAAAGTGGGGCCATGAAATGGGGGGGGGGTATATGGGAATAGAGAAAAATCTTCTTACAGGTACAACAACAAAAGGGGCTTGGTATTTACCAAAAAAAAAAGAGGTGGATACAAATTGGCAGATTTTCAATTTTTTTTAGCAAGATCTACTGTACTCAGTTGTCAAGATATTTTGATACTGTAATGCTAATTTGATCAGAATTAAGGCAATTGTTGCTCAGGTGAGCGATGTGGCCCCTGGGCCTCTTGTTCACATTAGTGATGATTTTGCCTACTGTGTAACAGGTCTGATGAATGAAAGTGGCTGATGCTGGTTCGGTGTTTGCGTCAAGAAGCATGCCAAGCATACCCTCTGTTGTAAGGCTGGTACCCAAGTGGCCGACAGCCATGGACAGATCAAGCTGTGGGGCTCTTCATCCCTTTCCTGATCAACTGACTTCCTCGTACAGCTTTTCACGGTGACTGGTGTAATGGCACTTTTTACATCAAATGGAAATGATCCTTGCCAGGCCTCGCATTTCCTCCCCTTGCTGGTTCCAGTCCAGTGAAGCGTAACAGTCCAGGAATTTCTGTGAGTGATCTTTAAATGCATGGTTCCAAAGTTTAGCAGTTATTATCTCACCTAAACCGAAGGTTCAAGGGAGCTTTTCTGATCACTCGTAGTCCGTCTGACCGTCTGTCCGTCCATCTGTCTGTCTGTCCGTCTGTAAATTTTTCACATTTTTGACTTTAAAACCACTGGGCCAAATTTAACCAAACTTAGTACAAGGCATCCTTATGGGAAGTGCTAAAATAAAGGGCTAATCCCTTTTTAAAAGAGAATAATTTCAAAACAGTGAAAATAGGGTGTATATCTTTACAAATCTTCTTCTCAAGAACCACTGCACCAGAAATGCCAACATTTACGTAAAAACTTTAATATATAGTGAAGATTCTAAATTGCAAAAATCGTGACCCCCGGACCAGAACTGGGGCCCCAGGCGGGGTTCAAAGTTTAACATAGAAATACATAGGAAATTTTTTTTAAAAATCTTCTCAAGAAGCACTGCACCAGAAATGCCAATATTTACACAAAAGCTCGCATATATTGTGAAAATATTAAATTGCAAAAATCGTTCAAAGTTTAACATAGAAATACATAGGAACAATGTTTAAGAAATCTTCTTCTTAAGAAGCACTGCACCAGAAATGCCAATATTTACATAAAAACTTGAACATATAGTGAAGATTGTAACTTGTAAGAATCGTGACCCCCGAACCAAAACTGAGGCCTCAGGCAGGGTTCAAAGTTTAACATGTATAGGAAAATGTTCAAAAATCTTCTTCTCAAGAACTACAATGCAACAGTTTGAGATATTACTATGCATACATCCTTGGCTATTGTAGATTCTAAATTGTTAAATTCATGACCCACTACTGAACTCAAAATCCACTGATATTCCCAAAAATTGACTGACATTGTCTGATATCCACTGTATAACTACTGTACCCTACTGTAAATCCACTGTACACCCACTGTACAGAGCTACTGTACCACACTGTATCCCACTGTACCCCACTGTACAGAGCCACTGTACTCCACTGTACTCCACTGGACAGCACTGTACCTACCCACTGACCAGCACTGTACCTCACTGTACACCACTGTACGGGGCACTGACCAGCACTGTACCCCACTGTACACCACTGTACAGGGTACTGACAAACACTGTACACCACTGTAACCCACTGTACCTATGTTTTTATAAGTTATTAATATGTTTGAACAATGAATTGAATATTAACTTTATTTGAGACCAAAATCTGGATTTGTTTTGATTCTTTCCTATTGCTTACAAGAGAGAAAATGGGCTTCTATTTCTTTAAGTTCATATATAATTAGATGCACGGTCAGGGAAAAGGCAGGGATATCATCGATTTCTCGGGGAGCTTAGACATATTTTGGATAGTTGTACAATGTCAGTTTTAAAAAATTGAATTATCTTCTGACCCCCCCCCCCCCCCCGATCCTCCGATCCGTGCATGTATTAAAAACTCAGAATCCAATTATCATACGAAATATAGCAACTCATCCAATTAAAAGTGGGAATTATTTATATATATTTCAATATCAATGTTTTAGTAACTAAATATTTAATTAGGTTTTTTTTTTACAATGAATTTAATTTTATCAATATTATCTAATAAATATTAGTTAACATGTTACATTGAAGTTTTAAAATTCAGAGAATTTAAAACAATGTATAATTACAATTTATAGATATAAAAAAATCCACTATATTGCTCAGCATACTGAATTTTTTTCAAAAGAGAGAAGATAACCAACTGGTCTGGACTTTAAAATGTCTTTGAAGTTTTACTTCACAGGAAGATCAGTGAGTCAGTGTCTGTGTATAGTATACATACTTTCAGTAGATCAAAAGGTGTGAGTGTCGCAATATTCAAACTTGTAAATTGTCAGTCTGACACCTTGTTCAAGATATTATGCAATTCCCTTATAGGGGTATATGTGGTCTTGAGAGTATTAAATCCAGTTGAAATATGTATTTTTAAAAATATAACATTAATGAATAAACAAAATAATCTTTATATTCATCATTTTAGACGCGTTTTTTATCATTTAAATCAAGTCGGAAATTATACATGTTAAATATTTATAAATCCTCCCCCCTCCCCCAGCAGTCGCTGATATCAAAATAAATACATTGTATAGTGTTAAATTAAAAATGGAATGTGGTGATAACGAACACTGTTCAAATAATATTTCACTCTGTTACGGTACTTTAAATTATATACTTTTGAATTTTAACACTGTTCGTTATCACCAGTGTCATTGTCATATATCTACATGTACCTTCTCTTGCACGGCTTAGAATGTTGTCATGATATAGTTACATAGTTTAAATAAGAAAAAAATATATCACCCTCTCTCTCTCTCTCTCTCTCTCTCTCTATGTTGTAACTATCTTCCCAAATGTTTATGGAACAAGGTCAGGAAGGCATAAACACCCCCTGCATCACAATTTAATTTTAGCATCTCTTCAATTATAAGCGACATTTCAATTAATAGGCAAACATATTTATTTTCTCTTTCCGTAATAGGTAAATTGTGTACAGGTCGGATAAATAAGAAAAAATATTTCTATTATTCAGTAATTGAAAATACGCAATTTATATTTGAATCATGTTAAATGTTTGTGACTTAATAAATTCCACGAAGATGAATGAGCATGCAACCCAAATGAAATCATGCGTATAAAATTTTCTTTTTAAAACAAACTTATGAGCTATGAAAACTGTATTTACTGGTTATACAGACAATTGGAACTTGTTGCACGAAAACGTCACTCCATTGAGAACGAACTCCATTAGTTGTCATCGTATAATGGCTGCCTTTACATTCAACATTTTAACTGATCGTATGATTTTTTTTACACAATTATATTTGTTGAAATTAACGTCTTAAACAATGTCGAGTGCTAAACACAATGTACCGAGTTAAATTTGGGGGGGGGGGGGGGGGGGGCAGAATTACATGTAGTTTACCAACTTTTGCTTTACACACTTAGAAAAAATCCGGACGACACGTAATCGCTTCGTGTTGTCTTTAGAACAATAAGATATTCAAACCAAGACCAATTCTGACTAATCATTTATATCTTGTGTAATATTTGCTTCCTGTGTATAGTGATTAGCAGCGTTCACGACCGCTTGCGGGTAGACTTTCCAGCCCCGGAGGCTTTCACACTTCTAGAAATTAAGCCCCCCCCCCCCTCCTCACCTGAGATTTACCACCCGGTAAAAATGTTCGGCCTTTAAATTGATTTTTCGTTTTTTCTTCTTCTTTATTTACTGAAACCAGTATATTGGTATATTGTATCATAGCAAACAAGATAATCTCTCTCTCTCTCTCTCTCTCTCTCTCTCTCTCTCTCTCTCTCTCTCTCTCCATGCTTACGTACAAATATTTTATAGTATTTGAATAAAGTACTACCGGTAACATGTATAGTAATGTTGACAGCGGCTAAATGTAAATGTTGGCATAAAAAATTATTTCTTGTTATACGGGATAATGTCCATGGATTCAAATGATTTGAATTGAAGTTCGTTATTGAATGATTGTCATTTAAATTCTTAATAAATGAAAGTCAACGCTAAAAATTAATTTTTAATATCGACGATGTATTGTCTCCTTCTTTGTGTATGTCTACAGATAAAAATCTTTTGTCTGTCTTGGAACAATGAAAAACTCGGAACAAACAGAAAAAGGCGCAGACTATACACACGACCGGCTGACTGCGTCGAGGTGTGAAAACTGACCACCTGTGTATATATGTTGTAGCCTAGGTATAAATAGATGTAAACGTCAGGGAAATACACTGTTGAAACAAAAATCTGAATTTTCACTTTTAATTAAAAAACCCATTACGGTTGCCGTGTGCTTTAGGATCATAATCATTTAGAATCTGTCTTAAAAGATTTTTTTTTATTTACTTACAACTAGGTCTACTTGCATGTAATGCTTACAAAAGTGGGATTAATGATATCTATTTAATAGTTATTCCACACCGAGGTCAAAAATAAACAAAAATGCATTAATTTTATTAACATAATATTCATGCTTAACATGAATCGTTTCGACATAGCACAGTACTGCAAGGGGTATCAATTTGCAAGTGGATGAGGAAACAAAGGGGGGGATGTATTATCCGTACTACATTCTATTTTTCGATTTAAAGTTTGCAGATTTTGTTTAACCCAGGAGTTAGTTGGCAGAGATAAACTTGAGACTTAAGAAAAATAATCGGTATGTAAAAGAAGCACATTAATAGACAATCAATTTCTTACCCCAATCGATTTTTGATTTCTCTCTCTCTCTCTCTCTCTCTCTCTCTCTCTCTCTCTCTCTCTCTCTCATGAATTTACAAGTGCTTAAAATTGAGGCCAGGAGTCAGAAAGGAATAAGCATGTTAAAATTCCCCTACGGCATCACAACCACCAGTTCCAGCATAGATTTTATAATGAACTTTTCTACGACTACATATTATACCAATACAATACAGTCAGAAAGTGATATACATGCAAGGGGTATCAATTTGCAAGTGGATGAGGAAAAATAGGGTGGGGGATGTATTATCCGTACTACATTATATTTTTCGTCTTAAAGTTTGCAGATTTTTTTTTAACCCGGGAGTTAGTTGGCAGAGATAAACTTGAGACTTAAGAAAAATAATCGGTATGTAAAAGAAGCAGATTAATAGACAATCAGTTTCTTACCCCAATCGATTTTTGATTAATCTCTCTCTCTCTCTCTCTCTCTCTCTCTCTCTCTCTCTCTCTCTCTCTCTGTGATTAAAATTAAAAATGCATTCTGCATTATATGTTATTTTGCAAAATTAAAACCCAACATTTGCAATGAATTCTTAAATTTATTTAAAAAAAAAAATTTACATATGAGCTAGAAACTCGCACGCTTTCTTCAAAATGTACCTGTGTAGTGAAGCGCGCAGTCATGATACACGGACATGTGTACACGAACAAGCATGAATATATTTTGTGGATTCAGTGTTTAATTGACTGTTTTTCAGTGGGTTAAAGCGACTCATGAGACGCAGAGAATTAAGAACCCGATCATTTAAACAAGGGCTTGTCGTATATCATCAATAAGGAATGATAATGCACCTTGCTCGTTTGGGGGGGGGGGGGGTGTTATTTTCCAATGACTGGCAGAATAAACATATTGACATGCACTTTTTTGATAATCAGATTCAACATGTAAAATTCAGAACTTTCACCTGATAGCTATGGACATTATCATAATTTTGCGATCGTAACATTCAATAACAATAGACGTTAATAAATAAAACATACTAAATAAATTTAACGACCTGTTGCATTCTTCTGTCAGGTTGTATCTATGCATAATGTGAATGCTATATACAGCATAATAAAAATAAGTATTGAAGAAAAAAAATATCCTGAAGATTTAAAAATCCGATATTTTCTCAAATTAATAGTACAGTGGCGTACAGTGGGGTACAGTGATGGTCAGTGCCCGGTACAGTGTCGTACAGTGGGGTACAGTGCTGGTCAGTGCCCTGTACAGTGGCGTACAGTGGGGTACAGTGGAAGTCAGTAGGACTATACAGTGGTGTACAGTGGGATACAGTGTTGTTCAGTAGAAATGTACAGTGGGGTACAGAGGGGTACAGTGGAAGTCAGTGAAATGTACAGTGAGGTACAGTCAATGTACAGTGGATGTCAGACAATGTCAGTCAATTTTTGGGAATATCAGTGGATTTTGAATTCAGTAGTGGTACCCCCGGACTAATACTGGGGCAACACTCTTGTTCAAAGTTTAACATAGAAATATATAGGAAACATGTTTATACATCTTCTCGAGAACTACAATGTTACAGTTTGTGAGATTATTATGCAAGAGTCCTCAAATAGTGAAAGTTCTTAATTGTAAAAGCTGTGCCCCCCGGACCAACACTGGGGCCCCAGAAGGGGTTCAAAGTTTAACATATAAGTATATAGGGAAAGTGTTTAAAATCTTCTTCTCAAGAACTACAATGCAACAGTTTGTGGGATTACTATAGATGCAAGCATCGTCAAATTGTCAATATTCTTATTTGTGTAAGCCGTGACCCCCAGACTAATACTGGGGACCCAGAAGGGATTTAAGGTTAACATAAAAATATAAAGGGAACATGTTTGAAAATCTTCTCAAGAAGTACAGTGCAACAGTTTGTGGGATTACTATGCAAGCATCCATGGCTATTGTAGATTCTAAAAATGGTAAAATCTAATACTGGGGCCCAAAGAGGGAATAAAAGTTTAACATAGAAATAAATAGGCAAAATGTTTAAAAATTAAGAACTGCAATGCTATAATTTGTGAGATTTATATGCATGCAACCTTGGATAATGTAGATTCAATATTTTTAAAAAAGTGACCCCTTGACTAATACTGGTGACCCAAGACGGATTTAAATTTTGACGTAGAAGTATATATGCAAAATGTTTAAAAATCTTCTTTTCGAGACCTACACTGCTTTAATTTGTCATATTACTACGTAAGCATCTTTAAATATTGTAGATTCTAAATTATTAAAGCCATGACCCTCGATCTAATACTGGGACCCCAGAAGGGGTTCAAAATTTAACATAGAAATATATATGGAAAATGTTAAAAAAAAATGCTGCTCGAGAATTACAATCCTACAGTTTGTGAGATTACTATGCAAACCTCCTCATATAGTGTAGATTGTAAATTGTTAAAGCTAACCATAAACACTGGACCAATACTGGGGCCCCAGAAAGGGTTTCAAAGTTTAAAATAGAAATAGAAATAATTTATTTTAAAATAAAAATGTTCCAAGGACTGTTGTTCAGGTGAGCGATGTGGCCCATGGGCCTCTTGTTTCTTGATGTAGTACTTTGTAAAGTCTGGAATTGGGGTTAGGTGACTCTGCATCCATGTTGGAGTGTACCGGCTGCACTTCACTCGGCCCAGGTCGCAAAATATTCATTTGACTGCTTCTACGCTCAGAATCGCTTATTGTGAATATTCCATCCTTCTGCTGCTGTACGACATCCTGAAACTCTTCTTTACTCAGCCTTCTTATAGGACATAGACACTGTACTGGGATTGTGGTCCCTGTACTTTTCTGGCCCTTGTTGTGAGGAATGCTTCCTTTTTTGTACTGATGACGATGCAGCCACTTTGGTCCTTTCTTTGGCATGATTTATATTGAACTGTACACTTGTAGACTTTTTCTGGAATATGATGTGTGTGGTGCAATTGTTTAAGTATTGTAAACTTTCATACTGTTTATTTATTTTAGAACTGCCTGTCTTCTTAGAACCCCATCTTTGATGACTGATGGAAAAGCCTCATCACTCCCATTGCTCAAGAACCTCTTATCTTAATTACTAGGCATTATTCAGTGACCACCGTTATCAAAGCTCCAAGGTACATTATTAAAGACTCGATCTTCTGGCATCATGTTTTACAGTCTCTTACAGTGTCTTAGAATTAAAATTAACAATCTTTATACTGTAGATGAATTTTAACAGGAATTTACTCCAGAATTCAGCAATCTGTTAGGAAGAGTTATCCTCTACTTTTTAATCCCTTATGGTCAAAAGTAGATTTCCATACACTAGCATATATGAGATAGATAACTACTAGACATTTTCTGCGAACTTCATTAAAATTCATGAACTTTTTATTGTGGTAAAAGTCTTACGCAAGGAAATATAAGCAAATCAAACTGAACATGGTCAATTGTAGTTCCATTTATTTAGAGACAATTTCTTTTCTTTCTTCCCAGTATTGATTATTGACTCGGTGGCTAGGAGAATTATTACTTTGGTGGAATTGTCACACTAATTTCAATTTTGGGGTTGAGAAATGCATAATAATACATATAGTCCTTCAAATATTTTCTTTTATCTTTATACAGAATTCTTCTTCCCAAAAAGATTGAAAACATATATAGAAGTTCAATTCTGGCAACAACCTCTTAAATGAAATGTTGTTGATCAAACTGAGATTTTGGTTTTATAGAATTGAAGTTAGTGTCCAGATTCTGGAGAAATCTCTCAAGGACCTACTGAGTGAACTCAAACAAACTCAGATGCCACTCGCCTTTGAGTTGGACACAGTGGACAGTCTGACGAGTCGACGCAGCGCTCAGGCCTCAAACCAGCAATATATTTATTGTTGCTTAGGTGAGCGATGTGGCCAATGGGCCCCTTGTTTTTATTGAAGTTTCAGTCACATACTGATACCATAGATTGCTTATTTATCAATTGATGGTCATTTTCAGTATGAAATTATTGATTTTTATTCCAGTGTGAAATTTATAGAACCATTTTGAGAATAATAATTAAAAATTCAGTGGTTTGCTTAATTTTTACATAGGAAAGCAAATTACATGATAACACTTTTCTTCTATGACACAAATCCATTCCACAGTATGTATCTGGACCCTTCAACACTCATGCTTCATTGCCCCTCCATTCAAGTGTTCATCAGTCTCCATACAGTCCATCCTATTTGTCTTCCAGCTTTACTCAGAGAGACCTCCTTAATGGAGCTTCTCCATATCACTCGCTAGGGAGAGCCTCTAGTGGTTACCATGTCAACAGCAATGGATTAACCAATGGGATCTCTTCTTATCAGTCAGTGGGAGGGAATTATGATAGTTACCATGTCAACAGCAATTTCTCTTTTTTTACCACACCCCCACGCGGGACTACAGCAGCAAACCACACCCCACTCAGGTGCTAGAAGGTGAGCTATATAAACCAGAGATGTAAGACAGAAAATACTTAAGGTGGTATTGGACACCTGTTGATATAGATGGGGATCAAAGTACATTATAATCAAAATACTTTAAAATATATAAACCAGAGAAGTAAGTCACAAAATATCAAACTACTTTCACTGGTGTATAATTTTTTAATTATACAATATTTGACAAAAAGATGCGTTTTAAAAATATTTGGAAATTTAAAGATTTCAAAACTTTCACAGATGTTTAGTTGTAGAATCTATTTCATACAAAGTCCTGTCGCAAAATAAAGGTTTTTTCATTTCTTGCAGAGAAATCCTCTCCTCGTCCTCTCCCCGCCTCACAAAAGTTGGTCACTCATCTCCAGCACGTCGAGTAAGGATCAGCGAGCCCTCACCGCATGACGACTACATATCTCGACTCGAGAATCTGCAGCAGAGGCTCAGCGGGATGGATTCGGGTGAGTGAGAATGAAGGTTCAAGTCTCAAAAGTGACACAATTGTATTGCAGTTGGTCAGGTTTAAATCCAAGAATGTTCTCAAAATTTCATATCAACTTTTGATATTTTTTGGCTGTGAAAAAGTAATCATAACAGTTTGTGATGACAGAATGAAATAGATTCCTATTTTTTCTCTGGTGATTTATTTTAAAAGCAATTAACAGTTTCAAACAAAACTAAAAAAAAATCATTGTTTTCATCAGACACATTTTCCTTTTAATTCATAACTCAGTCAGTCAAAAAAACATAATTTTGACACATTTTGTTTGAAGAAATCCATTCATTTTCCACTGCTTGAAGTGTAACAGGATCACCAAAAGGTGGTACATCTGCGTCCGTTTTGAGAAAATGTTGCACCATATTCAGTACCTTTAATTTCACTTTGAGTACATGCTTCACCATATTTACACTCATGTTGAGTACAGATGCACTAATAAGCACTTTGTGTTCTTTCATCTCAGATGAGGAAAGTGTAGAAGACATTATGTGATGTCGATGTAAGATTTAAAAGACTGGGTCTGACAGGCGTTTGATTCCTCTGTATATAAACCTTTGTCTGTGATGTCCTCAAATCTCTGTCCTTTTGGTGCTTGTGATGGTTTTGTGTGTTGAACTTTTAGATATAATGGTGATCGTGTTGTGTGCTACTAATGATGGGATTTGTGTGTAGGAATCGATTATATTATAGCCATATTATCAATTAAGAAAGATGTGATTTGTGTGTAGAAATCATTTATATTATAGTCACATCATAAAGTATAAAGGATGGGATTTTTGTGTAGGAATCATTTATATTATAGCCACATTATAAATTATATAGGATGGGATTTGTATGTAGGGATCATTCATATTACAGCCACATTATAATTTATAATAAAGCTTTGTTTACAGTGATCTAAGTCTTACTCGAGTCTGATTGTTGATTGCATGCTTGTTAGTAGGTGACAGAGTTTCAACTGGGGATAACAGTATTTGTCTTAACAGTGACACCTATGTGTGTATTACTTATCTTTCTGATCACTCAGTATTTTCTGCAAACAAAAGTTTCTGCTCCTGGAACTACTTGTATGGTCCACTTAAAATTATTCATTAATCAGAGGTCCAAAAAGCTTCAAATAAAACACTGAAAAGTGGCCATTTTAGGTCTGAGATTAATATACTGTAATATATGATTTTATTTTGACACTTATTGTTACTATGCAAGTAAATTCTCTAAAACACAACATATTTCAGCCATTAACAAATTCTTAAACCAGAACTCCAGTAACACAGTATATAGTGTGTGTATGTCAGAAGAGGCCAGGGTTTCTCTAGACATAGAGTGTGTCAGGATAGGCTAGCTCAGTAATGCTGATATTAATAGGCTCTTTGAATCTTATTTGCTGTGGTGTATATTCTTTGATATTTTCTTTCTGTGTTATTGTTTTAGAAATTAAGGTCATAAATTAAAACAATTACTCAATTGTAAGCCTTTTAAAGGTTGATGTTTACTCAGAATAAAAAAAATGCCACTGATGATAATGAAAAACCAACTATTGTGTGTTATAAACCTTACATGGAAGTGTTATTCCTCACTTTCATAAAAAGTAGGTCAATGACCTACTTTTTGAGTTAATGGCCATTGAATATTTTTTGAAATTTGAAGAAAAATCCCTAAAAATTGTACACTATGATTGAAATTTTCTTAATAATGAAAATAATACAAATTGCTTAACTCTTTCAGAAATGAAATACAGTTTATGAATGGCAGTGACATCAAATAGATACAAAGCTTGAAGTTTTCATTCACAATTTTTATAGATATTCTAGTCCGAATTTCGTCTATCAGTTTTCAAATCACTGCCCTTTTTTGATTCAATAAAACCAAAAACTGAATGATGATATTGCTAACACATTTATAGTATTAAACTAAGTATATTGACCTTTTTATGCTGGCATAAAATTTATATGAGGTCAATGATCAAAATTTTGAGATATTTTGTCTTTATTTTTGAAGTGTGTGCCATACAATTATCTAAACGAAAAAGCAAGATATAACCAACAGAAAATATGCAAAATAATGTTGACTAACAAATAAAATCTTAACTTTAAATATAGTACTTTCAAAAATATTTCAGCGAAAAACAAAATCTGAAAAATATAGTCCGAATTTCCTCTTTTTTGCTAAAAGTCAAACTTTGTCAGAGCCTAATTCCATAATTAAGTAAAAATATCGATTGTTCAATGATAATTCATTTCATAAATATTTTTTGTATTTAAAACAAATTTTACTCATGAAATAGAACTTTTTAACAATCCGGATTTGAGAACTCAAACCCAGAGTTAACAACATCCTTAAAGAGTAAATCAAATAAGAATTGTCCTGCTTTAATATGTTTATCAAATTTTTAAATGAATGTATTAATTATCTATGAGATGTGTTTCGCCGATTTGAAAACCGTAAATTTTGTTATTTCCAGGTACATAAAGGTCAAGGTCATTTCCACGGAGATAGGCGTGAGATCCAGAGAACCTTGTTATAACTTTGTTGTCACTGTGACCTTGTCCGACCTTGAGCTTCATTGGCTCCATACTCTCTGATGTTGGACAATGACATTAATTGTATCTGCAATAATCATAAGTTCTGTCATTTCAGGAACCAAGGAAAGGAATGTAAATTATTGTTAGGTTGGGACCAGATGTTTTATATGTTATTGTTTTTAATATCGAATTGTCAAATAGTGCCTGTTGCCGTATTTAAGCAAAATCAAATACTGCACTCATCCAATGATTTTCCTTAGCACAGAATGTGCTGTTTTGTACCTATCGTTAAAACTGTCCAGTTAATATGCATCATTCAAAGACTATAACAATATTTCATGACATTAATCTCAGAATTTTATTGTAAAAAATGTAGTCATATAATTATTATGTTTTTATGGTGTATGATATTTGTTTCATATTCTAGGGAATCATTGCTGTTTAAAACTACTCCTTACTGTATGTGATTAAACATTGATAAATATGTGTCTCTACCATGTAAATACATTTTATTCAGCCCCCCCCCCCCCCCTGCACATAGTATAATCTGCCTACTTGCCATGCAGAAGAATTCTTTGTATATATCAATAGTCCAACAGTTCTGCCCTTTCATCAACATTTTCTAATTTTATCTGGTTGAGCTATTTTAATCTACAATGTCTGGAACCTGTTTTATCTTGGCATCGATGTAACGTTGACCAACTGCCAGTTTTGATTCTCACAAATTGACCCAACACTTAAGCTATACTACTCAAGTTTTATTAGAAACTTGCAGCATGAATGAATAGGTAACTTTAGAATCTCTACTGCTTTTAAATGTGTGTAAGTTGTTCTGTGTAATATAATTAACAAAATAACTTAAACGCGATGGTAAAATCAGTCCTCAAAACCTTGTCAGATGTATCGTGTGAGATTTTATAATCGTTGATGAAATTCAATGACACTTATTTATAATTGGCAATGAAAGAAATATATCTGGCTATATATAATGGTACCATTACAACACCCTTTGGCTTATTTATTGTCAATCATATTACTTGTAACTAGGATCATGTATTGTTTTATGGTAAATGGATCAATGTACAAGTTTGCAGGATTGGTAATAATAAATGTACGAGAATGAGTAATAGTACGAGTTGATTCGTTCAGGTTTTATTATAATTGATGCAACGTGTTGTACGTTCTGATTAACGTTATGATTAATACTAAATGTTCGAGGATGAGTAATAATACGAATTTATTTGTTCAGTTGAAATTTGTTGTAAGTGGTGTAACGTGCTGTACGTTCTGATAAACCAGCTGATATAAAAAAAAAACCCTGAGAAACTTAGTGCACTTGGCTGTAAAAATACTACAAAAAGCAAATGACTTTTATTATCTTTGACTAATTCTTGTCTCTGTTTACCCGGTCTTTAAAAAACACAATGCATGCATAGTTCTTCAAAGAAAAACTATGAAAACATTAACAAGCGAATGTACATCTGATTTGCACACATTTGTTTATGACTGTTTGTGAGGAGACAATTACCATTGATTGATATTGCTTAAGAGTGGAGCTGTGTACATATGATACAGATGACAGCACACAAACTTGTTCTTATAATTTAAAAGTAATCTGCAGCAATTTGACATGCATGCCGTCTTAAATTGTAATTTTTCATAGATCAATCTACATGATTTCTTGTTGCTTGCCTCTATTCTCTCGATGGTAAAATGTTTATTAGAAACTCAGAACAATAAAGAATAAATTAAAGGAGGGGCAATATACGGAAGGTACATTGGGTGATACTAGATTGTTACAAATAGTCTTTATCAATATTTACTGATAAATCCGCAGATCATGATGTGAAAATCTTGTACCCTACAATGTAAAAAAAAACGACAGCAAGGCCAAACATTGACAATATATTTTATAGTTTAATAACGATCATAATATAATTTTGGTATGATGTTTATCTATTATGCAAGATCGTACAATGAAAGCAATATATATTACAAGTACATGTATATTAAATCAAATCACGAGGTCTGATAACGTTAACGTACAATGGAAGATTTTATTTTTTGGTAATCAAATCGCGAGGTGTGATAACAATATCAGTAACATTTAGCCTGATATATTCATTGTACACAATTCTAGAGGTATTTGACTTATAACAGTTTAAGGATACTTGAATCATTCCTGTTTAGTTGTACTAAATATGTATTTGTATGCATAACTATACAAACGTGATAAATATACATACGTGAATATACATTGTATATATTGACCTTGGGGATGTGCTTGGTTAATAGTTTTAGTGCGATTTATACATTCAGTCAAGTATATTTGCACATATTTTTATATAGTTCTAGGTTCGATATCATACATGAAATTGTACTATTACATCTTCATGTATAAAGACATGTATATCTAGTGTTACAAGATATTACATTGAACTAATATGTTATCATATATATCTGGTTGTACACCATTAACGGTGTAATACAACAGACAGGTAGCCGTCACCTGTACAAAAGATAACAGGCTGGTAAATAATCACATGATCGGGAACATCAGATAAACGTATCACGTGCAGTACATATGGCGGACATCAAAACGCCCCATCAGGATAAAAGGAAAAGTGAGTAATGAATTTTATATTACTTAAATTCATTAATGTATGTGCTTAACTCATGCTCCTTTTTGTATCAAATATAACTAGCAATCACACAGCCTGTTGTAAATGCAAGAACATGTAGGAAAAAAGCTATAAAGCATACAAAATAAGTATTATGAAATAAAACAATGTTACAGGAAGGTTTTCTTTTTCCACAACGCCAATTCATGTAAGATGACAGACTTATTTTGCAGTCATTTAGTTACATGTAGCTAATTCAAGAACATTTGATCAGTTCACCTGATTTTGAACTTGGTTGTTTTTTTTTAGCTTGAACAATTTGTTTAAAAATGCATTGTACATTTAGGGATACGTAAACAGTTGTTTGTGATTAAATGTCGGTAAATAGGGTGAAAACTGTCAATTAGTTAGGCATTTTTTAACAATATACCAGACTTAAATACTAGCTAGGATCCCATTTGCGACTTTTTTTTACGTTACTTTTCTAATTATCAGTACCAATAAGGTCTAACTATTCGGATTTTTTTTTTCAATATATAATTATCAAGACCGGATTTTCCGTTTCTGTAGGTTTTTGTAGATTTTGTGTCTGTATAAAATAATAAATTACTCATCGTTATCAAAATATTTCTCAACATTATCAAAATGGTCATGCTTATTTTACAGCAGGTATCACAATACTACCAATATAAGAGTGTTTCTGTCCTTTGCCTTTATGCACCGCATACCATGGTGCCAACAACTACTGATATGATATATCGTAGACATCACCCACTGTCGTAGCCTACTCAGATTCAAGAGTTGAAATTGGTCAGGAAACTCACTCTCAACATAACATAATTCGTAATCATTTTAAATTGACCCCCTTTTTTACTGATAGTAAAATTCTCCTCTGGACTCAACATTATATGCTCACTCATTGCGGGCGAAAATTCCGATTTATAGAAACTTATTTTATAGCAAACGACATGTTAACACCTTTGGTCGCTAGCCAACTTTTTCAGACTATGCAAAAGACAAAGAAATACCAGCTTGAATTATTTTTTTTCTAATGTAATACATGTAGTAATATCTTTAGACAACTGCCGAACTGTCCTATCTGGTCTTCTCAAAGTACCAAGAACTGAGACTTGAAATGCGCATCAAAAAAACTGCCATACACACACTTTAAGGATAATTCTCCCCCTAACTACATACCCTTCTAAATCCTCCCATGGCCTCTATGTTAGAAACTAACACAAAGATTGTTTCAGTGAATATATGGATATTTCCCGTTAATACATGGTACTGTGTCTCTGTTTTTATTTAGGAAAAAAATAACAGTTGTGCTTTTTAATACCTGTATCATAAAAATTTAAATATACTTTATCAAATAAAAAAGAATTGAAGCTGTATTTTACGACCAACCTACACGGATATTTGCGTTATCGATTTTTCTTTTATCTTTTTTCATAATGTTTACATAATGTAAACGATCCTGAAGGATTACTTGACTTCGATAAAACAACAATGGGATTTTGTTTATCAGAAATGTCATTGCAAACATTTTTATATAGCAGGATAAGGTGTACATATTTCATATCGGGGAGACGATATTTTGTGAATTATATATAACGCCTGTTAATAGATTTTTTCTATGTGATAGGTCCAAAGAGAACGCAGGTACAGCGGACAAGAAAAGCAGTAAAATAGACCACCGACTCAAAAAAAAGCAAAAACAAACAAGAAACCTCCCAAAATCAGTAAAAAATTGATAGCAATAGTGAAAACAATAGCAGCATACCAATAGTAGCGTTTTTAAGGTAAGTTGAAGTCTACTCCTTGTATTTCTTACGATTATACATGTATATTGATCATTGCTTCAAAACTTTTAAATTACATTAAAACAAAAATTTCTGAGTCCTCGGCATCGATCATCTTAAAGTTAGTTCTCCAACGTATTCTAGTTCTTCTTTCCCTTCAACCATAGTCCTACAAGACAGGTCATTACTGGTGATGTAACAATAGTAAAACAAAGATGCCCTTAACTCACTCATTAAATCCAACATTTTGAAAAACCTCGATCTTTCAACTGGCATTATAAGTTTATACATATTATGAATTCTTTAAAAAGATACACTAAACGATTGGCCAAACATGAAAAAAGGACCTTAACACGTTTTCAGAACGGATAAAAAGGGTTCGACGTATGTTAAAATATCGCATTTAAAATGAAGCACAGTATAACGACCAGTTATCCTTTTACATTCAATGATTTAGAAGTGAACAAATAACTAGATAGATTGCACTATCAGTTTGTGAAGGTCCCTGCTGAAAAAAACAGGAAAGAACATTGTCTTTATCTGTTAGGCTTGTTATATAAATGGTATTTCAGAAGAACTTGGATATTAAATTCTACAAGTGGCATATCTACTTATACTCATAGTTAACGTTCTTAGAAGGATATTATTAAAAATAATTTATTTACATTTAACAATTTTTTTGGCAAGTGAAGTGTGTGAAAAGTTACTGCAGTTATTACACTGTAACACACACAGGCTACTGAAAGGTTAAGATATCAGGTTTTATTATGATGTCACAAACGTTGAACGCTGCAAAATGCAACATCACAAGCGACAATCAATGTAAACGCTCGTGGCTGTTACAGTGGCTCTTCGATTAATATGAACTTACCTTTAAGATAGAATATATATTTTAAGGTATAAGTCAAATTTGCAGACAAGGCAAGAAGATTACAAAAATGTCAATAAAAGCTTTAAATCATTATTATTTGAAAGATACAGTCTGATAACTGCAGAAATTTGACCAATTTTACCAAAATCAATATAACTAAAACGTACGACTTTATTACACTTTATACAACCATACCACACAATAAATTAAAGTCCAGACTCTTGAATTATTGATATCCGATTCTTCTCATTTACCTTTTTATCGCTAAGGACTATGTGCGGTATGGTCAAATATCTGCCCCCGATTTCAACCAATTTTTAAATAGTATTGAATAAAAATGAAATCTTCACAAATCATTGTAAAGAGGATGCCTATAACTTTCATCCTGATTTTAGTCATCATTGCTCACTGGCTGTTTATCTATGACGTCACCAAAATGACCTAATTCCCGCAAATTTGCAAACAAATGAAGATATTCTCATTTTTGCTCTATATTTTGCATTCGGAAGTATAGAGCGCAGGTCTGCTCAAGTGCGATTTTAACATATGTTTTTCTTCAGATAGTTATACATATCATACTAAAAAATGGTACTTGAGCAAGCCTGCGCTCGATGTTTCCCAGTCGAAAAATCATCGGAAAACACCCATATTTTGCCACAAAACATCAATTTATCAAAATAATGCAATATTCATGACGTCATTTCTACATTATGACGTCACTGTTGTAATAACCTTTTACACCTTTATTTCAAATATGATTTTAACTATCTTTCACCTTATTTTAAAGCTCTTTATAGAACTTTGATTGGGGGGGGGGGGGGGGGGCAAAAATTGCATAAAACCGCACTTAGTCCTTTACAAAACTATTTCGTTTAAAACAATTCGGATTGCATACACAAGTAATCACAAGATGATATTTAAAGATGCTTGCGTTTTTGATTGACAACACGGGATATGATTTTAATATGATGTTGGCATTCACATTGGCACCAATTGCGCGCCATTGTTATCTGATGTATTGTAAATAGATAGCCATGCTATGACCTTGAATTGCTAGTATTACATAATGGTCACTATGATACTCATGTGTACCTAGATACTGCGCACTAAATGGTGTTAATGATAATTAACATAATTGAACTATGTGACTCTTATAGCAATGTGTAGTATTCCTAAATGATGTTATGAAACTAGGTGCATAACACGGGCATAATAATATCCAAATTGAGAGTTTAAAAACAAGTGTCATATTTGGCGATTCTGTGTCTGCGCCGATAGCTCTGGTACTCTATATTGAGTCATGTATTGTGTATTCTATATATTAACCTTTGTAACCTTTTATACCATGTATGAATGAACGTATTATGAGTAAGTGATGCCTCATACTAGGTCGGGGACTCCGAGACCGAGGACTCGGAGACTCACATCCTGCATCCAGACTCTTTAATTTGCAGTTTTGACGGTTTTGTTACTTTATTTAGGGATAAAATATTAATCTAAATTTTGAACACTAAGTGTTCACTCATGATCGGCGTAAATGGGCCGAACTAGTCAGAACTGTCCATCATAAATACAATGTTATATATACCCAGCTAAAATGATGTTGAACAGATTAAGAGATTTAGAGAGATATATAGATTCCGCTTATAGAGATTCTCAGACTCTTGATTTGGACTGCTTTTTACTGTTGTAACTATACGATCATGCTTTGATAAAAACGCTTGAGAAAGAAGTACTGCACTTGTCATCACTAAGTTTGAGCTGACACTCAATTGGATCCGAAGACAGAAGGCTTACAGTATTCTTTATTCATCTGAAGTAGATTTAATTGAAGAAACAATATTGTGGAACGATTAATATGGATATATCTAAAATTTGTAAAAATTTGAAATTCAAATATTATAAGCAAGATACAGGGTTGGAAATTCGTTTTATAAACAACGCTCAATCCTTGCTATTGTTTAATTAGTATTAGATTCATTGAAATTGTGCTTTCTCCTGTTAATATTATTTTTGAACACATTAAATCAGCTTGCCGTGTTTGCCAGGTGTCATTTCCTCAAAGAAATAGTAATTCAATTCTTTACTTTTACTTTTTGTGTTAACAAACATTAGACGCGGGCATGTTAAGGCTTCCCGATGCGATATGTAGAAAGTCACTTGTCTGTACTTCAAACGATATGACGTCATAATTAACTTTGACGTCACGATCTGCATTCCTGTCGATAGTTCTCAGGGAATGTATCTTAACGTTAAAAGTGAATTATATCAAACCAGTATAATACCGCATGTTTCCTTTATATAGATGCTGCAGTTAATTCTAGACGTACACAATTCATTCATATTAAAAACCAGTATATCAAATAATCGGCAGTTTTAAAGCTTCGTTTTAAGTTAAAGACTATTCATAAACTAGTGGTTTGGAGACTCTCCCTGCTACGTGTAAACAACTGAATGAAGAAATTTTAATGCATGTAAAACCAGCTTGGCGCAGGTGAAAGATCAACACAATTTTAGAATATTTTACGTAAAATTGGTAGAGAATATAAGTACCAATGTGAATCGTGCTGCGGAAACCTACGGATTTACCCCATTTTTTTTGTAAATCGCTTTTGATTAGTAAAAATGTGCATTATTTTGATGATTTTGTGGAATGTTTCAACAATATCTTCTATAAACGAAATATCTATTTCTTTCCCAAGCAGGAACTTCAAAGTTTATGACTTAACAAAGGGTTTTTCTTAAAAATATGTATGATTTAATGTCATTAATCACCTGCGCCGATGCGTTTTAACTAGATCATTTGCAATATTAGGATTCGCCTGTCACGTGATTACGAAGTACATATGACGTCACAAAAATGCATCAAATATAATGTTTAACATCTGTGTCAATAATTGTAACATAGATTTAAAGAAATACTCCCGGTAAAATTATTTTTGCCATGATTCAAATAATATCGTTTTCCAGCCGTATTTTAGCATCGGGACGCCTTAACAATGCTGCGGACTCGATCTTTGTTTACATAATAATGAATTCCTAGCTCCGTTTCTCTCTAAAAACTTCTCTTTTGACACTCAAGTTTTTGTCAATCAGTCAAAATGCACCAGAAACCATTTTGTACATAAAAAAAACTAAAATGTTGATGTAAAATCCTTTGTAAGTCCCTTAAATCCAAATATTTTGATTGATCTAAAGTGTACAGGAAACATAAAGTTGAAAAAGACAGAATTGACAAAATTGGTAAAGTTACTATATGGATAGCGCGTGAAAAGGCTATGAGACATTCATTTAAATGAAATTCTGCTTATTTATGACCTTAGCTCTGTATGATTTATTCTTGTACATCTAGAACTTTTCATTTGCTTTTCCTCTCTGCGTCCATCCAATGAGGATTACAGTACTATTAGACCCAACCTACACCCGAGCAGATACCGAATAAACCCCGGGTTAGCTTTAAGGATTTACTTAGGGTTTACAGTGGGCCTTCTTTCAGAAAAAAAATCATAAAACGATGTACAGGATGCTAGTGCCAAGATGGCGTTTTTTCACCCGTCTAAGCTGAATGTACATTTGTATAAAAAAAACTTCAAATATGTCATATGATAAATCATTGTTTAAAGAGATTATAACAACATTTGTTATTCATGCATCTCACCTGTCTGGTGAGATATTTACCTTTAAAAAACATTTTTTACAGGAAAGTATTTTTTAGGAAAAAGAGCATTCTGTAAGATATTTTGAATTTTCTACCGGAATAAAAGAACTTCCTATATTCATTTAAATTCCGATAGAATTTAATAAAACTCTTGTAGATTTTTTTTTAAGAAAATAGACCTGTCTGGACCAAATTCCTACAGGAAAAATTATTCCTATCAGTGTTTAAAAAAATCATTGTATAATTGGATTTGAGGTCTGGTTAGCTCATGCAGTCATCGGCATTTTGTTTTCACTCTAACACGCCAGCACGCATTTATCATTAAAAAAATTATGTATTCTATAACTAAGGCATATCCGAAGTCTATTTCATTTCAGATTTCTGAGTAAGTGCGTTTTTAGGAACGTATCCTGATTCAAATATGTTTCTTCCACAAATGTTTTCATTTCTAATATTAGCTATTTTCGGTACTTTGATTTTTATATTGGAGAGGCTAGCGTAACAGTAGTAAAACGTTTTCAAATCGTGGATTTGTGTCTGAGAATTTATTTCTAATCTAGATATTTTTTATTTTTTTTTATAATTAACTTTTTTACAATGCACACAAATACACGAGCAGTGTTTTTTGTCTAATGTTTCGCGTCATTAATCATACTCGCATTATTGGGGTCACGTGATTTAAATTGTCGTTGCAGATCGTCTGATTCATGAGATTGTAATTAATATTTTCCGCGGTACGGAGATTAGCGGAAAATTATTGTCTTGTTGATTCGTGTAGAAAATTATATCCAATAAAATTCATAGTTACGAGTCACGTGGTGACGAGTGTATGATTGGTGTTCGATTAGCACGAGAAATCAGTTCTAGTCCGTCTTCTTACAAAGACGCATCTATCATGGACGAATACGGGGATGCTGGTATAAGTTCCGAAGTTCAGCAAATAATTAGCCTCGAAGTTAAAAAAGCAGTGGAATCGTCCCAAAATCAAATTTTAAGCAGCATGAAGACTCTGATAGACAGCAATTTCCACACCCATACAAGAAAGACAGCTCTAGGTCACCTACGGTCAAGCCAGGGACGTGCTATCGATGCGGTTTTAAAGGTCACTGGGCGAAAGACTGTAGAAGGAAGCTCACCGATTCAGCAGAGATAAGTATTGTTACATGTAATACATTCAGAAATTCAGATAACAATTCAGTTTCAGAACAAAACTATTCAAATTCACGCCTGTCGACGTAGGTCACGGATGAGTGCATTACTAACAAGGTAAGCCCTGTCGGACATTTAAATAGCTGTTTATCAAGGTGGGTTGAAACAGGTGTTGACAATAACATTAGATATATAATTTCTCATGGATATAAAATTCCTTTTAAAACAATTCCAGAAAGTGTCGAATTAAAAAACAATAGATCCTCATTAGAAAATGTAGAATTTGTTTCGTCAGAAATCGAGTCTTTGTTGGCAAAAAATTCCATTTTAGAGGTGAGTACTTAGCCAAGTGTGGTCAATCCGCTTACTGTTGCCTATAACAGATCAGGTAAGCCTAGACATGTGAATTTTCATTTGCATAAATATAGGTATATATATGAGGACGCCGAAGTAGCGAGAGACGTGTTTGATATCGGTGATTTTGTTTTCACATTTGATCTTAGGTCAGCATACCATCATATTTCTATATTTGCAGAACACAGGCAGCATCTGGGCTTTAGCTGGAATATCAATGGTCGGCAAAAGTACTATGTATTCAATGTTCTTCCTTTTAGTTTATCTACAGCTGGTTACATTTTTTCAAAAGGCATTTTGTTAAGTACATAAGGTCCAATAATGTCAAAATTGTCATGTATTTGGATGACGGTTTGGGAGACAGTTCTTCACAGTTGGACGCTTTTAGAGTCAGTTGTTTTGTCTGGGATGAGTTACAAAAGTTAGGATTTTTGTTAGCTCATAAGAAATGTCAGTGGTTTCCGTTTCAAAACGTGAATTGGTTGGGTTTAGAATGGGATTTACAGAATGGTTTTGTCAGGGTGTCTAGGGAGAGGATAAATAAGACAATGTCTTTAATAAATGATATTTTGATCAAATCAAAGCGTTCAAATATGTTTAGTGTTAGACTTTTTGCATGTCTGACGGATCAGATCATAAGTATGAAAGCTGTTTTTGGAAATGTAGTCCGGATTATGACTAGATTTTTATATTTTTGTGTAGAGACGAGGGCTAGTTGGAATAGCAAAGTATTGTTGTCAGAAACTGTTTTCGGAAAATCAAGAAGCTGATTTGATCAGTAGGCAGACTGATAGAGATGATTGGGGTATTAGAATTTCAGTGTACAATTATTTGTGTGAAAAGTATGGTCAGCATGACATTGACGCGTTTGCAACGCATTACAATACTACGTGTTCAGTATTTTACTCAAAGTCTTGGTGTCCTGGTACTAGCGGCATTGACGCATTTAATTGTTCATGGACGGGATCAAATATATGGCTTGTCCCCCCACCAGTGTTTATTTAAAAAACAATCAAAAAATGTTTGTCAGAAAAAGTGTTAGGGACACTAGTTGTTCCTAGATGGATTGCAGCTCCTTTTTGGCCTTTGTTACAAAACTGTTCAAGTATTTCAGATTCGTTAGTTTTGCAAAGAACTCATATAATAGAGAAGGGAAGATATAAAAAGGGGGTATTTTGTAATGATCCCCTTCAGTTTGACATGGTCGTTTTCAGATTTAATCATTAGATTATTTTATTTTGACAGACATCGGGATACGACAAAAAATAATTGATGACGTAGCCAGAAGCGGAGCCGGAAATAACGACATTTTGAACGATTTGGCATACAATATGTCCGACTATATTCTTCAGGGGTAGTAACACAACGAAATCTTACCAAAGTAGTCTTAAAAGATGGAACAATTTCATTCAAAAAGAAGGATTTGAGTGTTCACGTCGCATTGTATATTACACAATTATTGGATCAAGGTTCATCTTCTCATGTGGTCAATTACGCGATCTATTCTTTAAAGTGGGCTCACGAATTACATGGATTTGCCGATCCTACCAGCAATTCTTATGTCAAGTGTCTACAAGAGGCGGCCAAGCGCATCACAACTCCCAAAGTAACCAGAAAGGACCCTGTCTCATCTGGTATATTGATTCGTTTGTGCAATTTATATATCGAATCTACGGATGTGCTGATCGTAAGAGACTCGGCCATGATTTAGTTGAGTTTTGCCGCTTTTTTGCGTTATGACGAATTAAGTAGCCTAAAATGCTGTGACGTAAAAAAAATTGATGATTATTTTTGTGTGTACATTAATAAAAGTAAAATGACCAATACCTGCAAGGAAACGAGGTGTTGGTCGCAAATGGTTCCACAAGTGCTTGTCCTGTGAAAATGTTGCAAAAATATGTTATGTTGGCAGATATTAATTTGTTATCTTCAGAATTTATATTTAAGCGAGTTTTCAGCTCACATGGTATTGCAAAGTTGATATATAAAAACAAAAAGATTAGTTACACCACTGCAACGGAAAACACTATTTCCAGGCTCAAAGAGGTCAGTTCTTGTTTAAATTTAGGTTTACATTCGCTTCGATCAGGTTTCCAGATATTTTTCTATTTAATAGTTTTTTATTTCTGGTTTTTTTCCAGACCTTTCATCACGTCGTCGATGAAAGGTTCAAATATTTGTTAAAAAAGGGCGAGGCAGTGATTTTTTATATTACATTATATGTACATGAAACAATTGTGTTTTGTTCCGCTTAAAATAAACTTCCGGTTCCCCCGTATGCATTCTGGGCTAGTCGGCAAATATATATTTGCTTGTCATTTTTGTAAGAATAGATAAGACGTGTTTTTTTTGTGTTTCTCCGTGTTTGTCAGGGTATTTGTTTTTTATTTACAATCAGTATACTTTATTTAAAGTGATTGCTTTATTTTGGCCACGGAATTTGTGGAATTATCGTTACCGGGCTACAGAACAAAGCAGTTGACTAGTTAGCAATTACATGTATAATGATGTATCACTTTATTAACAGTGTGCAAACTTAACATATAAACTTATAAAATGTTACTTTATAAAGACACCACAAACTACGGAAGATCAGAAATCTAGAGGATGTTGATAAATCATTTATTTCGTCTTTCCTGTAAAATCTACTTTCGTTTTGGGAAGGTCGGGATTAAGGTGGTGCCCCAGATAGCATGACTACGTTGGGCCAACTTAGGCCCAACAATGTTGTTTACATCGGGCCAATGTTGGCAAACTTTGTTGGCCCAATGTTATTTTGCTCATCGGCTCTACGTTGGGCCAACGTGTAGGACCAACATTGGCCCAACTTGGTGGCCCTACGTTGGTCCAACGCATTGATCTAACTATGGCCCACCACGTTGGTCCAACACTGGCCCAACATGTTGGTCCAACATTGACCCAGCATGTTGTAATAACATTGGCCCAACATACGAAACCTCAATGGTCCACAATAGCAAACAATGTTGGACCTACGTTGGTTCAACACAAAGGCCACTGTAATTTTTTTATAAACTTCACTGACCCATTATGGTGAGCCTACGTTGGTCCTGTGGCCCTATGTGACCTATTATTACCTGACCACCAATGCAATGTAACTCAACATTTTGTTTTTCTGGTTAAAATCAATTCACCATTTAAAATATATTTCTCAATGCTATTATAACCATAAAAACAATCAAATTAACTTGGTATGAGACAGAAAAATAATGCATATTTAAGTGGAAAAATTCTATTTTTAATCAGTTTGTTCAATTGTATGTTTTTTAAAAACAACATGTAAACAAAACCCCTATATATCTGACAGAAATTAAACAAATTTTAATTAGACAAGTATGATCGATTCATTTTCTATTACTGAATTTTTCAAAGTAGCTAGGACATTAAAAAGTTCATGTTATGAAGAATTTTATCTTGAGTGGCATCCTCTGGCTCACTCCCCGGCCTCCTGTTCCCGATTGGTTTCGTTTTGTGCTGGGGAAAAACTCTTTTTCTCTGTCCTTTTCTTTCTCCCTCCCTCCCAATCACTGGCAAATCTGAACCAGTATTTGGCAATAGAATACACATGTATTTCTGCATCGGTAGCATTGGGGCAGAGATGATTTTTCATCACTGTTTCTAAAAAAAGAGAAATAATTAAAATATATATGTTTTTTTCCTAGCCTGATTTATCAAGTCTATCTCTTTCTTTCCACCTCTCTCTATTTACATACCTTTCAATACTTCCTTTAATTTCAAGGAAGAGAAAGCAATTTTTCCCCTTTTCCAACCCGGTTGATTTTGGTAGCTAGTGGATTTTTTATCATGTGCGATAAGAGTCTCCTAACTGTTGCCTTTGTATTTTCCTCACCAATTGTTGATATCAACATACTTTATAGACTATATGTAAAAAAATACATTATAATGTATAATACTTACATTGTTGTTGAATGGTTTTCCTCCAGTATTCACAGTTTTCTTTGTTCTGCTCTGTTCTCTCTAACAGGCGGGATAATGTTGTAAAGAAAGTGAATTTCTTTGTCTTTAGTTTGACCATCCTTATCTCTGGATCAAATTTCACACTTTTCTCCAGAAACTGACCAGTCTCCCGCTGATAATCTCATTGCCTTATTGCATTTGGCTGAAAGTGTGCTCTTATCTTCTACTAAGTGTCCAGTTACTGATGTAAACTTTGGGGTGAAATACAACTTCAACTTGTCTGTTTACCAAGCACTGACATTAAATATTGCATTTTTAAAAAATGTAAGAAATGAATCAACCGAATATGGGACAACTAACATGTGAACATTCAATTACAATTCATTAAATTTTGAAAACATATTCATGGGGCTAGTATTTCTCTGTCCCCAAGCTATGATACGAATAACGTACCACAATATTAGATGATGTCGTTTGGTCAACGCTAGACCAGCGCCAATGGCCCATCGGAGAATACTCAACACTTTTTTCTAGAACGATATCTGTTGATCTCCATTGAGGCAACTTCATATTGATAGGTATAATGTCGGTTGATCTTTGTTAGGCCAACGTTGGGCCTTTGTTTAACTCCCAACTTCATATTGATAGGTATTAACATTGGTTGATCTACGTTAAGCCAACGTTGGGCCTTTGTTTAACTCCCAACTTCATATTGATAGGTATTAACATTGGTTGATCTACGTTAGGCCAGCGTTGGGCCTTTGTTTAACTCCCAACGTTATATTGATGTGTATTAATATCGGTTGGTCTATGCTGGGCCAACATTGGCCCAACTAAGAATTCTCAACTTCATTTAACTATTAATTTACATCGATTTGCTTCCGTTGGGCCAACGTTGAGCCATTGTTGTACACACAACATAACGATATAGCATCACTTACAAACATATGCTTACATTGGCCCAACAAAGGCCCAACGTTGTATGCCCAACGCCAACCATCTACCAACAGTACAACCATTAGCCAACGTTGGCCCTACGTAGTCATGCTATCTGGGGCAGGGGTCCGACTAGTTCTCGCCGAGTACCATTTTTCTCCAGTGCATTGTTAAGTCATTTTTCGTAGATAATTTTATGGATTGATAAATGACGGAACAATGCAATGGTGAGAAATGGTTCTTTGCAAGAATTGGTCATTTGCCAGTATGGGACACCTCGACCATATTGTGGTATACTACACAAGCTAATTAAAATTAGATCCTTCACGCTCTCGTATTTGCGACATATCAAATACGAGAGCGTGAAGGATCTAATTCAAATTAGATTGCATACTTCCTATCAAAGTAAACAATAAAATAATTAAATTAGAGTACAATTTTTAGTGCTCGTCTCAGCCAAATTGATAAAGACACTAGGGTAATGTCTGTTTAGAGTTTATAAGTACAGCATCACTGTCAAACTGTCAAATGACAAAGTAAATTCTAAAGATTAAAAAAGTACAAAATTTTACTTAAGCATGTGAAAATATAAGGTCGTACTGGAAAAATATTGCTTTTAATGCATTAACAGAAAAATTCCCCAAATTGTAATTAACAATTTTATTTACCCTGTGGGCCTATATTTATAAACTGATGTTAACTAGTTGCAAAGCATGCTAGCCATGTCGGTTTCTTTTTAAACTATCAATAAATGTTATTTTTATACCGTGTATACATTGACCTTCTCAATAAAGATTGACTCCCAATCCCATTTAGAATTCAATTTTTGAAGCATTTCCTCCCCTAGCCATGCTAGCCAGTCGGTTTATTTTTTAACTACATTTTGAACTTGTTCTTGGGGACGTTATTTCATGTATTTTCTTACTTATAAAAGGAAATACGACTTTATAACTGAGGTATATTAATTCGTAGAGAAAGTAAATTTGTGGATGAGAGGTACTAATGCACAAATTCCAGGAAAATTGGGCCACCATAAAATCTACTGATTCCACAGAATCTTGCACATTTACCTTATCATGGTCCAGTATTGGCTCCAAATTCTATTTAAAATTCCATTTTTAAAGCATTTTAAGCTTTTTTTCAATAAATACTATGTTGTGGTCTAATTTAAAATACATGTTTTACATGTTTATGTGTGTTTTAATTTGTTAATATGGAATATATATCTGAAAACAAATCATCTGTTAATTTTCCCAATCCTGTCAACTTGTTAGTCAAAGTTTTTAAATAATAAAAAAATGATAGGATTTCCATAGATAGGTTGATGTGTTTTCAAAAGTTTACATATTGTTAACATTAATTGGAACTTACTACATGTATAAAGCAAACAATGCATAAATGTGTGTGACATATATATGATATCTTGTTTACTTTTTAGGTGTTTCATCTTAAGTTCAGGGTAGAACTAGCTGATCCAGTTTTGGAAAAACATTTATAACTGTGGTATAGTATGAACATTAATTTTATTTAATTATGATGCAGCAGTAATTTATTCAGCTTATCTTTCATTATCAACAATGAAATAGGTTGGGTGAATTGATTGACATCTGTATACATTAGGTAAATTCGTTCTTTAATTTAGATTAGATGTAACCTTCTCTGACACTACTGAATCAGGTTAAGAGCGGTAATATTGATCTTTTCTAATTACATTTTATTCAGCTGATCCCTCTCTGTTCTTTCAGTAATAGTATAAATTGATGAATCGATCGTAAATTATTTGTTTACATACAATCTGGAGGTTGGTTGAGCTAAGCTGGAACACTACCGCTTTTAATTAAACACAGTCTCTCGGAGTTGTTCCCCTTTTCACCTATACTTAAAACAAGCCAAGTTTTTTTTATAAATGTACAATTTATATTTCTGTTCTTAAATCATTACATTCATGTTTAACATTTTTAATTAAGCTAGAAATGCACAGAATTATTAAAGGACAGGTGACACAATCACTGAAACATTGACCTACAAGTTGAATTGTGAGTGGGATACAATTTCTGCAAAATTTTCCTTACTACTCCCATCTGTTTCACAGCTATTGCTGAATTACTGAGCTGATAAGACGCGTGACCTCAATCTGCATATCTGAAGCCTCTGAGATCGGAAACCTTCGGTGCAACGTAATGGCCGACACACTGCCCATTCGTGTATCTTTCAACCATAGGGATTTCTAAATTGCTCTTATCTAAAATCTGAAGTCATTAACTTTTGCTCATTGCAATTAAAAGTTTGAGAACCCAGTACATAAACAGAGTTATTCTAACCTTAGAAACCCCATTTCTGTTTCCTCAGCAATTATGAATAGGAGTAAAAATTGTGACCTGTACTGTTAACTTTTCGTTGATCTATATACTTCATGCTGGAAAAAATATGTCAGATGTTGGATTTTTAAAAGATAAAAGTCATCAAAAACATGGAATCATTGTTTCTAAAGAAAGGATTTAGTTTTGTCAACACATAGTAAGTGACAATGTATAAAGACTTTTCGTAACCAGGAATTTCACCGGATCTTAAACCCTAAATAAACCCTAATTAAGTTAATTGAACTTAATAAAGGTTTTTTTGATTTAAGAAGTATTACCAGAACTCCTGGTACCTGTAAGCAAATATTTTTGTTAATTTCTTTAGTTCCACAAAATCAGGGGTCTACCTTAAACTCAATACTAATAACCGAAACATCTTTTAATTTCATTTTTAGTATGGTATTTGATCATGTTTGTTTATTGAAATTTAATTAAAAGAACTACAAATTTTCATAATCAGTAAAGACTGAAACAGTAGTTTTTTAACATAGTATTCAGGTTTTTAAAAACGTACTAATCTCAGGCTCCTTGAATTTTATCCAAATGTAATTTGATCTTTCTTTAATAGTTTATGAAGATCATTTTTAAGGCGTCGAGCTAATGCTCGGCAGCCTTCTAGCGATCGTCTGGATTGGCAACCGTCCAAAAATTCATGCACTGCACTGCCTTTTAAATGCGCACAAAAAAATAAGTTCCTTAAAGTATTAAACGTATTACAAGATTTTTATTCCATTTATTCAACTACATTCTGTACAAAAAATCTAACCTTGCCTCCCTGGTTATTGATAACTCTTTGCATAAGTATAAATTTGCCTATTCAAGAATGGCGGATGAATACAAAAAGTGTAAACATTACTTAATATTATTTTAGTTTATCGATTACATGATAACTGGAGACCATGCCCGATAGAAATAAAATTTGATATGTAAATTTATTTGTTATCGGGCACGGCCTCCAAAATGAATTGAAGCGATAAACGTATCTAATGATTTTGTTGCAATAAATAAACACGATAATGCAGTCGGTTTGGTCGAGCAAAAAATAGCACGTGTTGTGGATTTGTTTGTAAACAACCATACCATAGGTAATCTTGTTTCAAACGGGAATTGAAATAAATAAAAGTGTGTTTTATTATTATAATTAGAGACACACTGTAATCAATGTATTCACCTTGAAAATTGTTCAAAGACTGTTTAAAGCAGAAAGAAAATACATGTATAATTTTTTTTTAACTTTGAAATTTCTTTGATTTTTGTATCCATGATGAGTTATTGTATTATAAACGCGTCACAACATATTATATATGGAAATATTGTGATTTTTGTTTTTAAAGAACGCAAAACATAATTCATTTACTTTTTTTATTCTAATATGTATTATTTGATATACGACTATTAGTACAAAAATTCAAATTATTGATATCATTTTATCAATCTATATAAAAGAAAATGTCAGCTCGACGCCTTTGTGGCCGTTCCGGCCTTTGATTTTGGTAATACTTCTGAGCTGTGTATAATTTATTTTCTATTGATCAAACCTAAAAAAAAAAAGCCCAAAAACGAGCTGTTATGCACACTGATGAATTCTTATATACTGACATTAGATTCAGATGGACAATGCATTATTTTTTTTTTACAGCAACACTAATTGTTACAAATAGTACACAAAAAAGGATTTATATGTGATATAAAAAAATCTAACTCATCGTGCTCCCAGTTGATTATTTTTTAAAGAAAAAAAATATTTAGATTAATATCAACTTATTCAAATCAATGTTTTGGATCTGCAAGATTGGATTAATAACAGGCACGTAGCATCGTTTTTGAAAGTGGGGGGGCCAGACCCATCCAAAAAATCTTGACAAGCAAAAAAAAAAAAAAAAAAAAAATAAGGGAAATTTAAAGTTTCCAAAAATCTTCAAAATCCTAATCCGTGGGGGGGGGGGGGGGGGGGTAGACTCAACTATACTTCCAAAAAAAAAATTTTCCCTACCAAAAATTTTTTCTCTCCAAATCATGAAATTCCTAATCCGTGGTGTGGGGGGGGGGGGGGGAAGGGGGGAGTACCTTCAATTTGAGTACTCATTTCCTAATTTTCATATCAATTTTTTACTAACTTCCAAAAAAGTGGGGGGGCCAACTCCATTATAATTCATTATTTTATATGTAAATTTTAAAAAATTCGTTGCTGCGAGAAAAAGTGGGGGGGCCAGGCCCCCCCTGGCCCCCCCCTGATGCTACGTGCCTGAATAAGCATATTCAAACAATATATTTCAAACTTTACTGAATACTGACAATCTGAACAAGTAGTTGCCTGTCTGGCAGACAGGATGATAATATGCTATAAATGATTATCAATCACAGAATCTTCAGATTCATTCTAATTTAATTACTATTTTTCAATTTCTGTTACCACTATCTTATGTACACAAAATAACAACATATGTAATATTGTACATTCTATAATCTTACTACTTTGTTTTCAGGAGAGGGTTCATACACTAAACTTTTCAATAAAATATGCTTTTCATAAATTCACTTTAATCTGATAGTGCTTTATTTCAAAATCATCATTTGCAACACAAATACACTGTCCTGTACGTGTAAATAAATCCTCGTCCATTGCTTTGTTTACTATGTAGCCGATAGCTGACTATGTCATCTTTGACGAATAACGCACAGGGGTTTCTTATCTCATTAAAGATCGGCAAAACTCGGAGATCTGTTGCAGCTGGGATTTTCAGCACACTTAATTGAGCTGTGTGTTCTTATCTGATGCTAGTCAAATGGAAAAATTGTTATAAACTGATTTATATTTATCAAAGAAAATGTTTTCAGAAGAAAATGATTTTGTGTCACCTGTCCTTTAAGTATCTGGGTTATTACAAAACAGTTCCAAACACACAAGTTAGATAAAGATTAGTGTGTCAGTAATTCCGTGTGTGTGTGTGTGTCTCTCTCTCTCTCCCCTTCTCTCTCTCTCTCTCTCTCTCTCTCTCTCTCTCTCTCTCTCTCTCTCTCTCTCTCTCTCTCTCTCTGCTGTCTATGATACCAATATAAATATCTCTAATTTAACGTTAAATATATTAAAGTCAATCACCAATTTTAATCTCTCTCTCTCTCTCTCTCTCTCTCTCTCTCTCTCTCTCTCTCTCTCTCTCAGTACTTATGCTTTTTTATCCCCTAGTGCAACTTGTTGCGAGGGGGATATAGCATCGCTGCTGTGCGTGTATGTATGTATGTTTATGTGTGTGTGTCCATTGTCAGCTCTTTAGCAAAATTCCAAAAAAAAACTTTAATGAATTTTCATCAACCTTTGAAGAACTTGATATTTTTAGGATTTTAATCTAGTAAAGGTAAAAAAACCCAAACAATTTGTGGTATTGGAGGGTAAGAATATTGCCCGTAGGTAAAAGCTGAAGCGGGCAAGAAATTAAAGTCATCCGATTAACATCGAAACAAGCGGTTGACTTTCAGACAAATTTTCCTGTATTACTTACAATAGAACTAGTCCAAATTCAGAGGAGACTTTGACAGATGTCGCACATTTATCACGCAAAGATTGTTTTATATTAATAATAGCTGCATATCTACTATGGGTTTACATACCACAAGCACGACTACAGATCGCTAGATCTTCAGCTACGTTTCATAATATATACGGACCATTTATGTATGCTTCTATAAAAATGAATGTCACTTAATGAATCAAAATTATTTAACTTTAAAGCATTTGTGTGCGTGTGTTGAGTTTCTGCTAATGCCTAGGAATAGGAAAACTGTGCAACCACGTACATGTAACCATCCCCCTCCCCCCCATTTATACACCACAAAGCTCGGGGATTAGGATAAAATAGATATTATGAATTCAAAGTGGTTTTTAGAAATACTTTTGTCATATTTATTTTGATCTGAAAAATTTACATATACTTTCCTAAATAAATCATTTGCCACTACAACAAGTCATGTTGCGGGGGGATGCTCCGCTTTGGGGTGCCCTAAATCCCCTCGCGCAACTTGTTGCGAAGGGGATATAGCATCGCTATTGTGCATGTGTGTGTTTGTATGTGTGTGTGTGTATGTATGTGTGTGTGTGTGTCTGCACTCCATTTCAATTTTCAAGTAAATTAAAAAAAAAGACTTCCAATAGAACTTCCTCACGATTGCACAAATATGCCTCATTGTAAAATATTTAAACAAATGCAATGTCATATTAATTGGTCAAATATTTAATATGCAAAAACTTAGATAAAACTACACCATTGTAATGTGTGGGGGGGAGGGGCATACATTATGACAAAATTCGTTCAAAACTAAAAATATTTATCATAGATTGCACACTTCTGTAAAATAACAAATAAAAAATGCATGTGCCTTTCCAAACCATTAATACTATTACAAATTATTATTTCATTTAATCAATGTCATAATCAACTTTGTATACAAGTTATCAATCAAAATTTCTCAGTAAGAGTTATCAATCACCCAATGCGAAAGTAGCTTGACAGAACAACGTTACGGTGAGTTGATAGAGTTAATAGCTCAATGTGTGTTTGAATATTTGTTATTAATCCCTCGCGCAACTTGTTGCGAAGGGGATATAGAATCGCTGCTGTGCGTGTATGTGTGTGTTCAGCTTTGAAGCAAGTTAAAAGAAAAATCCTTGCACGGATAATTATCAAACTTCGTACAAGTATTTAGCATGGTAAAAGGCATGGTAAAAGGATAAAACCTGATAATTTTCAAGTCAATTATTTGAATACTTTTTAAATTACAGTTTTAAACAGAAATTTTATGTACGATTTGACAATAACAACTTCCGCTTCACTTCTGTGAAACCAAAGTGAAAGTAAGCAGTTCAAATCAACAACTTGATATTTTTGGATTTAGATCTAGAACAGGTAAAGAAACAGTAGTTTTTGTAGTAATGGAGGGTAAGTAAAAATGTGATCTCCTCTCCTCATTTACTGAACTATATATTCCTAAATAATGCATTCCCCACACAATAACTCATGTCGCGAGGGGATGCTCCGCTTAGCGGTTCCCTTGTTATGTGCTGTAATTGTAAAATCATTTACTATCCAAACTATTTTCTGTATGATATTACATTGGTTTATACATGTACTGGTGTATAGAATTGTGTGGTCTCTTTATAGGTTTTAAGCGTATGATACACGGAGATACAGTGGATGAAGTCAAGAAAAAAAAATACCTGGTACATATGTGGTATAGTATTCATGAATTTTTCCATTTATATTAATTTTTATAAGGCAGCTAAGCTTTTTGTTTCTTGGTCACTCAGGAGACCTATTGCTATTACTCGTCTGTCGTTGTGTGTCATTCATAGACATCATAGTATAACGCTTTTAATAGGTATGAGGGCAGTGGTCATTGTGTTAGCCCTGGGGTAGGAACTATTGTGTTGAGACCATAGGCCAAGGTCAGCATCAATTTCTTACCAAGGTATTGACAAAATAACTATTGCCCTCATCCTCATTTAAGGTCTGTTTTGTGAAACAAAGGAAAAATATATCCTTGTGGCAATGTCAGGGCTAGGATAATGTCAAATTATCTTCCCCAGGGACAATCAAACACTCATCCTGGGTTAGGGGGAAAGCCAGTCGTAGGCCACAGTCAAATACTCAGCCAGGGTTAGGGGAAAAGCCAGTCGTTGGCCACAGTAAAATACTCAGCCAAGGTAAGGTGGGAAGTCATTCATAGATGACAGTCAAATACTCAGCCAGGGTAAGGGGGAAAGCCAGTCATAGACCACAGTAAAATACTCAGCCAGGGTAAGGGGGAAAGCCAGTTGTAAGCCACAGTCAAATACTCAGCCAGGGTAAGGGAGAAAGCCAGTCGTAGGCCACAGTCAAATACTCAGCCAGGGTAAGGGGGAAAGCCAGTCATAGGCTACAGTCAAATACAGCAAAACTCGTTTATAACGAATTTCAAGGGACCATAGAAAAAACTTCCTTATAGCCGTAATTCGCTATAAAAAATATTATAGCGAATTCGTTATAGAATAATTAAGGGTTTTTCCGGCTAACAGTTTTCTAAACTATCGTAAGTTATAAAATTAGTATTACCGTCATATACAAAAAATGTCAATATAACCATTTCATTTCAATTTTTTAAAAAATTCCGTATACTATTTGAATTTGAGTATTTTATACATGCATCTTAAAATTGCATGTTTCCTCAATGAAATTTGAAATGAAAAAAATTCGTTATAAAAATGATAAAATACGTTAAAATTTTGCCAGCGGGGGTCTTAAAATTACTTCGTTGTAGCCGTAAATTCGTTATAGCCGTGTTCGTTATATACGATAATTTTCTATAGGTTTATATAAGAAATTTGCCGGGACATGAATAATAATTCGTTATAGCCGTAAATTCGCTGTATCCGTGTTCGTTATATTCGAGTTTTGCTGTACTCAGCCATGGTAAGGGGGAAAGCCAGTCATAGGCCACAGACAAATACTCAGCCATGGTAAGGGGGAAAGCCAGTCGTAGGCCACAGTCAAATACTCAGCCAGGGTAAGGGGGAAAGCCAGTCATTCATAGACTATTCATAGTCTGTCTGTATGTCTGTCTGTATGTCTGTCTGTCTGTCTGTCTGTCTGTTTGTCTGTCTCTTTCTCTCTCTCATGTCAATCATATTTTGGGCAATTTCTTTTTTACAAGTTGAGTATTTCTGTAACAGAGCCAGATTGATGAATCATTATTTATATGCATCATCATGTATCTTTGTAGGGTAATATATTATATATATATGATATTTGTATATTATTACTTTAAAGTTAGATCAATTTTAAATGAAAACACTCCTTATTAAATTGTATATATTGATTTATGGAAAGAATAGTTGACATCATTTAAAACACTTTTATTTTTAATTAAACAGGTTGTGGTTTTGAGACCTAATCCCTCCAAACAATGGAAACAGCAAGCACTCCATGTAAAGTACATCAGTGTTCTAAGTGTCCGGGGGACACAGGGTACTATTGTGTATCGTGTCCATGTGATCTGTGTCCCCAGTGTAAAGAGAACCATGTAAAAGATCTCCTAACAAAAGACCATGATGTTGTGTCACACTGTGATAAAATCAACTACATCCCAACACAAGAGATCTGTGTGAGACATCCTATCCATGTTTATAGAAAGTACTGTGAAGAGATCTGTGTGAGACATCCTAACATGCTACTTGGAATATACTGTGCACCTTGTGAACTCCCTGTCTGTTTCCATTGCACACAGCATAAAGAACACAGGATACTAGATATTAGAACAATTTATAGAACAACGCAACAACAACACAGAGGAACCATTCACACCATCAGAAGTGAGGCTCTCTTTTACAGACCTGTTCTCCTGCCACGAATCAAAACTGATTTCAAAACCTGTCGCACAGAATTCTCCCTCTATCAATCAGAGATGTTAACAAAGGCCCAGACACTGAAGCATCTCATTAACTATATACAAAAAGATTTCATGTGTAATGTGTTCTGTGACTTTGATTTCAATCACAGATGTTTAAAACAGCAGAAAGAAATGACCAGACATATTGTCTGCCTACAGAGATATGAACTCAGATATGTACAACCAGAGTTCACATTCAGTGCACTACAATTCCTCTCATTCACAAAGACAGCCCTCTCCCAGATACATCCTACACTCCACACCAGCCAGCTCTCCATGACTGAGTCACTCAACAAGGAGGATGTGATGGAGTCACTGAGTGCAATCCAAATCACAGAGAGAGGAAACCGACGCGTAGGAAACCAGTGGCTGCTGAAACTGACGTCTGGTGCTGAGTTCCATCAATCTCTCACAGTGACAGGTGTTGATCGTTGTAATCACATTTCCTGTGTGACATCAGACCGGGTCTGGGTCAGTGATGATGGAGACAATCTCATGTTGACAGACACAACAGGTGTCCCTCTACATCGTGTGGAGGATTCATGTCGTTATTTATATGATGGTAATGGATTACACACAGTGAACAGTGAGAGTGAACTGATTTATATAGATAGGAATTATAACATCAACAAACTGTCAAAGGATATGAAAACAACCACCACATTTATAGAGAGAACAGACTCTACATGGGAACCACGGTGTGTGTACTGGTCCCCGTCCACTGGGGATCTACTGGTCGGGATGTATAACTATGATACAGAGACAGGCAAGGTAACCCGGTACAACCAGAGTGGACAACTCACACAAACCATACAACACGACAACACAGGAGGGCGACTGTATAGTAAACCTAACTATATAACAGAGAACAACAATGGGGATGTCGTGGTGTCGGACTCATGGAGTGCTGTAGTGGTGACAGAGCGTGGAGGAAGACATCGTTTCTCCTACACAGGACGTTCATCACGATTAGGACTATGGCCACTTGGAATCTGTACTGACGCGCTGTCGCACATCCTGGTGTGTGATGGTATAACCAACAAAGTACAGATGTTGGACAAGGACGGTCAGTTCCTGTCATATCTACTGACAGAATCACAAGAGATGGATGAACCATTGGGCCTGAGTTATGATGTCAACACTCACCGTCTCTGGGTCGGATCAGGGGACAACAACAAGGTGTGTGTCTACAGGTATATCACCAGACAGGACGCTCTGACAGGTAAGTCTGAGTCAATAACATTGATGTAGTATATATGTGTTAGGTATCATACAGGTTTCAATGAGATCTAAGTACACCTTAGTTATTTTTGTTGTATCACACAAGTCATGTTAAATTGTTAATTCAGTTTGTATCTATTTCATTGTGATTGTAATCCATATATTAGTTATGTATCCACGTAATTGTTATTCATTATTACATGTATGTTCATGTTACCATATGTAGTTTACTCCTCAAACTTATCTAAATAAAAAGATACAAACATTATCATGGTTATGAAAACAAGTTATACAAGAGGAATTAACTTTAAGAAGTTAAACAAGTTTGTTAATTACTTTAATTGGAGTAATGAATTTACGTATTCTATTTACTTTAATCAGAGAAATTAATTAATTAACTTAATCTACTACTTGTAACAGGATTAGAACTCTATGTTTGATGTTTGTAGATCAAAGTCGTGTAATGAAGTCACTGAGTGGAATCCCAACCCCAGGGACAGAAAAACCACAGCAAGGAAACCAGTGTCTGCTGAAACTGACGTCTGGTGCTGAGTTCCATCAATCTCTTACAGTGACAGGTGTTGATGGTTGTGATCACATTTCCTGTGTGACATCAGACCGGGTCTGGGTCAGTAATGGACACAATCTCATCTTGACAGACACAACAGGTGTCCCTCTATATCAAGTGGAGGATTCATGTAGGGGTTATGGATTACACACAGTGAACAGTGAGAGTGAACTGATTTATATAGATATGGACGATGACATCAACAAACTGTCAAAGGATATGAAAACAACCACCACATTTATAAAGAGAACATACTCTATATGGTGGCCAGGGTGTGTGTACTGGTCCCCGTCCACTGGGGATCTACTGGTCGGGATGATTAGAGAGGAACCAAGAGACGATACAGAGTTAATATGGACATGCAAGGTAAGTGATTATTCAGACGATTCAGATGATACAGAGTTAATATTGACAGCTAAGGTAACCCGGTACAACCAGGGCGGACAACTCACACAAACCATACAACACGACAACACAGGACAGGGACTGTATAGTGATCCTATCTATATAACAGAGAACAACAATGGGGATGTCGTGGTGTCTGACTTGTATGCTGTAGTGGTGACAGAGCGTGGAGGAAGACATCGTTTTTCCTACACAGGACCTCCATCAGGATCAGGACTAGAGCCACTTGGAATCTGTACTGACGCGCTGTCACACATCCTGGTGTGTGATCTTAGAACCAAAACAGTACAGATGTTGGACAAGGACGGTCAGTTCCTCTCACATCTACTGACAGAATCACAAGAGATGCGTGAACCATTGGGCCTGAGTTATGATGTCAACACTCACCGTCTCTGGGTCGGATCACGAGACAACAAGGTGCGTGTCTACAGGTATATCACCAGACAGGACTCTCTGACAGGTAAGTCTGAGTCATTATCATTCACATTAATTAGATATAGATAACTAAGACACACAGTCCGTGTTAATTATCAGTCAATAAGATACATGTAAGACATGTTTATCTGTGTGATTGTTTGTCAATATAAACAGCTCATTGTTACAGGGTTAGCTGTATCTACCAGTCATTGGGATTCAACGTTTATCTAAAATAAATAGAAATTAAATATATTTCATTATAAGATGTACAGTCACATGTCATTCTAATTAGTTGATTTATAAATTAGGTCATTGTGATTAATAAACCAGATTTTAATATAGTGACACATGTATTTGTAATTTGTTTTGTTACAAGTATGTGTCAATTAAGTTGATTTAATTAATTACATAGATATGAAAGCATGTGTCAATGTAATTAGTTTGAACTTCTTTGTAGATGTAGCTCTGTCTTTATTTATTTAATTTGATTTATTTGTAGTTGTGTATGTATCATTACATAACCTGTATGATATAGATTAATTAACAACTAATTAATGCCTTGTTGTAGATGAGCACACACCCCGTCCTGATGGGGAGGCCATGTTTAGCTCAACACCAGCCGTATAATGGAGATAGCTTGGATATTGACAGGTTGTAAATGTTTCTGTACAAATCTAGTCTGCTCTCCAAACCACACGTGTTGTTTGTCACTTTGTTCAACATCTGCAGATGAAATTGAGCTGTGTATAATTCACATGGACTGTAATACTGACTCCTGTTTATTTCACACTTTGTGATCATCCAAACATGGCTGTCTGTTGCTGTATGTAAATTTAATGTTATGGAAAATAGACTGCTGATATGAATTTAATAATGAATAATTACTATAAGTGTTTAGATTTATACTATCTAAGACTTACGAGTGATCCAAATACTGAGTGAGATCGTAGACTCCAAGCTGAGAATGCTTAGGAACTCGAGAAGGTGGCCCTGGGCAACCTACAACAGGAACTCGACCTCGAGAGGAAGAATCTCAGATCCACTAAGTCTGGTTACAATGCTCGACTCGAGCAGCTCAGCACATCAGTGAAACATGAGGAAGCCAAATAGAGCGACCTTCAGTGGTGAGTTTTGAGCTACAGTGTGGTGTTCTGTCTCTGGGGGACAGAAGACTGAGATAGTGAGGGTCAACAAACAGTAAACTCGAGATGATAAATTTAATTATCATCATGATTTTACTCCTCATCTTTACCTCGATAGACAGCAATTAGCACTAATATTGCTGGGTGCTGATAGGGTGTGAAGTTTAAGTCCATCAATTTAACTGTATCACCTTTTTTCTTTAGGTTTATTTAAATTAATGTTTTTTTCTCTCTCTAGAAAGTTTTCTTTAGGCTTATCTAAGTTAATTCCCTAGAAAGATTGTGGTGACCTTATTTAAATAAATGTTTTTTAGCTCACCTGAGCTGAAAGCTCAAGTGAGCTATTCTGATCACATTTTGTCCGTCGTCCGTCTGTCCGTCCGTCTGTCCGTCTGTCTGTCCGTCTGTCCGTCTGTAAACTTTTTACATTTTGAACTTCTTCTCTAAAACCGCTTATCCAATTTCAACCAAATTTGGCACAAAGCATCCTTATGGGAGGGCGAATATAAATTGCAGAAATAAAAGCCCGATCTGTATTCAAAGTGGAGAAAACCTTGAAACTGTAGAAAAAGGGGGGTGCATTTTTAAAAATCTTCTTCTTAAGAACTACCGAGTTCCATTCAACGTAGTTTAGCATAAATTATCCTTATGGGAAGGAAAATATAAATTGCAAAAATTAAGTGCTAATTCTGTTTCAAATCTGAGTTATTATGAAAATAATAATAAAGGAAAGACGTGTTTCAATCAGTTTAATAGCCTCGGGCTCGGCATACGGTAAAATGGGTAGACAAGACTTGGCCTGAGCAAAACAAAAGATTGGCAGGTATTAATCTGCCAATCTCATTAAAATTTCTTGATATTTGATGGACCAGTATATTTGTATTCGCTGTAAATATTGCTGCAAAATAATGCGTATTTGGAATTGACGATTGCCGATCTGCCCCGGCTTTTATTTTGCCACGGCCCGGGTTTGCATACCCATTTTACCAAGACTCGTATTCCATACTTCTAAAACGAGGTTCTTTGTTTAAAGCAGCCATGACATTATACGAAAAAGGGTCAATCTGACTATGATGAATTTGCTTGCTATGCAATCGTTCACGTATGAATGGACATTTTTGAAACATGCAAAATATATTGGTGCCGATTTTGTGAAGTAAATTAAGGCTAAATATTTCAATGCGTTGACAGTTTTCACACATGACGTTGGTGTTAGCTTGTTCTGATTTTCGTTTCGTTTTCATTATTTATGCTTTGTAACCTGGGAACTTTCGTCTGTATTTCGTGATTTTTACGTATCAAATCAAACAGAGACTTCGGTAAATCAAACAGTTAACTGTTTACCTGCGCAAATTAAGCAAAATCTGATGTAGGGGTACTGAAATACAATTCATTCTATCGGTAATTCGGCATTAACTTTTGCGTAATGGTAGATTAATGCAATTGGTTTTGTTGAGATGCTCGGCATTTTCTCGAGTTTATTCAGTTTAAATAGAGTTTGATATCGCTGACGGAAATTTGTAGGTATACACATGTATATATATGATTCATTTCGAAAAAAAATAAATTGTGTTCTTTATTTGTTATACATGTAGTGCATGTTTCTTGTGCTTAATTGTTACCCCACAATTTCTATTTACTAACCATATTTGAGTGTTAAGCTTCGAATTATAAGGAAGATACAGAGATTTGCTCACTATTCTATGTTTGTACACAGATCTTAAAAGCTAAAGATTAAAAAAGTAAAAAAAATTTCAATATTTATTACGAAAATTTTCAAAGTCTGTTCTTCCAGAAACCAACTTACTTAACCTTTTTAGCTCACGTGAGGGTGGGGCCACAATAGGGGGTCGAAGTTTAACAAATGAATATATAGAGTAAATATTTAAAAATCTTCTTCTCAGAAACTAATCGGCCAGGAAAGCTGAAAATTGTGTGGAAGCATCCTCAGGTAGTGTAGATTCAAAGTTGTGAAAATCAGGACCCCCGGGGGTAGGGTGGAGCCACAATGGGGGGGGGGAGGTCGAAGTTTAACATGAATATATACAGTAAATCTTTAAAAATCTTCTTCTCAGAAACTAATCGGCCAGGAAAGCTGAGACTTGTGTTGAAGCATCCCCAGGTAGTGTAGATTCAAAGTTGTGAAAATCATGACCCCCGGGGGTAGGGTGGGGCCACAATGGGGGATCGAAGTTTTACATAGGAATATATACAGTAAATCTTTAAAAATCTTCTTCTCAGAAACTTATCAGCCAGGAAAGCTGACACGTGTGTGGATACATCCTCAGGTAGTGTAAATTCAAAATTGTGAAAATCATGACCCCCGGGGGTAGGGTTGGGCCACAATGTGGGATCGAAGTTTAACATAGGAATATATACAGTAAATCTTTAAAACTCTGCTTCTCAGAAACTAATCCGCCGGCAAAGATGGAACTTGTGTGGAAGCATCCTCAGGTAGTGTAGATTTAAATTTGTGAAAATAATAACCCCTGGGGGTAGGTTGGGGCCACAATGGGGGGTCGAAGTTTAACATAATTATATAGAGTAAATCTTTAAAAATATTCTTCTCAGAAACCAGCCAGGAAAACTGAAACTTGTGTGGAAGCATCCTCAGGTAGTGTAGATTCAAATTTGTGAAAATCATGACCCCTGGGGGTAGGTTTGAGCCACAATGGGAGGTCGATGTTTTACATAGGAATAAACAGAGTAAATCTTTAAAAATCTTCTTCTCAGAAACTAATCAGCTAGGAAAGCTGAAACTTGTGTGAAAGCATCCTCAGGTAGTGTAGATTCAAAGTTGTGAAAATAATGATCCCCAGGGGTAGGGTTGGGCCACAATGGGGGGGGGGTCAAAGTTTAACAAAGGATTATATAGGGTAAATCTTTAAAAATCTTTTTAGAAACTAATCAGCCAGATGATTCTTTATAATTGTTAAGACTTTGGCCCCTGGACAATTCTTTGGCCTCACGAGAAGGTTCAGAGTTTGATGTACGTTTATATCCCATATATAAACTATTGTTAGGGATCTTTTTGAGAACTGCAATACTCAACATATGATATGACTATAAAATCATCCTGTTAGAATAGGGACTAATGATTATAAACATAAGAATATCCAGGGGAAAATGAATTTTATTTATACAGGATCTACATGTATTATTATACATTGTCTAGATAGTTTGTATTATGACTCCATTGAGCTGATTTTATCATACCTATTGTTCCTCAGGTGAGCGATGTGGCCCATGGGACTCTTGTTTTCTCTAAAAAGATAGTTTATACTAATGTACTGAGATAGTATAAAGGTTGTAGAATTTATGTATAACATTAATATTGATACATTTTTTATACATAGCTATAGAGAGGGTGAGAGCTGTCAACCACACCTCAGAGAGAGTCTGGACAGTGAGCGTAACTCACTCCTTGAGAGTGCAGATCAGAAATCTCCAATTTTTGAGAACATGCAGCTTGAGTTAGAATCAGAACATGCCAAAGTTAAAGATCTCAAAAACTCAGTGGAGCGAGAAAAGCAAAGGCTGCAATCTCAGGTGACTGCTCTCAAGTCTCAGACTAGTGTACTCAAAGACGAGCTTGAGCAGGAAAGGTTGGCTTGCCGCCAGATGAAGAACGAGATAGACCAGATACAGGTGAATGAGTGTGGAGTTATTGTGTCTCGCAATGAACAATGATTACATCTTACCATCTTCCTTTCTACTTTCTAGTTACAAGATGTTGCACATCTTGCTCATTCCACATAGTAAACTACAGTCTGTGATATAAATTTATATTAAGTTGATACCATCGGTATTATTATTTATTAGGTCATTTTCATAATCTAAATATTGTTATAGCTCTGTTGAATTACATGATAATTTAACTTTTTCCAGCATGCTATTGGCTCGTCAGAAATTACCAGCTAAAAGCATGAAGGAAACAAATGAAGTCTGTGGTATATTAAAGAGAGTTGTTTTGAACATTTAACTAATTGTTTGTGTTTGTTCAGCTTTCAGAAACTTGACGTCACTCAGCACTAAGAACACGAACGTGACCAAGTCTCGCAGCTCGAGTCTGAACATGAACTCCTGAGGTTAGAGGTCAAATTCCTAAAGGACGCCATGAACGAGAATGAGGGAAGTCGTGACACAGAGGAAGTGACAGAGCGTCGGACACAGAAACAGCTGAAGAGGGAGAGGGACGACCAGAAAATGAAGATGGTAATGATGTGTTCTCAATGCTTGGATACAAACTATGTATATTCCTTATTTTAAGCGAGTACTTAATTCTGCGATCACTATGTTTTGTATAAAAATGTGAGAATATTGAATCGTGAACGCGGAACTTTTATCCTAATCTCTTATAGTTCCCAACTCTGAGGAAATGTGAGCGAGATTTCAGGAAATGTAAGTGAGATTTCAATCTCTGTGAGGTGGATGCTTCTCTTGATTTAACATGGATGTTAATTCCTCGCGTTTACATATTACTGTAGATTCCTAATCAAATGCAAGGAATTAACATCCACATATCACAGGATGAATCTCTGCCACTGAGTCAACTGAATGATAACTGAATGGTCTGGAAAGGTCATAAATATGCCATTGACTGAATGACAGTAATGTGTGTACATGATTAGAGATGATTTTCTGTAAATAAACTGTTTGATGTTATTTATATACAGTATTCTACATGGAGTGGCCATTTTGCTGGTTTGCCTGACTTCTTTGCCTTTTTTGTTTTTGTTTTTTTTTTTTAAATTTTGATAATTGCTTCAGCTTCTGTTCTGGGTTTATTCATGCATGAAAATGAGTTATAGATATTCAGCAACTTTACTCAGCAAGTTCAAAACCTAGAGAGTTCAGAGACTCGAGAATGTGACATGCAAGCCACTCGGGAATACAGCTAGAAAAACTGCACTCAACTCACCAGCGAATCGACTCAAAGGGCAGTGATGAGGATCCAGTTCACTGGAACGTTTAAAAGACACAGCTCGAGAGTTTTAAGATCTTACACAAGGAAATAGCCAATCAATCTGAACTTGGTCAAATGCTGTTCCATATATATAGAGGCATTTTTTTCTTGCTTCCATTTTTGGCCTACGGTATTGATTATGGACTCAGTGGCTAGGAGTATTATTACTTTGGTGGAATTGTCACACTAATTTCAATGGAACTATTTTTTTAATGCGCATATGATGCAACTTCCTGGATGGTGCTGAGTCTGTTTGTCAACATGTGAAACCCACATGTACTTGGGGGTAGGTATGTTTACTCTAAATATTTCTCTCTTAGAAGCCGCATAAGGCATTATTTTTCTGATCCAATATTTTTCTTGAAACATTTAACTAAAATTTTTCTTTCATGAATTATATGCTGAGAGTACAGTTAATCAATAAACTTAACTAAAGCTAAATAGTAACATATAGTGAAATTAATTCCTTGTGTGAGACTTTAAGAGAAACATGTACTTTCATTTAAACTGCATTTTTTCTATTTTCAGGAGTTGTCTCCCTTGTTAAAGATCAACAATAGCGAATAAACAATGCGGGATGCTGTTTTGTCACCAACGGTGAAATTTGACACCTGTATACCCGTATTTCTACCAATCGCCTCTGTCCTCTTTGTTGTGTACACCAGACAGGTAAGACATTCAAGATAATTGTTTGCAATCATTTTAATAAGATAAACAATGAAAAATATAACATATTTACATGAACACAGTTCCTCATAAAAGGACATGTCACATTTTGCACACACTCATCAATCAAACATTAAGTGCACATTATTAAAACATTATTAAACATAGCAATCATTAAATGTAATACAAAATTCAAATGATAGGTATAATATTACAAACATTTCATACATGCTAACTACATACACTTCCCTACCCCCCCCCCCCCCAATTCACACTTAGCTACTTCCTGTTTAACTTTGGATCTCTCAGTGACTTACTATAAGTGTCTTTAGACTTTTTATCATAGAGCCGATATCTTTTAGATCAGTAGAATTTACTTTGGAATTCATATTTTAATATGGGTGGTTTTTGTTTCATTTTAAAGTAATTTTGCCTATTTTGCTGTTGTTTTAGATGATGGACCACTCTACTTCCTTTTACTACAGGTGCCCTATTCTACTTTCAAAATTTCTGCTACTAGTATTACATTTTGGATTTGATTTAAGATATGCCCTATTCACAGATTCAGGTTTTTGTGTGGAAGTGTGATATTTAATTCTATCAAGATTATTAGGTCACAAAGTCAAATTTATACAGTCTTTTAACAATCACATGTCTTCTTATGTCATGCTTAATTCAAAGTCATGAGGCAACACTGAAGAGTTCCATTTCTTGTTTTTCAGTCCGCGACAGGAGAAGGAATGAAGTTGGCAGGACTTTCTGCACTGACCTTGGTAGCAGCTGATGATGGAAACGACAGCAGTTGACATGACTCGTTTCATCAAAGGTAAGTCTTCAGAGTAGTGTTTAGATCAGTTTAAGTACGGTACTCGGTCCTGCATCTAAGATTCAGGTCCAGGGCTAATCTTCTCTGCATGGATTCTCTCATAGCTTTTGTTCTTCCAAGAAACATGTGACTGCTGAATGGAGCCTTAGCAGTCTGTTTTCTTTGAGAGTCAAAGAAGTGGCGCAGGTCTTCAAAGGTTTTCAATCATGTGCCCTTGATTTTCAGATGCACCGGAAGCAGCGGCACTATCTCCATCACTGGTGAAATGGGAAATGACGAGTGGACCGTCATCACTTTGCAGCTCACCAATGCTTTCTGTAGCCCATCTCTTTTCATCACTAATGGTGGTCTCTGGAGGAATGATTGCAGTGCAGTCTTCATGTCCTGGACAGGTAACTTTCTTTCCCTTGGTTCTAAGATGGGTGCCGTTCTTGCATTGTTCATTGCCACAAAATACTGCCACAACAACTTCTTGGTAACACTAACACTTAAAGTGTATCTCACTTGTGTGGCAGCTTGGAATGGTGTTTTCACAATGGCATTGAAGGTGGCATTGTTATACCGGACATCACCTTCCGCTTTTATAGGTGTATTGGCAAGTCCACACTACTTGTTAAGCTCTTGAATGTCCTGCCGTATTTTCCTCATACTGTTTTTGTTCACATCAGTGATGAGTTTGCCTACTGTGTTGCAGGTCTGATGAATGTAAGTGGCTGATGCTGGTTCAGTGTTTGCGCCAAGAAGCATACCACGCATAATCTCTGTTGTAAGGCTGGTACCCAAGTGGCCGACAACCATGGACAGATCAAGCTGTGTGGCTCTTTGTCCCCTTCCAGATCGACTGACTTCCTCGTACTTGTTTCAAGACCCAGCTCAAGAGTATAAGACAGAGTCTGCAGTATCTAATACTACAGTATCAAGATCAGCTTTTCTTGGTGTAAGGCAATAATGGGGGTAAATATGGAGAACTGATGACAACTTATGGATACAGGTAGGAATATAAGTCAAGAGGTCCCTTTGGGTATGGGCAACTTAATTGAGGGAGGGGGGGGGGGTAAATATGGGAATCTGACAGTCTGAATGTTGGTCAGGAGGACATCAGGTATAATTAGTAAAATGGAATGTCCACTCATCAGGTCTAATTTCCATAAATTTTGAATCAGTAAAGAGAAAAGTCCAAATATATAAGCTCTAAAAGGACTATATTTGGTAATGTCTAATAATTGCCCCTGATTTTTATTCAATTTTTAAATATTAACATAAAAATTATTTCTTTATAAATCATTATACAGAGGATGCCTTTAACTTTAATCTTGATATCAGTGATAATTATCAGTGATTTATTTTGATGTACATCCTGTGTAAAATATGCACAAATTTTCCTCAGAACGCATGATTTCATTATATGTGCATCCCAAAGGATGCAAAAAATTTAGAAACGCACATACACATTTTCTCGCTAAGAAACTCCAGAACATAGATTGTTCCTTTCTGAACTTATTAACTAGACACCCGAAATGTTCCGAAAAAAACCCACTCCAAAAGCAGAAATCTTATTGGTCTACACTTTGTGATTAACCAATGAGATTACATGATTCATAACATTACAGGGGGAATTTGATGTCAATCCCGATACCACCACATAAAAACAGATAAAGTTACTCCCGAATTATGGTAGATTATCAAGAGTTTAAGAAAAAGTAGACAAAAGGCTGATAATCTGAAATTAAAAACAAAAAAGAGGTTCTTGGTGATAAGAACGCTGATCCAGAACTTGAAACAAACTATAGTGGTGATAGAGAAACAGAGACATTCGGAGAGGTCCCATTGTTGGCACTTGGCCTCTTGTTTTATATTCATGTTCTTTGTAAAATAAAATATGGACTTATTGTTTTCGGCTTGGGACTCAAAGTTACGATTAAGAGGAGTCTTATGGACCAACAAAGACCACTTTTAAAAATGAATCACTGATTATTCATTGGCTGTTTATATACGACTTTACCTAATAATGTAAGTAAATGAGCTTAATCTCGCAATTTTGCAACAAACGAAAGTTTTGTCATTGTTTTCTTTATATTTAACATTTTGAAGTAAATAGCACAGGTCTGCTCAAGTACAATTTTAACATGTGATTTTGTTGTACATATCATACTAAAAATTGGTATTTGGTTAAGCCTGCACTCGATGTTTCCCAGTAAAAAAACCATCGGAAAACACCCATATTTTCCTACCAAACATTGGTTTACCGGTATTTAAAGAAGACAACCTTCATGACTCACTTATTTTCAAAATGATTTCAACTATCTTCCACCTTAATTCTAAAGATATTTATAAAACTTGAATTTTGGGGGTGAGAAATGCATAATAATGCATATAGTCCTTTTCTTTATCTTTATGCAGAACTCTTCTTCCCAAGAAGATTGAAAACATTTATAGAAGTTCAAATCTGGCAACAACTTCTTAGATGAAATTTACTGATCATACTGAGATTTTGGTTTTATAGAGTTGAAGTTAGTGTCCAGAGTCTGGAGAAATCTTTCAAGGAACGACTGAGTAAACTCAAACAAGCTCGGATGCCACTCGTCTTCGAGTCGAACACAGTGGACAGTCTTACGAGTCGACCCAGCGCTCAAGCCTTGAACCAGCGAGTGTTACATCACAACTCTGAGCTGACCAACTTTGTGTCTAGAGACTCTAGACTGATGGAGGAGAAGATGGAGCTATGCAACACACTGGGGCGTCTAGAGGAGGAGATCTGGAGATACAGGAAAAGGGGTGCCGAACAGCAGGTATGTTAGTCTGTAAATACAGGCAGAGGGGTGCCAAACAGCATGTATGTTAGTCTGTGGATACAGGCAGAGGGGTGCCAAACAGCATGTATGTTAGTCTGTTGATACAGGCAAAGGGTGTCTGTGGATGAAGAAAATAGGTTCCAAACATCGTTTATGTTAGTCTTTAGATAAACTTAAGGGTGTCCAACATCAGGTGTGTGAATCTGGAAAGGGATTCTGAATGTCAGGACCTAGTATGTAAATCTGGAGCTAAATGTAAGACTTTGGGTGAATAATGAGGGATTCTAACTGTCAGGGACAAATGTAAGACTATGGATAGAGGAAGATAATTTCTGTAGAGTATCATATGGTAAGGATACAAAAGTTTGTGGGGGGGGGGAGGTGTTAAAGGTAGAATGTTTACAAGACTCAGCTCGAGAGTATGCAGTATCTAATACAACAGTATACGGATCAGTTGTCCTCGGGGTAATGCTACTAAAGTTTGTTTGGGGGGGGGGTTAATGGGAGAATGTTTACATCACTCAGCTCAAGAGTGTACGTATCTAATACTACAGTAACATGATCAATTGTCCTCGGGGTAATGCTACTAAAGTTTGTTGGGGGGGGGGGGTGGTTAATGGGAAAATGTTTACATCACTCAGCTAAAGAGTGTACGTCGGAGTCAGCAGTATCTTATACAACAGTAACAGGATCAGTTATCTTGGGGCAAGGACACAAATGGTAAACATAATGAACTGATGACAACTAATGAATACTAGTAGGAATGTAGGTCAAGAGGTCCCTTATGATATGGGTAATTTCATTGATTGGGACGGGTAACTATAGGAAATAGGAATCTGACAGTCTGAATGTAGGTCAGAAGGACGTTCGGTTACTCGGCAGATCTACTTTAAAATTGCATACACTGATAAAGGCCGCGCACATCGCTAATTCATTTTGGTTCTAAATCTATCTCTTTCACCACTGGATGTTAAAATTTATGATACACTGTATGTGATATATTTGCAAAAAGAAAAAAGTCCAAATGTATCACCTCTAAAGTTGAATATTTTCCTTTATACAGAACTCCTCTACCAAAAGAAATTGTAAAAGTTTACAGAAGTTTAAATCTGGCAGCAACTTCTGAGAAGAATTTTTATTGAAGGAACTGAGATTTTGGTTTTGTAGAGTTGAAGGTTCAGTTTATGTCCAGAGTCTGGAGAAATCTCTCAAGGACCTCATCACAACATCACAACTTTGTGTCCAGACTGATGGAGGAGAAGATGGAGCTACGCAACACACTGGGGCATCTGGAGGAGGAGATCTGGAGATACAGGCAGAGAGGCGCCGAACAGCAGGTATGTTTGTCTCTAGATAAAGGCAGAGAGGTGCCGAACAGCAGGTATGTTAGCCTGTGGATACAGGCAGAGGGTGTCTGTGGATGAAGAAAACTGGTTCCAAACATCGTTTATGTTAGTCTTTAGATAAAGGGTTCCCAACATCAGATGTGTGCATCTGGATATGAATATATGGCTATGAGTAATGAAAGAGGGATTCTGAATGTCAGGACCTGGTATGTAAATGTGTGATTAAACTTTGTTTAATATTTATTAATTTCTGTGAATGATAGGACCAGCGCCATCTTGGATTTTATTGTATTTTATTGTGGCCCCTCATCTCCTTTTGGGTTTTGTTTTGTGGCCCCGTACCTGGCATAAGTTATTTAATAATTCTTAGTATTTGACCAATCAAATTAGCCCATTGTTTTGACCTTCGACCAGCAATAGGGACATCCCCCTAGGCCCCTATTGCTAACGCCACCTAGCGGGGGTATTCCTCAGCCAATCAAAATTTGCTAATTTATAATTTTAAATAATAACAATTTCAATTATCCAATCATTTCTCTTATTATAAAATAACAACTTCTATCAGCCAATCAAATTTGTCAGGGCCCCCTTTTACTTTCTTGTATCTTTGTTGAGCGTCACTTTCAAAATTTACGCTAAAGGCAAAGCCACGCCAATTTAATCCACTGCTTCCAAGGCTTTCAACATCAGTTTTCCATTGTTATTGTGATTTGTGACGATATATTTTTTTGTTTCCCTTATTTTTGTTTTGTTTGTTCTTTTGTGTAGTTTGTTTGTCTATTGTCATTGTAGTTAGAAATGAGATTTACCATGATTCTAATGCTTGTCTTCAATACCATATCTAATAAATCATGGTATTTGCCCAAACTGGTCTTTTAATGTTTTTACTGCTATGCTATCCAGATGGATAAGAAATTAATCTGGAGACTAAATGTAAGACTTTGGGTGAATAATGAGGGATTCTGAATGTCAGGGACAAATGTAAGACTATGTATCTGTTAAGAGATTTAGGTGCTTAATTATCAGGATTGTAAGTTGGTAGAAAAATGACTATCTAGAATTGATCTAACCATGTTAATTTAGACATCTGACAACCTCAAGATAATTGTACCCACATCTAGGTCATTATGGGCCTCTCGGTTTAGAAAGTATTAAGTCAATGTTTTTCACTGTAGAATGGCCATGATACGAGTGAAAACCACGCAGATTAGGAGAACTGATATCTGGAAGCTTGTGCCTCATAGACCAAAGAGAGGCTGTCGCTACAGCTGGCCCTTAATCAAATAGAACAAGAACTTGACCGATGTCAGGCCAACCTCAGAGTAGAACAAGACCGAAGGTCAGGCATCGTTGGAGAAGGGACGGATGGGGACAGAAACAGGGTAAGGAATCGGGGAAAGAGAGAGAGAGAGAGAGAGGAAGGGGAGAGAAAGAGAGAGAGGAAGAGTAGGGGAGGGATAAAAGAGAGAGAAAAAAGAAACAGGGGATTAGATAGAAATACTTGTGGGGGAAGTAAAACTTACATCCATATAACCATTATGATAATATTTGAAGTTTGAACAACATTTGTTATATTGATACCTGATTAAATTCTGATGACGGTTAATCTGTATTTAGATCCAGCGTCTGTACGGGAAGTACCTTTGGGCGGACAGTTACAGGAAAGCCCTGGTCTACCAGAAGAAGTACATGCTCTTGTTACTGGGGGGATTCCAGGACTGTGAGCAGACAACCTTGGCTCTGAATACCAGAATGGGTGTCGACCCTTTCCCTGAAGACCTGCAGCGAAGGGCCAGGCTCCGCCAACCGGTCACCACATTTAGAAGTGCTGTCAGGTGGTGGTGGCCATAACTAGGTCAGTAGGTCAGACTGGTCACCATATTCAAGAGTGTCCCCTCATTGGTAGTGTGGAAGTGGTTCAGCCTAGATATTTATTTGTTTCTATTTTCCTTGAAATTTACTATAATGAATATACTGGATGTAAGTTAGCTATGATATGAAAGGTAAGTGAAGCACATTGATATATAATGCTATCTTAAAGCTGCAGTAGATTTCTCTCCCTTTACTGTTCTTGCAGGATGCGGTACTTGGTCAGGAAGTGGAAGAGAGCCACCAGAGTGGGATTCCCCGTGATGGGGGGCACAGTCGACCTCCAACAAGGTGACCTAGTGACCTAATTCTACATGTTTTAGCTCACTTGAGCTGAAAGCTCAAATGAGAATTGATGATCATGTTTTGCCCAACGTCCGTCTATCTGTCTGTCTGTAAACTTTTTACATTTTCGTCTTCTTCTATGGAAGCACTGGGCTGATTTCAACCAAAATTGGTGCAAAGCATCCTTAATTTAAGAGAATTTATATTTGTCAAAATGTAAGGTCATGCATGCTTTCAAGGGGATATGATTATAACTCAATAAATTTTTTTAGTATTTTTCGAAAGCTGTTAGTAGTTTGGAAGAATCCTCGGGGAGTGTAGATTCTAGTTTGGGCACATCGTGATCCCTAGGGATAGGGTGGGGCCACAATGAGGGGTCAGATTTTTACATATGAATATGTAAAGTAGATTTGAAAATCTTCTCTGAACTGATATACAATACACTAGAGGAGAAGCTGGCAGCGGGATGTAAACAATCTACCCAGCTCCAGGAATCCAGTGCTCTTACAGGTGTAGTAGACAATGGAAAGCACACAATGAAGATGCATGGGTACAATCAACATGCATAGTTTCCTTGCATATATTATCAAATTCACTATGTTAAGAATAACTGAGTACATTCCATTTTGGTAATATATAGGGAAAATCTTTTAAAGAAATTCTTATCAGGAACCGATCTGGCTGATAAGCTGAAACTTGTTTGAAAGCATTCTCTGTTAGGTTAGATTAAACTGTGATAAAATCGTAATCCCCGGGGATAGATTGGGGCTATTCGGGAGGAAAGGGGTTCAGATAGATATGGTTATTAAGAATTAATCTGAAAGAATCTTCTTCTCTGAAACTGATCGGGCAGAACATCGTAAACTTGTGTAGAAGCTCAATATGTGATATGACTATAAAACCATCTTGACTCAAAGGGGCTCAATGAAAAACTTAAGAATATGCAGGGGAATTTTTTTTATACAGGATCTATTTTACTACATTTTTGGATTTTTTGTATGTGATGCCATAAAGCTTATTTTGATATGTTTATTGTTGCTCAGGAGAGCGATGTTGCCCATGGGCTTATTGTTTTTATATACTTTTTAGTCGCATACTCATATAATAGGTTGCTTAATTATCAATAGATGATCATTTTCAGTAAGGAATAATTGATTTTCCCTCCAATGTAAAATTTATAGAACCATTTTAAGAAGAATATATTAACAATTTGGTTTTTTACTTAATTTTTAATTAAGTAAAGAAATTAAATGATAAACACAGTGTTTAACAAATTAAATAAAATTAACATTTTTATTTCATGGCATCAGTCCATTCCACAGAGTGATCAAGTTGACGGTAAAACCACGTCTGATTGTAATAAGACACGTCTCTTTATTTACAGGTTACGCACCCAACTCTAACAGTTTCTCACCACTCCGCATCAACACTCAGTCACGAACTAACGGCTCTGGATCCTTAGATTGCACGCTTCATCGCCCTCCATTCAAGTGTTCATGAGTCTCCATACAGTCCGTCCTATTTGTCTTCCAGCTTTACTCAGAGAGACCTCCTTATTGGAGCTTCTCCATATCACTCACTAGGGGGAGCCTCTAGTTGTTACCATGTCAACAGCACTGGAGTGACCATTGGGATCTCTTCTTATTAGTCAGAGGGAGGGGTTTTGATAGTTACCATGTCAACGGCAATATCTCTGTCCATACCACACCCTCCACGCAGGACTACAGCATCAAACTACACCCCACTTCTGAAACCTAAGGTGCTAGAAGGTGAGCTATATAAACCAGAGATGTAAGACAGAAATACTTAAGGTGGTATGGGACACCTGTTGATATTAATGGGGATAAAAGAACATTATAATCAAAATACTTTAACTGGTTTACAGTTTACAAATTTTACAATATTTGATTGCAAAATATAAACCAGAGATGTAAGACAGAAAATACTTAAGGTGGTATGGGACACCTGTTGATATTCATGGGGATAAAAGTACATTATAATCAAAATACTTTAATTGGTGTAGAGTTTACCAATTTTACAATATTTGATCGCAAAATATGTTTTAAAAATCTTTTCAAAGTTAGTAAGAACTATAAAACCTCCTTAGATGTTTGAATATAAAACCTATTTTATGCAAACTCCTATCACAAAATAAAGGTGTTTTTTTAATTTCTTACAGGAAAATTTTCTCCCCTTCTTCTCCCAACCCCACAAAAGTTGGTCACTCATCTCTAATACGTCGAGTCAGGATCAGAAAGGCCCTTCCCATGACGACTACATCTCTCGACTCAAATCGTGAATCTGCATCAGAGACTTAGCGGGATGGATTCTGGTGAGTGAGAGTGAGGTTCAAGTCTCAAAAGTGACGCCATGGTATTACAGTAGGTCAGGTCTAAAACCAAGAATGTTCTCAAAATTTGATATCAGCTGTTAATATTTTTTGACTGTAAAATATAAATCATAACAAGTTATGACTATTATATCACTCCCTTTTTTATTTTAAAAGCAAATAACAGTCTCAAACCAAACAAAAAAAAAATCATAGTTTTCATGAAACACATTTTTCTTCTGATTTATAACCCAGTCAGTTAAAAAAAGACATGATTTAGACACACCCATTTTGAGTTCATGTTGCACCATGATTTAGACACACCCATTTTGAGTTCATGTTGTACCATGATTTAGACACACTCTCATTCAAAAAGGCAATGTTGATGAATTTTCAGTTAGTCAAATAAAGATATGATGTTGGTGAATTTTCAGAGAGTCGGACAAAGTTGGATTTTGACACACTCCTAGTCAGTCAGAAAAACACAAGATTTTGAAACATTTTGTTTGAAGACATCCATTCATTTTCCACTGCTTGAAGTGTAACAGCATCACCAAATGGTACTCGGTACAGCTGCACACGTTTTGAGTACATGTTAAACCATATTCAGTACATTTACAGTTATTTTAGTACACATGCACTTCATTCTTTCATTATTTTAATGAGGCTGATTTATAATCTATAAATCATGTTTTTCACATTCTCAACTTGAAATTAAAATATGATATATGGGTTAACTGTAATACCTTAGATAATATAATGTCAATAATCGGATATCCAAAAAGTTTCACCTAAAACTATTATATGATGACCGTTTTAAGTACGAGTTTAATATTAAAAACTGTAATGTGATTTCATTTTTTTTGACAATCACTGTTATATTGCATATTGATTCTCTAGAGGATGACATATTTCAACCATCAACAAATTCTTAAGCCAGAGCTCCAGTAACACAGTATATACTGTGTGTATGTCAGAGGAGGCCAGGGTTTCTCTAGACATAGAATGTGTCAGGATAGGCTAGCTCAGTAATGCTGATAGCAATAGGTTCTTTGAATCTTATTTGCTGTGGTGTATACTCTTTGATATTTTCTTTCTGTGCTGTTGTTTCAAACATTAAGGTTATAAAAAATAATTCAAATTCCACTACTTTTAAGGAGTTTATTAGATTTTAATTTTCCAGCTTTTGATATTGTTATCAAGTTTTTAGTTGATATTAAAAATCTAAGAGATGTGTTTTGCCCATTCATAAACCATAATTTTTGCTATTTTTCAGGTACTCCAAGGTCAAGGTTATTTCCACGGAGATAGGCGTGAGATCCAGAGTACCTTGTTATAACTTTGTCTTCACTGTGTCTGTCCGACCTTGACCTTCATTGGCTCCATACTCTCTGGTGCTGGAAAATAACATTCTTTTTACCTGCAATAATCATGTCCTGTCATTTCATGAACCAAAATAAGGAATGTGAATTATTGTTATGTTGGGACCAGATGTTTTATATGTTATTGTTTTTATTATTGAGTTCAATATCATGGTGTTTGATAATTTATTTGAGCTGAAGCAAATTCTGAACTCATCGCATGATTTTACGTGGCACATAATGTGCTGTTTTGTACCTATTGTTAAAACAGTCCAGTTACTATTCATTATGCAAAGACTATAGCAATATTTTATGATACTAATGTCAGAGTTTTATTTGGAGAAATGTAGACATAGAATTATTATGTTTTTATGGTGTATGATATTTGTTTCATATTCTATGGGATCATTGCTGTTTAAAACTAGTTCTTACTGTTTGTGATTAAACATAAATAGCTGCTTGTCTCTACCATGTAAATCTATCACCCCCTCCACCCCCCCCCCCCCCCCCAGTATAATCTGACTACCTGCCATGCAGAGGAATTCATTGTATATATCAATAGTACAACAGTTCTGCCCTTTTATCAGTATTTTTTCTAGTTTTATCTGTATAACCTATTGTCTTGAACCTGTTTTACGTGTATCTTGTCATTGATGTAAGATTGACCATACTGCCATTTTTTGATTCTCATAATTTGACCCAACACTCCCAACTATTCCCCTTAAGTATGAATATATAGGTACATGTATCTTGAAAAACTATACGGTTCTTTTAAGTTTAAATTGGTCTATCATGTCATATGTTATAATCTTTGATGAAATCTCATCACATCTATTTATAATGTCAATACACGGGAGTTTATCAATGCCTGTCAAATATTTCTCACTAGATATAATGGCATTAATAGAACCCCTTTGGTTTATTTATTATCAATTATATTACTCGTAAATAGGATCATATATTGTTTTATGATATGTGGATTAAATGTTTTGTCATGTATTGTATATGTTTGGATGCTGAATTGAAAGTAAAATATTTAATTTACCATGTATTGTGTTATTTACAAAACGGGATAGGATATTATTGTCTTATGGTGTAGAGTAAATGACATCTAAGTCATGTGGTCTGTGGGAGAAATTGACATGTAAGTCACGTGAGCTGTAGGAAAAAAATACATATAAGTCATGCAGTTGATAGCTTTTTCACGTGGTCTATGGGAGAAAGTGACACTAAGACAGGTGGTCTGTAGGAGAGAGTGACACTAAGACAGGTGGTCTGTTGAAGAGAGTGACACTAAGACAGGTGGTCTGTAGGAGAAAGTGACACTAAGGCAGGTGGTCTGTAGGAGAGAGTGACACTAACACAGGTGGTCTGTAGAAGAGAGTGACACTAAGACAGGTGGTCTGTAGGAGAAAGTGACACTAAGACAGGTGGTCTGTAGGAGAGAGTGACACTAAGACAGGTGGTCTGTAGAAGAGAGTGACACTAAGACAGGTAATCTGTTGGAGAGAGTGCCACTAAGACAGGTAATCTGTAGAATAAGTGAAATCTAAGCCACATGATCTGGAGGAAGGGATGGAGAGAACATTACATTTGAGTTATGTGGTCTATGGAAGAAAATGACATCTAAATCGCTGTCTGTAGAGAAGTGAAGACAAAATGACATCTAAGTTAAGTGTTCTGTGGGATAAGTGATAAATGACTATTAAAAAAGGGGTTGTTCTGATCTTAAATGTACATATAATTTGCATGATAAAACCACCATGTAAGACCTTAATTGCGTGTTTACCTCACGGAGACGAAGTCTGTGGAAGCTTTGCTTTAGTCCCCCTGTGTCTGTGTCCGGACCTGGTTAAATATAATTTGGAGCAAGTCATGTATCTAAGTTATTACTTGTCCAACCTTCACTACACTTGCATGGACTTAGGGGACTTGGATGCGGAATCTGGGCCACGATTTTCAGATGCTGGAGGAGATTAAAGTTCGAGGAGCTGGTTAAAGTTTTTGAAGCAGGTGCCATTTAATATCTATATCTTACTTTCTACTGGTCCTATCTTCATCAAACTTGCATTGGTGATGTATCTTACATTATGTTTCCCCTTACAGGTTGAATTTTGACTCTGAACCATAGGATTTAGATGTTTGATGAGGTTTATGTTTTTGGGGCCAGTGCATTTTGATGACCATAACTTAATTACTTCTAATCATATTGTCACCAAACTTGCAGCTGAGTCTAATGATATTTATGCATTGACAGGCATGAATGCTGAATCGGATCCATAGGTTTTGAATTCCGGATGGGATTTATGTTTTTGGAGCTGGTTGAAGTTTTTTGAGCAGGTGCCCATTGATAGACAACTATTAGATATCATCTGTTTAATCTTTACTAAACATGGATGAATGGCGTATTTTGTGATAGTGGTGCACTACAAATAATTGAGTACTGAGTGTAAGTCATAGGTTTCGGATGTTAGAGAAAATTAATACAGGTTTAAATGTTGCAAAAATTGCTGCCCTGACAAATTGTTTGGTTATTATTCATAAATACTGGTCCTAACTTTACCAAACTTGCATGCACTAGTATCTTATGATACGTTTGCACTTGACAAGCTTGAGTGCTGATTATAAGCTAAAGGTTTCGGATGATGGATAAGGTTATTGGAACTGGTTGAAGGAACATGGTCACGATCTCTGTCAAACTCTGTTTTTCTGTTTTAATGTTTATAATGCTTAATGAATGCATTTCTAATAATCAAATGAAATATGAGAGTCAGTCGTAGAGTTACAAGTAAGATAGAGGGCTCACAATTTTACGTCGTGTAAACAATGCTCGTGCCCTGTTTTGTTTATATATGTTCAATATACCAGTAAAAATATTTTTCAAGCAAGCTGATTTGTCTATCTTTTTGTTCATTTTGAAAATAAATTAACAGTTTCAAACTTTTAACATATTCCTTTTAGGTTAAAAACTGGAATTTTGTACTTCAACTTTCAAAATGTAAACAAAAGCTTTGTTGACAAAGCAAAGAATTTTAAGCTCTGTAACTCATTTATAACTCAACGAATAACACTCACACTTGATTGTCTATTAAAAATGCCTTACTGAAGCATTGTAAACATTAAAATCGGAAAAAGTAATTTTTAACCAAATCGTGACCGTGCCCCTTTAATGTTATTTGAGCAGGTCCCTTTGATGACTATTTCTGACCTATTACTGGTCCTAATTTCGCTAAACTTGCATGGATGATGCATTTTATGATACTTATGCACTAGACAGGCATGATTGCTGAATCTTAGCCAAAGGTTTTGAATGCTCAATGAGGGTTAGGTTTTTGAAGCAGCCATTGCTAAGCTTCTACTGGGCCTCATTTCACCACTTGTACGAATGATGCACCTTATGATACTTCTGCACTTGACAGGCTTGAATGCTGAGCCATAGGTTTTGGATGCTGGATAAAGTTAAGATTTTTAGAGATGGTTACATCTTATGGAGCAGGTGCCCTTTCATTGACAAATCGTATTTTATATCATATACCTAGTAGTGTAATCAGCCTTGATACACGTGTTATGGACTGTATGAGATAGCAAAAGGAAACTAGGGCTGTATCGCCCTCCATCAGGACTGATATTTGTCTCAGAGCGTCGAGAGAGTGTAATACCCTCAATTTTGAAATCGTCAATTCTCCAATACCTCTGTTTTTATTCAGACTAGTTTGTGAAATAACGATAGAATAACAAAAAATTAATATAAAGCATAACTTAACACGTCTGAATATATTTTATTTTTTGTTGAAAAAAAAAAAGCGCCGAACATGTATCTAACTAATGGAGGTAACCTACTGACAGGTTGTGTATTTAGAACAGTAGCACGCGTTGTCTAATATCAATCAACATTCAAACTATGGAGGATATAGAGAAGAATGTAACGCTAGACTACATCTTAGAAAAACAGAGATTAAATGGTAAAATTTAATGGTCAAAGGAATGGACTCGCTTATGAATGTTCTCGCAAGTTGACGGTGTGGATTTTCATCTCAGTCTACAGATCCCCTTCTGCTGAATATTAAACGAGGACGGATTGTCAACAAACTCCGATAGCTCTTACAGTTCTGAACACATAAATAGGAATAAGGAATCATTCTTTGAGTATTATGAGGTGATAAGGGCTTTATGATAGATTTGATCACGCACGACCGAAATTAACACCTCATAATATTCAAAGAATGATTCCTTATTACTTATATTTATATAATTTTAAGCCATCGTACGATTAAATATTTAAAAATATATAAGCAAACGCCGCTGGAGCCTCAATTTGGCGTCAATTGTATTATGGGTTATATAGTACAAAATCGATACGTAGTGTTATTACAGGCAAAGACACTGGAAAATGTGAATATAAAAGAATAGAAACGAACGAGTTTTGTTTATCCGAAATAAAACCCGTATTGCTTCTTTTTAAATCATTTTTTCCTTTTTTTGAGTTCTAGTCTTTGATTTTGATATATCAATTATCAATTAATCATTGTTATTCCCATACTTACGTCGCCTCGATATACCCCAGTGAACTTGAAATAAAAGAAACCACAGAGTCTGCGCCATTTGTTTCATACTTGGATATTTTACTGGAAATGACATTGATGGTAACCTAACAATAAAACTTTATGAAAAAAGCGATGACTTTAATTTTTTCTATAGTCAATATCCTTTCTTAAGGAGCAATATATTTTCATCACCTTAATCACCTTCATCACCTACACATGGTCTTTTTGTCCTTCAGTTAGTTTGATACGCAGGGGCATGCTCTTCGTATAAACAATTTCTCAGTCATGTCTGTATCATTTGTATCATACTTGGATATTTTACTTAAACATCAGTCAGCATGCGACCCAGTGGAAGATTGTATTTGCTGATAAGGTCGTTGTATCGACCATAGAACTTACGTAAATATGTCTTCAAACGTGACTGTTTATAGTCCTGTTTTATCAACTTGTTTGTCAGTAGCTTGCCTCGCCTTAGAAACAGCGAGTGATTTACGCGTACATGTACGAGGTTTTGAATAAATTCTGCTTCATACGAAAATAAAAATACGTCTGCTAACAATGGAACACAATTGGTACCCATTGAAATTTCAACAGATTTTTGGGAGATCTGATTTTCAAAAACTAAATAGATGTTGTCTATCAGAAACTCAAGCATCTTTTTAACATACATTTCAGAGTACTTTTAACAAAATGGTTTCGCACATGACTGATGGCAAGGTTAATAAATTTACGTGCCCATTTTCATTAAAAAAGCAGATATCAATGATATCATAAAGACAGGACTTTCATTCTGTCGTTGATGATGGTTGCTTCAAGATCGATTTTCTTTATTCAGACAAAATAATATGCAACTGAAAGATCTACTAATGCTTTGAATGGAGTTCTGAACAAGGGTAATCAATTGCATCTCTCTCTCTCTCTCCCTCTCTCTCTCTCTCTCTCTCTCTCTCTCTCTCTCTCTCTCTCTCTCGTAGGATCGTAGTTGCTATATTGTTAAAGAGCGGGGGATATGGTAATATCCTCTATGGTGTAAACTACAACTAAAGAGATAAAATAAACTGGTCACCTAAATGCCAGTAATTTAATCGACACAAATTGTCTAAAAAGAGGATTAATCAAAACAATTTGTTTGTCTCTGACAAAATTGATTAGTCCAGTGATTGCATCACATTGATACTAAGTTCCTACGGCAAACTTTACTTGTATAACAACAAAATATAAAAAGAAGCAAAAATTAAGTACATGTACATTGTATACAGTTTATTTAAGAAGGATAAAACAAGAAGACAAATTTGCAATTGCACATTGTAAATACCAAGATTTGGGTCTTGACAACTCCTGAGCCCTGAGTTTTCAATAATTTTTAGGTTTTATTAGAAAATGCATAGTAAATATCATCGAACTGTCCTTTTTATGGGTCATAATAATGGTAATGGGGTTTGGTATCCAATGAATAAACATTCCAATATCAGGCGAATTCTAAATTGCGCACTAACGGAAGTGCGACAAACAGAAATAAAATAAGAGCACATCATTCTGACAGTTTTTCCGCTGCATAAGTAGACAACGGACGGTTCGTCTTCTTTTTCTACGTATTCTACTTCTCGTACCGAACCGTATCTCCTACCATTGAACGACCAAAACCGTATACTTCAATCCGAACCCATAACGTCATTAAAAAGTTCATAAAAGATCATCCACAATGTTCCGTAACTCCGTGATATAATTGAAAGTTTGCCGACTCCGGCAGAATTCATTGGAAAGGTAAGGATCTGGTCGTTAGTTAGTCATTGTTCCAAAAACACGGCTTCCGTTAATCCAAACAGACAATTTTGAGTCGATCGGTACGGAATCAACACGTTGCTGAATCGTGTTCCATGACAAAATAGACGCCGGGTTCTTCCGCGTAACAAGGAAACTGCAGATGGTGTTGTTATCTAGCCACTCTGAGGACGATGTTGGATAAACTATAGAGGAGGAGGGTTCTTTGCGTTAATTGTTGTGCCACGGCCCAGTTATGGAAAAAACCTGCATTTTTATCCAGAAAAACTCCTACAACTGCGGACAATCTCTACCAATTTCTCGGATGTAAAAGCCGTTTGTGACATCAAATGCGTTAACGTATATTCTTTTTTTTTTCAAATTTAGAATTCGAGTTCAAGGTTAATATAAGAAGTATGCATAAAGTATTTCTCTCCCCTTCGTTACTCTCTCTCTCTCTCTCTCTCTCTCTCTCTCTCTCTCTCTCTCTCTCTCTCTCTCTCTCTCTCTCTCTCTCTTAAAATGTGTCATAAATTTTGCTCATTAATACTCTCTCAAAACTGTTGTGTAGAACTTTATGAAAGCGTAACTCTTTTAAAAAATTGAGGCTGGCTACCCAACAAAATTAAATGTTGGTCAATAAACTCACAATTTGTTCTTATAAAAAAAATTGTAGATAACTCAATGAACTCCACCCTCCAATCTCTATGTTTTTTGTTACAATGTTATTGCAGTCAATGGTCAGCAACAGTATCATGTGTTTTATGTTATGAAGGGCATCGATTTTCTCATTCTACCTTCATCGGGTTCAAATTTCAATTCTTATTCCTTTAAATGTTCCATGCAGTGCTAACATATACAGCAAGCTAATGTATTAAGGGGGCATGACCACAAATATTTTCAAATTAAACATTTGCAATAATGCCAAAATATTTAAATATTTTAGACAAAACTTCAATTCCAGGCAAAAGTTATGGGTGAGATAAACGTCTCACAATATTTTGTTATGCAAACAAGACTAGTGCCATGTTTTTGTTTACGTCTAGGCTGGTGGAGAGAAAATGCCTTCCACAAAATTGAGAATTTTTTTTTCATTATTTTATCTAGAAAATGCTTTTCAAAATAGGAAAAAAAAAAACAAAAACAATCAAACTTTTTTCAAAATATTTCTTTTAAAAGGACAGTCCGATAAAACCTAAACATAAAACCATTTTGCGTTACGAAATGTTGCGAAAAGTAATAGTAGTGACGACATTAATACTATTACGGAAATATGGGATTATAAAGGATTCAGCCAATGAAATTTCTGTAATTTAGTAGTAATAAGTGTACGTTGTCAAATAGATTTTTGACCCAATAAACGGCATGTTTCGAGGGCCAGTATATATTTTAAGACTCAGCAACTTTGGATATGATAAAATACATTTCTGGGCAAATCTAGTATTTTGTGTCAACTTTTTCCCATTCAAGAGACTTTAAGAGAATATTTCGAAGTTTGGCTTCCACCATTTTGAAATGCCTTTTTGTTTTCATGTACTTAACGCTATTTTAAAGAAGACCAGCATATTTTTGGGAGGCTCAGCATACTTTAATTATGATAAAAAACCATACTGGTCCAATTGATAATTGGAAATCGGGACCAAATTATTTCATTCGTATGTTTTTGCATTGGGATAGTTTGTTCTATGATGTACAAAGGAAAACGTTTATTTTGCAATTATTAACCGTTTAACGTAGATGTTTCAGCAATTGCTGCATAATAAAAAAAAATTAAGAGGATATAATAGTTTGATTTTTTTAAAGCATTCTCTAGATACAAAATGACAATAACAAACTGTCAAAGGTTGTTGATGGCATTTTTACTCTGCTCCCAGTTGATTTTGTTTTGATGACGAATATCAATGTCAATATTCCCTTCCAAAAATTGGAGGGAAGACCTCCTCGCTACTAGTTCGTGTCTGTTTATAACTATTATTATTGGGTTTTTTTCTGTCACGTACTCCAAAAAGGCTTCAATCGATCTTAATTTAAAAAACCCTATATATGTCAGAAAACTACGCGATTGATTTGGTTGTCTCGTCCAGTCCCGAGACATGTTTGCTTGTTCACGATTTTTCTTTAAAAGCATCTTGGATAAAACTTTCAAATTTCAGAGATAGTAGACAGTTTTCAGGTGCAATGTCCTTCGCATATCCGAATGTCTGCCGTCAATTTCTGTCGACACTGAGAGGAAATGAAAAATCTTAACATTTCCTTTTTTTATTCTAAATATTGTTTTTCTTTTTTTTTTCGACAGAGGGGTTCTAATGTATACAAAATAATAAATCTGTTTTAAAATCAATGCACGCATTTTTTGAGATTCTGAGTTTGAAGCGAGAATTTGCATTGTTCATTCGTTACAGTGGTGGGCATGTGTGCTGGCGATGAGGGTTCAATATCCGAGTGCCGAGTATTGGTAATGGTAGCAATTTTTTTTAAAGATGTGTTTCATCATTCGTAATGGAAACATAGTTGGAACACTTTAAATTTTGAGCTTCTAGATATCAAATTTTCAGTTACACTAGATGAAATGGAAGAATTGATTGTTTTACAAAAATTGTCTGAAATTAGAAAATTGATAAATCGATGGTAGTTACCGAAAATGTCACCTAATAATATTCAAATAAAGATTCCTTATGACTTATATTTATATTTTGACATATTTTGTGTCGCTCAATTTTTTAGGAAATAATTGGGCTATAAGTTTCAAAATTGATTCGAAATATTAACACAGACAAATACAGTTGAAAATTTGATAATTCTTAGAGTGCACATGTTTTAACGTTTTACAAAATTAGATCGCAAAAATATGGCATAAAGATGAAGAATGAACCGGTAAAATAAATATGTTGTTTGATAAGAATAAATGTGTATATAATCAACAGATTTTATAGTCAAAATTGTCATAGCGGCCACTTGAAATCAGCGGCCACTCCCGATTAACGGCCACATTTTTCATCTAAATGAAATAGAAAACCCGAAAGATCTTGAGTTAGATAAAAAAAAAAGGTATTTAATATCATATGACAGCGGAAACGTTTCAAGTTTGAAAAACTCAAATTAACAACATTTTGAAAATAAGTACACATCTTTAAAAAAAAATAATAAAAACAATGTAGACCCTGAAAGTCCTGAAGCACCATCTAATGTAACGGGGAACGAAAATATAAACAAATTTTGTCGGGGTGGTTCAACAGTTCAATGCAGCAACATTTCGTAGAATAAATGTCAAAAGACCATTATTACAAGGAAAGCCATAAAACTTTATGCAAAGACGTAAAATAATTTGTGTACATTAAAACACTTGAAATTATATTCGTAAATGAATCTTTATTTATAATTAAACATGTCTTTTGATGCATTTTTGCTTATACATTGATATACATGATTTTGTGTTCAAACTGATTAAAGGCTACCTAGATGTCTTAAGCGGCCAGTTTTCAAATTTCAATAAGGAGGCCCTTTAAAACAAGAACAAACATCAACGATAATAAAAGAACGGAAGAAAAAATGCTGAAGAGAGGAAGATAGAAGGGATCTTTGCGTAAACACCACACACATACGTAACTATTGTAAAAACACCGCACTTACGAGTACATGTTACAAAATCAGCACATATGAAAAAAATAATTCTCTTCAACCAATCATAATTAAATTTAAGTCCTGATCATCTTTGGTTAATAATTCAATATTTGTTCATTTGTGCAGTTGGTGTTCGACAATAAACATTAAATTACAAAACTTTCAGCATTCGTTTGGACACATATTTTCTTGCTGCCAAAAAAAAAATCGTTTTGAACTGGTGATCATCCGTTGATTATTATTACAAAAAATTTCAATCTCGGTTTTGCGTCGTATATTATTCCAGTGAACAACCATGGCGTCAAGTGAAAGTTAGTGTTACACCAATATGTTACATCTCCTTTGAACTTTCCGCAAATGAATTTCATTTTTGGACTTTTTTTTGATTTGCAAACGAGACTGATAAATAAAATCATATTTGATGCTTCTAAACAATCATATTTACCTATCATAATAAACGTTAGTTGCGTTATCTTGATATTGCGTTATCTTCATGTCGATAAAAAAAACCAAATACGTTGGACAATTTGGTTTTATTTCTCATACTGTCATCAAATAAGTGACAATAACATTAGTTTTAGATTTACACATCGTAGAATACCTTCATTTTCAGTAAAATCCAGTTAATCCTTCCACCATTATTGATCAAATTCGCCGCTTTAATTTTAAATACATTCCGACGCCCCCGTTGTTCCCTTGTTACACATGAACTGGTTTACACACTGAATCCAGGTTGTAAAAAAAACCCAAATGCACTTGTACCTTTGAGAACACTACCAGAAATATATTTTAAATTGTTTTTTTTTTGTAAAGTGCAAACGTAAATAGCGTAACAATGTTAAAAACCTTCTCAACTTTAAATAAATAAGCAATCAAGTGACTTGATATTACTTAATACCCATGGACTTTCTGAAAAATGCAATAACAGAAAAGAAACCGAAAATAAACAAATTAGAGATAAAGTGCATATACGGCTGAAATAAAAAATGTTGCGTTTAACCAGAATAAAGTTTTATAGTTGTAAAACCATTAGGTAGACTCTTAGTTGTATAGAAATTATATTGACTCGAAGCAAATAGTGAGTAAGATGACCTCCGTTTCTCCGGATCGTGGCGGGTAATTTAGGGATAAGGCAAACGAGTATTAATTGTATCAATTTTTTAAGAGTTTCTTTATTATTCAATATAGAAAAATCTGAGCATTATTGTACCACATGAGTCGTTAGTTAGGATTAATATGATGTAAAATATACGAGAGAAACAGCTCAGGAACAAGTGCACTTAAGCTGTAGAGAATGGACCCTTTTTCTGTCCCGTTTTTATGTAGAAAATATCAATAAATTGCTTTTTTTCTCGTAATAGTTAAGCACTGATGGATACTTATGATTTTTATGCACGCTTAAATTTACCAAAATTAGCCTACAGCTTAAAAAATTTAGGATATTTAAATACCTATAAATAATCCAAATCCGGAAAAATCGAACCGAACCTACTTGAATTGTATCTATTTAAATCAGTGGGAGGAGACATTTAAATCAACATTGTTCTGTTGGTGGATCGATCGGCGCCTTTTGCTTCCTTTATGCATTATTTTACGTCTGTAAAAAATCAAATAAAGCTTTGAAGTTGCATTTTATCATAGTGATTAAACAAATATTCCTGACCAAACAAAGTTGATGGAAAGCGATTTAAAACGTGTCAATGTTTTACAGTGAGCACATTTGACAAACGTCTACCTGGATAGAACCCACGTGATTGTTGGAAATGATTTATTCCATGCGTGAGTTGAAACATGGGTCAAGCAGGTAATAGCTTTCGATTGATATAGGACAAAACCTTGAAATGTTCATTCGTTTTTAAATGTATAATGCCTATTTTGTCTTTTCCTAAAGTTTGTACTCGGTTAGGCTGACAGTAAACAGGGGCTTTGAAATGAATGCCCGTCATCGATTTACAATACAAAACCACGACTATCGGTGGACCCCTACTATGTTGTAAAGCTTTGTGCTTTTTATATACAATAAATTCAGCGCTTAAACTTGTTAATTCTATTGATATCTATTCTTTTGGAATAGATATCAATAGGTGATGTTCGGGAAAAAAAATGTTTAATTTGAATCTTTATTTTTTCACTTTTTACCGGGGCACATAAGTGCACTCGTCCTGCAAGGTTTTGAACCACATTATACCGGTATTGTGCATTGTATAGCAGTGACTGTAAAAAAAAACCATGAAGAAATTCTTCAAAACATAACGGCAAAGATTTTCGTAAGGTTTTCCTACGTCACTCTAGATACTCATTGTTATTGTGACGTCATAGTTTGATGTTTACTCTGACTATGAAAAAGGTGTTTAACTTCAGTTTGCGTCCTCTATATGAGAATTATTGTTAATTTATATGTTTCTCCTTTTTTGTATGAATTATTAAGTGAATTGAAATCGTTGCTAGGGAAAAGATAAATCTTAAGTAAAACTTGTTATAAATGCGATCGTGAAAAGCACTTAAGATTTCTCGTAAGCGATTCTTAAGTTAACACCTCACGCAAATTCTAGACTCCTCTATAGCTAATGACATTGCAGTTTTATTATCATCATACCTGTTCGCTTTCCTTGATTTTTGTATCTTATATTTCCGATAAATTCAATATTAAATCAATGCCTGGTGGTAGAACAACTGATATGGAATATACAGGAAAATCGTCAAAAACTAGATCAATGAAGCGTTGAAGCGTAATAACATCAAAAAAAGGTATGTGATAAAAAATCATCTGTAATTATACAAATGTTTATCACACGGGTAGTATACACCTGCTGTCTGAGATACATATTTGTATTGTATTGTATATTCATTCTATTAAATGTTCTATTATTAAATGTGTGTATTATGAAATGGATGCATGTGGTTTGTTTACTTAAGTTATAGCTAAATTAAATTAATATATGTGTGCATTTTTTAAAATAAACCGTTTGATAACATTCATCACCACGTATTTGAAAGTTTAAATGCTTAAAATCGTAAATATTGAATTTAAAACCAAGAACCATGGAAGGGCAAACAATTATTACCCGAAAAGTCAATTGTTTAAAATCGCAAATAATGAAATTAGAGTTTAAAATCCGGGAGGGGGGCTTCAAACTGATTAACTGAAACATTAATCGCTTAATATCGTAAATATTGAAGTATGGATGGGCTTAAACGTTCAGCGTTAAAATAAGACAAAAATAATTTAGGTGAGAATACATTCTGATCTTTGTCCGTTGGTCAAGATAACGCCCAACGTGTTATAAATTGGCATTGCCATATTTATGTTTTTTTTTATTACATACATTTGCTAGAAGAAATCCACAATACTAAAGGCGACCAACCCATTTAACTTTGCGCAGACATATCGCGCAGGAGTGATTGTCACAAACATCGAATTCTCAATATTACGTCACAATCGCAAAACTGAATGAAAGATCGTTTATGACGCAATATATAGCTGTTCTCCGCCATCAATACACACTTTATCTAGTGCAAGTAACGGTTAAACTTGCCATAATATAACGCGCTAAAATACGTTTTTCAACATTTTTTAACATGCACAAATTTCTTTGTAGGTTATGTTAGTACTGGAGTGAGTTTTATAGTTTTATATTAGGGTCAAGTTATTTCTAACCAACAAAAACAGATTAACTTAATAAGTAAACCCACTCAAAAATCAATACAGTGAAATACAGACTCAAAGCAGAGCAACACGGACCTCAAAAAAAAGGTAGGATCAGGTGCCTAGGAAAAAAAAATGCACCCACTGTTGACCGGTTGTACCCGCCGTGTGTTCATTGTTTTTACTCACTTGGTATTATGAAATAATAATTTGATATATCGTAGAATAACTTCATTTTGAGTCAAAATCCCCCTTATCGGTTAAATTTGGCGACGCAATGGTAATTACTTTCAGAGGACCATGTTGTGTCCTTGTACCAAGTATACTGAATAAATGCACTTTGGAAAAATCAAATGAACCTTTATCTTTGTAAACGGTACCAATGATAAAAAAAATTGTTTTCTTTTTTAAAAGTGCATATTTAAATACCCTTTTAATCTTAAAAGCCTTCACAACTTTAGATGAGCAATTATGTGACAAAGTATTACCCAATCCCTAACATTCTATTAAAAAATGCATAGTTATAAAAAAATTAAAAAAATAAATTAGGGGAAAAGTACAGTTAGGAATAAAAGTGAAAACATTGGAAATAAGGAAATTATAGTCAAATAATTGTTAAACCATTTGATAGTTGCAAAGAAATCATATTGAGTCTAAGCATACAGTGAACAGGATGTCGTCAGTATCTCCAGATCTTGGCGAACATCTGAGAGGTGATAATAATAATTTTCAAATAAGAGAAACAATAATAATTATTATTAATATTATAATTAGTAGAGTATTATCATTAGGCTAAAATAATTCTCTGAATCATTATATGTTTCCATATTTATTATTTCTAAAATTTATTTTTTTTTCTTCAAAGGCGGACGTAAAACTGAACAACATGCACAGATCGTACTGACTGTCGTGTCTGTTGTGTCCGTTGCAGTATTCATCGCTTTCTGTACAGTGCTTGGTTTACTTATCAAAGGTAATGATAGTAAAATGTCACGCTTTTATTGCTTAAAAGTGTAGTTTAACATGACATGTAATTAAACATTAAAAATTAAAGTTGAATAGGAAATTATGTTTTTGGCATTTTCTTTTCTAGAAGATATTTTTGCAGTTTTTTAATAGTTAGTGTTTACTGTCTCGCATTTGGAATTTAGCACCCGAATTATAAAGACGCTTACTATTTTTTGCTTATTGGCACAAATCAGAAGCCGATATTTTTTGTTTTACATTCCAATGTTTTGAACAATAAATGTAGCTGGTTTTTCTTTTCTAAAAACTGATTGCATAGTTTTTGTGTTTTTGCTTAAAATACTCTTGTTAATGACGTATACATACTTAGACAAAATGACTAACAACAAAGGATTGACTTGTCTTAAATTGAAAACTTTAACTTTGGCATACCCTAAGTGATAAACCGATAGTTTCTTGCACACGCATACGTATTGGTGCACAGGACACTAGTTTTTAAATATCCCAGACCTGTAAAGAAATTCTCCATTTACTGCATTCATTAAATAATGAAAAACATACAATTGCTAGTATCATATTTGAATATATATGTGTATTTTGAAATATGAAAACCCAAAATACCCATAATACCAAATATACCCAAACAACACATTGCATGGTGTTTGTAATAAATCAGTATCCTCTCTAGACGATTTTGCCAAGTTCAAGTTGTTTAAATGTTTATTTGTATACATGATCTGCATTCTTTAAATTTTTTCAGAAAAAACAAATCATCGTTGTGAGAGTGGAAATTGTTATAAAGGTTAGTGCTTGACGTAACTCATGCGTTTTTACGTCTTCAATGAATGGAGGCATACAATTGTGTTAGATATGCTATTATTTTATAAGTATGTAATAAATAAATTAATACAGACCTTTTTCTATTATAAACTTCGTCTCAGCCCTAGACCAATATTTGCTGGGGCCGAGGGCTGACATTGGTGTCTCGGGCTGATACGGCGTTTAATATGAAAACAAAGTATTTTTTCTACAAATCTTATTTCAGGTCTTTATAGTTTACCTCAAAATTCCTTGTTCTTTAACTTTATCCCAACGGCATAGATCTATCTATCTATCTATCTATCTATCTATCTATCTATCTATTTATCTATCTATCTATCTATCTATCTATCTATCTATCTATCTATCTATCTATCTATTAATTTTTCCATCTATCTCTTTATATATTTATCTACATACATTTATAAATCTGTTTAGATATGTTTAAATATCTCTCCCCTTTCATTTTTCTATTATCTTGATACATGTCTAAATATCAATCAATGAACCTTGCTAAAAAGGGATTCAAATACATATCTACCTATCAATATACATTTTTTCTATCCATTATTTATAATTTTATTTCAATTAGAAATTTATAGAAAAAATATAAACATTAACTTTTTATTCTTAATTTTCAGATGTGGATGAATGTCAAAAGAATCCTTGTATGAATGCAGCAGCCTGTGTAAACAACGAAGGGTCGTTTACCTGTACATGTGTCAATGGATGGGAAGGATCACTCTGTGATCAAGGTATTTATCTCTATCTATCTATCTATCTATCTATCTATCTATCTATCTATCTATCTATCTATCTATCTATCTATCTATCTATCTATCTATCTATCTATCCGTCTATCTACTGATTTATCTTTCCATCTACCTATTTATGTATCAATCTATCTATATCTAATATCTAAAATTTTTACATCACTCTTTCCATTAATTTATCTATTTTCGTTTTCTAAGTCTAATTATCAATCAATGTACCTAATTATTAAGCACTTCAAATATATATTATAGTATATACATTATAGTATATCTTTTATCTATGTATTATCTATAATTATGTGTCCATTCAAAATTTAGAAAAAAAAAGTATAAACATTAACTTTGATTTCTTATATTTAAAATGTAGACGAATGTCAAAAGAATCCTTGCATAAATGCTGCAGCCTGTGTAAACAAGGAAGGGTCGTTTACCTGTACATGTGTCAATGGATGGGAGCGATCACTCTGTGATCAAGGTATATATATATATATATATATATATCTCTATTCTTTTATGTTTCCATCTATCTACATGTAACAATCGATCTATATCTCTATTTCTGTCTAAATATGTAAATATTCCTCTTTCCCTTAATACATCTACTTTCGTTTTTTAAGTCTAACTATCGATCAATGGACCTTGCCAAAAGTCCTTAAGATATATGCCTTGCTATCAATATATCTATTTATTTATGTATTATTTATAATCATATTTGCACTAAAAATTTAGAAAAAAAGGTATAAACATTAACTTTGATTCCTTATATTCAAGATGTAGACGAATGTCAAAAGAATCCTTGCATAAATGCTGCAGCCTGTGTAAACAACGAAGGGTCGTTTACCTGTACATGTGTCAATGGATGGGAGGGTTCACTCTGTGATCAAGGTATCTCTCTCTCTATCTATCTCTATCTTACTATCTATCTCTCTCTCTATCTATCTCTCTCTCTCTCTATCTATCGATCGATCGATCGATCGATCGATCCATCCATCCATCTATCTATCTATCTATCTATCTATCTATCTATTTATCTATCTATCTATCTATCTATCTATCTATCTATCTATCTATCTATCTATCTATCTATCTATCTATCTATCTATCTATCTATCTATTAATATATCTATTTATTTATCTATCTATCTATTTATCTATCTATCTATCTATCTATCTATCTATCTATCTATCTACTATCTATCTATCTATCTATCCATCTATCTATATATCTATTAATTGTTCCATCTATCTCTTTATATATTTATCTACATACATCTATAAATCTGTTTAGATATGTTTAAATATCTCTTTCCTTTCATTTTTCTGTTATATTGATATATGTCTATACATATCAATCAATGAACCTTGCTAAAAAGGGCTTCAAATATATATCTACCTATCAATATAAATTTGTTCTATCCATTTTTTATAGTTATATTTCGAATAGAAATTTATAAAAAAGTATAAACATTAACTTTTCATTCTTAATTTTCAGATGTGGATGAATGTCAAAAGAATCCTTGTATGAATGCAGCAGCCTGTGTAAACAACGAAGGGTCGTTTACCTGTACATGTGTCAATGGATGGGAGGGTTCACTCTGTGATCAAGGTATAGCTCTCTCTCTCTCTCTCTCTCTCTCTCTCTCTCTCTCTCTCTCTCTCTCTCTGTCTCTCTATCTATCTAATTTAATTTTTTTTTTACTTTTATACGGTGCCCATAAATGCACTTGTCCATTGTGAACGCTTTAAAACGATAGCTATGCTACCTATGTGTACAAAAATATATTGCAGTAGGATTCATGATTAATTAAGCAATTTACAATGAAAATAATGATGGACAAAATGTGTTTTAAACAAACGACACAAGAGATTACCATTTCGACTCATATAATAATTTGCCCCTGACGTCTATATTGTATAACGACTTTGGCATCTCTAAAAGTAAAGGTCATAATGTTTTGGCAAATTCAAAGTAGACCTGTGTACATTTTGTTTAATAATAAATCGCAAAATTGCTTTGTTAACAATCGATGCATTACACGCAGGTTAAATAAACCTAACAATCGGGGGACGAAACCAAACGGTCACTTTTTTTTTTTTTACAAAAATTGTCAAATGAAATCCCAGTATGCTATTCCATTTCCAAATAAGCATCAGCAATATTCGCAAAAGAACATTCGTTATATAGGTCGAAAACCCTAATGAAAAATTACTGATTTTGCCACACTCTCAATAATGGGATCAACCTTGATCAATATCCTATCGATGTTCTCAAAATTCATCGTATTCTGAACGGAGGATCCAAACAAGTGATTGCCAAATCTCGAAATTCCGAATGTAAAGTTAACACAATTCCTAATATGTCCAGAAGCTAAATTAAAAAAAAATGTTAACTATGTACAACCATTTGACCAAATTAAACGGCAAACTTACAAGTGATTTGAACGCATCCAGACCGCATGATACTACAGCAGAGAAGTGTTTGCAATTGACAAAGAGTGACACCGGAACAAATTTGACATTATGGACACAATAAGTGAAAACATTGTGACGTCAATTTATCTCTGGATTGGTTTGGCAAGTTTGAAGTAGATCGAGTTCTGCTTCACCAGAGATGATATTTTAATTTTTTACGGGTGGGTTTGTAAATTGCCAGTTTGTGTACGAATCAAATCTAGCTGCGAGAGATTGCCGTTTAAATGTTGTTTAACCAGATATGGTATTTCCTGTTTAGTTCATAGCTACAGTAAAAAAAAATAGGAGAAAAAAGTCGCAACGACTAAGAGGGTTTACCTACATTATCAAAGCGCAGTGTATTTAGACATCAGACATGCTAGTTTTTATGTTTGTAATGTCTTATTTGGTTATATTCCCTAGACTAAAAATAAAACATAATTTTTAGGGTCTTCCGTCTTCAGCGGAAGACCCTTCTATTATTCTTCGGTTTCTTTTTCAATTCTATTATTATTATTATTATTATTATTCTTTTTTTCCTTACACATTTTGTGCAGAAGATTTCTCGGCGATTACTCGTTCGATTTCTTTTAAATTTTCAGTAAAGATGCCCCGCCGTCTGAAGTTTGTACCGCGGGAAAATTTTTTAGAAATTCACTTCCGTTCGGAAGTTATCGTCATTTTACGATTTTTAAAAGTCAATTTTGTCTGACAGGTTTTTCAAAAATGAGTAAAGATATAAGGCTGAAATTTTCAGAGATGATAGACCTACTGTTTTTCTGGCGCAACACACTCAAGAAAGTGTCCGCCGTCACTTCTTTTTGTCAAAGAAAAAAAATTTAAAAAATTAAATTTTTCGACTTTTTTATTTTTTAATATTTCTTTTTTATATTTTAACAGTTGATAGTGACCCTCTTACTGATTCAGAATATGTAATTTGTTTTAAAATCGATCAAGGCGTTCTCGAGAAATTAAGCGTCAAAGTCCTGAAGCGAGAGCCCGAGTAGCTCAGTTGATATAGTCGTGGACATGGCCCAGGCGACCCGGGTTCAAGCCCCGACTGCCGAAAAAAAAATTTCCAATTTTTTTGGATAGAATAACAATTTCGTGTTAAAAGTCGTCTTCTCTTCTCAAAAATCTCACGGAAGACCCACTCGTTGCTCGCAACGAGATCGAATCTAGTTAATTTTGTAATTCATATGGAAAGCAACATTTAAGTTCTTGTTCAAAACACGTATAAAAAACGCCAATATTTTAAAGCTCTTAAAATACAAAATTAAAAAGTGTATCTATATTAAAGAAATTACAAATTGAGAATTATAAAACGCACGTCTTTTATGGAATTGTAGTATTAACCAGCTTTATTAACGACCCGGCAGCTTTACATGTTACGTAGTTGTTTCTATGCATCAATTTAGTATTTCAAACTCTTTTTTTTCTATCCTTTTTTGGACTGTATACACAGTGTTGCTGCTTCTTGAAGGTATTCAGTTTCACAAATGTATCAAAGAACTACCCTACACTTTATTGTACTTACAATGTTGGATGAAAATGTGAATAGGTAAGAATCGAGCAAGTGATTGCCTCATTATGTAATTAGGACTCTATTTTGTTCACAAAAATAATAAAAGAAGTTAGAAAAGAGACTAGAATCATGTATGCAGGGTTTTTTTTTTTTTGTCCTGTGCTTTTCTCATCCTTTATCATTTGTGAACGGGTTTCCCCGGTCTTAAATTCGCCTACATTCACTACCTAGTTATCACAAAGTAATATAAGAATTATTTTGTGTTCAAACTATTCTTAAATCGCCCGCTGAAACGAGAATAAAACTGGGGCGAGTATGTCACTGTATTCCATGGTTATGTGGTACACTCTCCCTTGAACAACAGCTATCCTATTTAGCTTTTAAAATACATGTTTTGCTGTTACTTGTATTACTTTACTGAAAAAAAATCCTTTAGATATTTGCTTAAAATCAAAGGTTACACTATTGGTATTTAACGTGTCAAAATTTCTATATTCTAGGTTAATCCAGTTTCTTAAATAATATTTTTATTTCACTTTTCAAGATGTCGGTGAATGTCAGTATAATCCATGTCAAAACGGCGGAAAATGTTTAACCACCATAAACTCGTATGCCTGTATCTGTGCCTATGGATGGGATGGAGCACATTGCGAACAAGGTATCTATCTATCTATCTATCTATCTATCTATCTATCTATCTATCTATCTATCTATCTATCTATCTATCTATCTATCTATCATAATTTTATATTCTAACAATTCATTTGGACTTTTTTTAATTAACGTATTGATTGAATAAACAAATTCCTTTCAATTAGATATAAACGAATGTTTGACACGGCCATGTTCAAATGGAGCAAGTAGCTGCACAAACTTACAAGGATCCTTCATCTGTCATAGTAAATCAGGATGGGAGGGGCCAACATGTGCTATTGGTATATGTATTTTAATATCTATCTATCTATCTATCTATCTATCTATCTATCTATCTATCTATCTATCTATCTATCTATCTATCTATCTATCTATCTATTTATCTATCTATCTATCTATCTATCTATCTATCTATCTATCTATCTGTTTACCTTGTAAGTATATTGTCAAACTATTAATCTCGGTGGGGTTTTTTTGGCAAAAAAGTTGTTGATCAAACTCCTGAATTTCTTTATGATCAGATATTGATGAATGTATAAACAATCCATGTGAAGGACCCAGTTGCACAAACACCCAAGGATCATTTGAATGTCATTGGTATATCTATCTATCTATCTATCTATCTATCTATCTATCTATCTATCTATCTATCTATCTATCTATCTATCTATCTATCTATTTATCTATCCATCTATCTTTTTATCTATCCAGATATCCATACATCTATCTAATATATATCTATCTTTTCTCGAATGATCCATTGATCAACATCTATCAATTAGCATATTTACTTATCGATCAATCTTTTTAACTGTCTATCATTATCTCTCTCGCGCTCCTCCTTTTTCTTCTTTCCTTATCTGTTATCATATCTTACTGAGTTTTGCATTACAGATATAGACGTATTTTCAAGAAATGACTGTCCGCAAAAAAGGTTAAGAATTGTGAACTCACAAGGATCATACCATTGCAACTTATAATCAAATAACTAAGATAGGATCAGATGGCAGTTATTATCTAGATCATAAGTAATAAATGTTGTACAAGTCAAGTTGTATGAACATCTTTTGAAATGTATGAATATTTTAAAAAGCCATCACCATTTTAATTTGTGTATTTCTAACAGGCATATATATTCGAATCAGTTGTATAATGCAAAGATTCCCAAAACGCATGTCCATAATGTACAAAATTATAAGTTATTTATATAATTATAAGTATATTCTTGTTCCGTAAATGTTGATAGATAAATACAAGAATGAATTTATTTTTTGGGGTTCAAAACAGAACTGTCATGCAAAATTTTAGAAATAAGTGTAGGGGTGAAATCAAATTGTAATATTTCGTTGTGTGTCAAGATATAGGCTGTGCAAACATTTTATGTTATAAAGCATATGCTAAAATTATAGTATATGTTTTATTATCATTTAGAATTTATTATTTAGAATTTTTATGAGTATGTTTATGTGTTGTGACATTGTATTGAAATACAGTAAGACACGGTTATAGCGAACACCTTCATGGCGCTTACAGCGAAGTATTTTTCATTCCCCGAGACTTTATTACATGTTGTAAACTTGACGGATATAACGAATTACGCTTATAACGAAGTAAAATTACCCGTCTCTGGCACTTCGTTATAATCGTGTTTTACTGTATAAAGTCAAAAATTCCAAAATTAGAAGCACAGAGTTTAAAAATATTTTTGTAACATAATTATATTGCTCTTTAAAAAGGCCATTTGATTTTTTGAATTATTTGTCCGCTATTAAAATTACTGATAGCAATATGATGATAACAATCAACATTCAAATTCAGAGGTTCAAAGGAAAAATACAAAACAGGAGCAGAACAAACTAACAAAACATAAAGTTAAATGTACGTACAGGTGCCACGGAGGAGTGAACATCCTCGGCTGACCGGTCACACCCGCCATGTGTTCTTTGAGGCAATCGGGGGAAAACAGTTTAATCCGTAGACCACTCGGTGATTAATAATCGCCAAACAATTGTTACAGGTTCTACTAATAAACATAACGCCTGTTGAGAGTTCAAACATATACTATGGACACAGTGACAAATGATAGTAATGATTGAAATTAATCTAATGATTGTGAGCACTGTAAACATAGAATAATATTTGCATTCAACGTATTTTTTGAAAGTAAAGTATGTAGAAAGCTACTGTCGTTATATTACTGTAAAACATGTAATTCATATGCTTAATTACTATGATATCAATAATTATCATACTATTACAATCTCCTCCGGATGAAGGAATAAAGTCTGTGTCATTCAACGGAGAAATACGAAATAAAACTGCATAAGAAACTGAATATACGCACGTTTCAGAATTGATTTACTGCAATGATGAAACAATTTTCTACATAGCCATTTGGTATACACAAGAATTTAAATTCTTAAAATGTCCACCCTTACCCTGCCTTACCCTATGCCATCATCACACAGTCTTTGGTCCAGTCGGACGCTTTTCTCTCTCTCTTTCTCTCTTCCTGATCTCTTTGAAGCGGGAACAAGTCTCTCCATACCTAACTGTGGTTAATCACTTTCAATGGAATGATCCTCATCTGGAAATATCTTCATTTGCTATAAGAATCTTATCTCCTGCTGTGGTAATCTCATCATCTGCTGTTGTAATGACATCATCTGCTGTGGTAATGACATCATCTGCTGTGGTAATGACATCATCTGCTGTGGTAATGACATCATCTGCTGTGGTAATCTCATCATCTGCTGTGGTAATCTCATCATCTGCTGTGGTAATCTTATCATCTGCTGTGGTAATGACATCATCTGCTGTGGTAATCTCATCATCTGCTGTTGTAATGACATCATCTGCTGTGGTAATCTCATCATCTGCTGTGGTAATCTCATCATCTGATGTGGTAATCTCATCATCTGCTGTGGTAATGACATCATCTGCAGTGGTAATCTTAGCATGATCGTCATAATGTTGAGTAGAGGAATACTGTTGGGATTTTCTTCGTATTACAGGGTAACCTACAAAATAAAATTAACTATCTGTATCTGAAGTATCATCTTTGTCTTTTCTAAGCTCCTTTTATTTTATTTTCTTGGCTTTGGTGGTGTTGATCTGGGTATTGGAAACTTCAAGTCCCAATAGGTTAAAATAGGTTACTATGAAGAACCTTGGAACGACCTTCTCCATCCTCTCACCTTACTTTGAATACAGGGATGGCCATGTTTGGTTGGAAACTAATCATATAAGGCTTGTCTTCCCACGTGTCCGCTATTTTGCGATTCCCGTCATATGATACAATTCTAACGAGAACCCTGTCACCAATTCCTAATGTAGCTGCTCTGGCTTAAGGTCATGTTTGGACTTCTGTCTGTTTTGTTAGGCTTTTGTCGCTGTCCTCGCTTGTCTGTATGCTTCATGAAAAGCAACCTCATCTTTTATATGTACTTGGTTGTACACTTGCTTTCATCATACGGACAAGACAAACCAAAGATGACATCTACAGGTAAGTTTAGCTCTCCCCCGAACATGAGAAAAAATGGTGAGAATTCTGTAGTGTCATTGGCCGGGGAGTTGTATAAATGGACTAAATCGTTGATAGGACTTTTCCAGTTTGCTTTCTGAGAATGTTCTAAAGTACCTTACATAAAAAGTAAATTTCTATTAAATCTCTCTGTGACATCAGTACCCATCAGGTGGCATGGATTGGTTTTGGATTTTTAGATGCCTAAAATAAAACTTTTTGATAAAAAATATAATTTTTGTGATCGGCTTCGGCCGATCACTGTTGTGTCCATATGAGGTATCCGGCAAATGCTTCCACGTGCGCACACATTCCGCTTGCACATGTAGTTCTTATAAAAACTTAAAGTTTGGTTTAGTATATATATAACATTTTACTCAGTTTTATTTCAATTCATTTACCTTAAGAGTTGCAAACATACATACCATACAGTTCGACCTGTTAATTCAAGAATGCACATTTTATCTCACGCGTAAGAATTTCTATCGAAAGATTCATTCTGTAATGCAGTTGACCTCGATGAACTTACCTCAATCATAAAAAGATGATCCATGAACTGACCTCGATCTATTGATGTTGCATAATAGTAGCTAGGAAGACGGCTTGATTTATAAACAAGGTTACGTTATAATGCGACCTCAATAGCAAGTTATGATGGCATTCAATGTTTTTCAGTCGCATTAAATTATTTGAATACAACTTTTTCTTTGTATACGTGTTAATGCTCTTTGAAGAGCCCTACTCAGTATTCTAAGGAAGAAGAAAAAGATACATTAACATTTAATAATTACGTTAAAAATATAAAACTAGACAAGGAGTTTACGAACGGCTTTCCCCAAATTTATTTCAAAGTTAAATTTGTTGACGGTTTGTAATGATAAAATTATGGTGTACAGATTCAATATAATCTATATTTTGTAAAAATACAGTGCTTTTTTAAAATTATTTTACATCAAACTAGCTGATCATGTTGATTGCTTGTAGCTAACAATATATCATTATTGCCGGCAGTCCATTAAAAGAAATACTTGTTAACTTTGCTGCAGAAATTTTCCTGGGGGTACTGTATTTTAAAAGTTGTAGATGGCTAACGCAGAAACCCAACGATGACGTGTGATATCGAGTTAGCTTTGCTTTAAACATACGTCAATGGGCGATTGTCTGTAAAAATCAAACGCCAGAACGGCAACAAATGCGTCGATCTGACATGTTCTTATATATATATTGATATCAAAAATTTGAAAGTCTGTACTTATAGTCAAATATCAAATAATATCAGAATAGAAAAATAAATGAATTATGTTTTTTGGCTGCTTTAAAAACAAGTAGAAAAGTTCAAAAATGATTTATTTTCTTTCTGCTATAAACAGTAAGTTGAACAATTTTCAAAGGTTTATAATTTGAATACATTAATGCTGTGTCCCTAATTATAGTTATAAAAAATACTACTATTTATTTCATTTCACGTTTGAAACAACATTACCTATAGTGTGGTTGTTTACAAACAAATCCACAACACATGCGATCTAAAATGCTCGACCAAACCAATTGCATTATCGTGTTTGTTTATTGCAAAAAAAAATCACTAGATACGTCTCCAATTAAAATATAAGCGATAAACTAAAATTACATTTAGTAAATTTTAACACCTAATTGTATTCATCCACAATCTGTTGATTGAGCAAATTTATACATGTACTTATGCAATGAGTTGTCAATAACCAGGGAGGCAAAGTGTGGTTTTTGTACACAATTTGAATAAATGGAATAAAAATCTTGTAATACGTTTAATACTTTAAGGAACTTATTTCTTATGCGCATTTGAAAGGCGGAGCGGAGCATGACTTTTTGGACGAATTCCAATCCAGACAAATGCAAGAAGGCTGCCAAGCATTAGCGACGCCTTAAAACAGTGAATTCCTTACGTTTTAGATAATCAGAATATTTTTCTTAACGCCAATTTTTTCAAGAGTGAAAAATGTAGCTTGTGCCTGGGATAGTTCTTCTCAACACGGCTACTGGCATAAGGTAATGGCCAATTTTAGACTTTGTTGATCTTGTCTGGGTCTAGTTATTATCATACGTTCACTAGAGACAATATGTCTTACCTTTTTTACTTTCTTTAATGAAAATAAAAATTTCTGGGGGAAAACATCTTCGCTAGCCAAGGGTTTTTGGTCCACTTTGCTCCCCATAAACCCTTGTCGGATTTCATTACGAAAGCTCGGTGTTGTGGTGGCGCTATTTAGCGAGCATCTTAAGTTGCGCCCCTTGCATATTAACATGTTAATCGAATTAAACAACGGGTTATATACACATCATGGCATTGTTGACTACCAAATATCAGAACATAATTAACAATGTTATTAAATACGAATTGAGTAATAACCGAGGGAAAGCACAGAATGTTTTATTCATAGTGTTTTGTAAGGACATGTAAACGGAGTGAAAAAGAGGCACTGTACTGGAGAACTTGTGTCTCAACTTGTTAAAAGCACCGAATGTTTTACCAAAGATCACACATGTGTTTTCTTTTAAAGTTTATATTTACAAGCACTACGATTGGATCAGCTACTCGCAGCTTCAGCCAATCATAATGAAATCCGCCAAGGGTTTATGGGGAGCAAAATGAATCGAAAAGCCTAGGCTAGCGAATATAGGGGGGGGGGGTTTAAACCCATATTGCCGGATTGCTGAAAACACTGTTCTAATGAATGGATGTGTTGTCTGAAAGTAGAAGAAAATATAATTCTGTCATCTAGATAAATAAAGCAAATTTAAAGATGTAGGTTACCTACACATTCTTCTTGTAGCCGTTTACACGAGGGACATTGGTCAGTCCAAAACTCATCTTATTGAATTTATTGAAGTCTAAGGGCCAAACGGTGAAAGTTGTCCTTTTTTTGTGTGACTCATTAATCTCAATTTGATGCTATCCTCATTTTATATCCAGGACACTGAAAAATGTATTAATAAGTTTTAAAAAAAGAACAACTAATTTTACACGATATCTTAATCTCCTTATTTTATGCAGACTTTTCATATATATTCATATTATAGACTCATTAAAGTATATTTTGAAAAAAGTAATCTAACTAGGACTTCTCAAAATTGTTTGTTCACATACATTGCAAATTGTTTGTTCACATACATTGTAAATTGTTTGTTCACATACATTGCAAATTGTTTGTTCACATACATTGCAAATTGTTTGTTCACATACATTGCAAATTGTTTGTTCACATACATTGCAAACTCTTTGTTCACATACATTGCAAATTGTTTGCTCACATACATTGCAAATTGTTTGTTCACATACATTACAAATTGTTTGTTCACATACATTGTAAATTGTTTGTTCACATACATTGCAAATTGTTTGTTCACATACATTGCAAATTGTTTTGCTAGCAGGGGTCACTATAGTTCATTCCAATAAAAAAGCACTGATTTAAGTTTTAATAAATGTATGAAAAAATACTTCTTTATAAGTTAAACAACAAAGCACTTAATGAGTTAAAATCAATTGCATGAAGATTTTAATTATTCCATAGACCAATTTTAAGTATATATGTTAGGGACTTTTGTTGTAGTCTTTAATATGTTTAAACGAATGCAAACATACATGTTTGATAACATATAAGAACAATAGAGCAGAGATTTGAAACACAGTAAGATATACAAAAATATAAAACACAAAATTAAAGAGATACTTAAGGCTGTTGTTTACTCACGATATTTTAACACAAACGGGTCGCCGTAGTTAATGATGACGTAAATTTATTAAGATCCGAAAGACGAAAAACTATATTTTAGATTTATGTATATAAGTTATTTAATTTAAACTCTTCTTTAATTTAATCTTTGTTGTCTTATTATTTATCAAACAAAGGATTTTAAACTCTTTACGACATATGCCGTATATCAGCGCGCGGTAACATGTAAACAATCGTCTGTCAAAATGTTTTCGACCTGATTCACGGTAATTTACAATCATGCCACGCTGGAAGAAGCAAGGCTTCTCAAAGAAGTCAAATCAATATAAAACAAATTCTCGGCTTCTCGCTAGTCGCTGGACCGACCGTAAGACCACAGATGATCACAATTATTGGGAGAATTCTCCTGATATTCAACAGACCGACGATGCTCAGAATACCGGTATACATAATCACGATGGCCTGATGTATGTGCCAGAACCGGCAGGCAGCGACGTTTCCGTCTCTTTCAATGATTTGGAAAATTCTAGGTATTGCTTCAGATGATAAATTTAGGAGAATAACTCATGCTATCATATATTATATATATAATTTAATGTAGTAAATTTTACCACGTTTACAGTAAATACACATTTTTGAAGTTTGCATTAACAGTTGTAATGCATGATAAAGAGAAAAGCATTATGCATGTAGCATCTTTACATATAAGTCATGTTCTTCATTTATATAAAAATGTAAAACAGTAAAAAAAAAAAATACCACATTTGATTTTAGTTAATTTGCATAATTGTCATTTATAGCTGCAAGTATATGTAGCTCCTGGTCTGAGAATATTCAGATGGATGACCTGGGAACTTCCCACCGGAAAAAAATGTGTATTTATTGCGCACAACAACGTGACTGATGAACCTTATTTATACGCAAATTCTGTGAAAATAATTAGTACTATTGACTTCTTTATGCAATTTACTACAGTACTGATATTTTCTCTTTACTTTGAAGCCTCTGATAATCTTTTAAACACCATCACCAATCCTGTAAATTAAAGTGATGCAGTTTGTTTACATGTAAAAATGGTGACTCTTGATTTAACATACTTGATTTTCTGAGGTCGCTAGCATGTTGCGGAGAAAATCTGAGGCATGTTAAGAAATAAAAGATCTGCATGAAAAATTTAAGGGTACTATTTGTTTTCACAGAATTTGCGTATAAGTAAGGTTAATAAGTCCAAAACTAGTGCACATTATTGTGCACAATAAATACACAATTTTTTCAATGGGTGGCACTCCGGACTGTACCTCTTAGGTCGCCCATCTGAAATTTTTTTATACCAGGAGCTACAGACCTGCAGCTAAATTGTCATTGCCTGTGTTTGTTCAGTATTACCAAACTTTGATTTGTTTATAAAGAATCATTCAACTTTATTTAAAAAACAATTTTTTTTAAGGTATGACTCATCATGGAGAGAGGGAAGAAGGGTTGTTGAGTTAGGTGTGTTAGCAGATGGCCTCTCCGGATGTGAAAAATGTGGCATTCCACTCCATCTTTCGCATTCCATAGGAGTACTGACATGTGGATTAGGTTCTTTTTTAAAAGTCCAATGCAAAAACACCATATGTCAGCACTTAAATACAATACCAACTGGAAAACGTCATGGAAAAATTTGGGATGCAAATACTAAGCTTGCCACAGGTACAATTTCTGGATTGACTGATTGAATACATGAAATGATATTATAAAAGGTTGTGGGTACAATATACTGTGGAATCATTTAAATTCGTGGAGGTCAATTTTCGTGGAATGTTGGCTTTTTGCTTATTCGTGGGGATGTAATTTCGTGGCTTTGTTGCATGGTTTTCAGTTTAAGTAAGAAAAATAACTCGTACAAAACTTGTTTTCGTGGAGGACGTAAATTCGTGGAGAGGGATACCCACAAAAACCACGAAAATTGAGCCACCACAAAATATAATATACAGTAATATTTTTAAACAACTTCTTGTCATTAATATTTTCTTAAGTCATGAAATACACATGAATCTTATTTTTCAGGAATGATGCATTCAGGCATAGGGCCTTCTCAGGTGAATGCTCTTTTATCATCTCTGAATATACCTACAGTTAGTACCCGAACATTGCAAAACAGGCAAAATGAACTGGGAACAGTCATGGAGAAAGTTGCAGAGGACACTAAAAGAAGCAGCCTTCATGAGGAAATTCAGGCAACTTTAGAGTATGTATACATGCAGATAAAATACTGGTACAATATATATCCTTGAAAAAAATTGGTTTTATTTTTGTATAATGCTTCATTGTCTTTGTTGAAAAACTGCATAATAATACATATACATGCACATGCAATTATTTCATGAAGGTTCTATCAGAGCTGAAATTCATAGTGTTTAAAAATAAATCCCATTTTATTTTACTTAAATTATGACTTGTTTGGGGAATTTTCAGGAGTGAGGGTACAGATGAATTGACAGTCAGTGTCGATGATGGTTGGCAAAAGCGGGGCAGTGGGCGATCTTTTGACAGTCTCTCTGGTATGATTTTTTTAAGAATGAAGTTTTACTTGGTTTATTTAATTAAAATCATTATTAAGGGTTAAAGGTAAGTTATGATTATTGTATTATAAGAAGAGAAACATATAATAATACTATATGTTTGTGCGACATATTACATGTACTGTGAAATTCTTATTTCCTGGGGCTAAGTCTCATAGATCATAAAGATTATAAAGGTTTGATGGGATATGTAATTTCACAGAATTGCTTGTTTGTACATTGAATGAAGTCGGTATATTCCATAATTCAGAAATTCATGAAAATTAAGTCACATGCTGCAAATATATAATCCTCAGTGGTCTTCATGCCAGTACAAGTATTTCCTGAGTATTTCATGACAGTGATATTAATGAACTTTATTCTCATAACTGAAATTAAATAGTAGAGAAAATACATATTTACATTATATACAAACTACAATTTAATGGATGAATATCATTGGTAGTACATGTACCATAGGCATGATGAAGGGATAACAGATAATTAATTCAAGTAAACCATATGAGTTAATTAGCTCTTTCAAATTTACATGTACCGGTAGTATCTAATTAGATAGTTTACAAATAATGATAATATTTAATTAGTTATCCAATTTTATTATAATTCTTGAATTTCATCTGCATGACTTTACGAAATAAAAGGTAAGTTTGTTGGGTTTTTTTTTATTTTCAGGCCATTGCTCGATGATTGGATCGCATACAGGGAAAATCATTGATTATGAGGTACGCTCAAAATCTTGCAGGATTTGTGAAAATGCTACAAAAGCTGGTAGAGTCCCGAAAGATCATGACTGCCGAAAATACTGGGAAGGTAGGGTCTTCTTTCTGCTATGAATATAATAATGAGAGAGAGAGAGAGGAGAGAGAGAGGAGAGAGAGAGTGAGAGAGAGAGAGAGCGAGAGAGAGAGAGAGAGAGAGATATATCAATGCATAATAATGCATGTATATATTTTTTTTATACGTAAGCTATTAATATCTATTATTATCGTAATTATAGGCAGCTCTAAAGCAATGGAAAGAAATATGGTTGTCGATATGGTTACCAAGATTTTGGACAAAGGGGTCAACATTACCAAAGTTGTGGCAGATGAGGACACAACTACATTTTCCCATCTAAGAACCATTCATAACAACATTACGAAAATAAGTGACAGGAATCATATTAGGAAAACATTTTCTTCAAATCTGTATGGTTTGCAACCAAAACACAAATCTTTGAGTACCAAAGTAATCCGGTACTTGGTGAAATGCTTTAATTACATGTTGGCTCAAAACAGAGGAAATCCAGATGGCATACAAAAGGGCTTGGATGCACTTGGCAAGCATCCGTTTGGTGATCATACCTCATGCAGTGACTCTTGGTGTTCCCATGTAAACAATCCAAAACAAAAATACACTGCCTTGCCTTATGGGAAACCCATGCGGGACAGTCATCTCCAAGAATCTCTGCAAACAGTTTGCTCTACATTTCTTAAGTACAGTATTAAACTTTCAAATTTAGGAAGCACACAGGCCAACGAGTCATTCAATAAAACTGTCTCCATGAAAGCCCCAAAGAACCATCATTTTAGCAGTTCTGCAAGTCTCAATTACAGAGTTGCCGCAAGCGTTGCAGAGAAAAACACAGGACAAACCTATGTAGTAGAGGTAATTAAGCTAGATATATATGCTGTAAAGCTCAGTTAAGTTTTAAGGACACCTGGACTGACACAGTATTTCAGATTATTTTTGCAATTGCCTAATCTTAACTATGTTCAATACTATACTTAACCATTATTAAGAACTCTATAATGCGAAATACATTCCGTAATGTTTACAGTTAGGAACTTCATAACCCATTTATGCAAATTTTGTATATTGCAAATTGAGAAAGAAATCATTACTATATATATATATATATATATATATATATATATATATATATATATATATATATATATATATATATATATATATATAATGAGTTTGTTCGTAATACTATATCATATTTTAAACAGGTGAACAGAAGAGTGGGTCTTTCCCCAGGAAAGCACACAGAAAAGTTTTGCTATCTTCGAGACTCACAGTCACGGAAAAGACAAGCTATTGCACGAACAAAAAAAGCAAAGAGGAGAAGAATAGAACTGAAAGCCGATAAGTGAGTCTCTGAAATAAAATCTTTCTCTTTTTTTTTCTAAGGTTTTATGCATTGATTATGATATTGCATATGTGTGTATGGAAGTACCGGTACTATAACTCTCCATACCAATTCAAGATGAGGATTAATTCATTAATTATACCAGACAGTTGTTACAAACAACTAGCTGATCTAAAAATAAGTCAGTTATAATGTAAGGTACTTATTTGATATATATACAGTAATGTTGACAATAAAAAAAAAATGTGTGCATATCTGATGCATGCAAGCTTAATGAATTGTTCACTGCTTATTGGTCATTAATGTGAAAATGTTTAAATTAGTTTGACTTAGTCAGTTAGTGATATTGTTGCCTTTGTAGATGCCAGACCACATAATGTAAAGAAATAAGAGAGGGTCCGACTTATATGTCTGGAGTTGGAATTGGTGATCCAAACAGTGCGGTTAAAGAAATACCACGACCATCATCTGTACCACAACTTCAGAGTTTGTCATCAATCAAAGACCATAGTCTTGTCTTTTTTGACCTGGAAACGACAGGACTTGGTATTGATGCATATGAATTTTTAATTATCCAAAATATTAATCTGGTTGATTTAATTCAAAGGATTGTTTTTATAAGTTGACTCATGTGACATAAATGCTTATGTTGATGCTTTTAATTCATTTTAGCAAGAACATCACACATTCTGCAGGTGGCTGCCGTCTGTGGGGATGAGTCATTTTTCACCTATGTCATGCCAAAGGAGCAAATTACCCCTTCTGCATCAGAAGTTACAGGCCTAAAGCTTAATAATGGAGCCCTCTGTCACAATGAGAGGAAAGTGAATGCTATTTCAATATCAAGTACACTTGAATCCTTTTTAAGCTTTATTGAAAAGCAAGCCTGTGTTATTTTAGTTGGCCATAATATCAAAAGTTTTGATGTCCATGTTCTATTTCATGCTTTAGATTCTTGCTCTTTGTTAGATCGGATGGCACATTGCGTGCAAGGGTTTTTGGATACCAAATATTTATTCAAACTTGTCCATCCTAACTTGTGCTCATATAGGCAACAACATTTATCAGATGTGTTGCTTCAATGTACCTACAATGCACATGATGCTGTAGAAGACGTTTTGATGTTAAAAAGGTTATTTGACACTGTTCAATTTTGTGATGATTAACATTCATGTACTACATGTACCTTTCAGTATGCATTGAGTGCTTATTGTTACCAAAAAGTTGTGAACAGAAATATCCCGTCTTTGCAATGTCTGGTAGATAAAAATGTACTTAGTGCTGGAATGGCTAAGAAAGTTGCAGGCAGTGGTTTAGATTTTGAATGTCTCAGACTAGCACACTCAAGAAGTGCTGATGGTATTCATGCTCTATTTACTGAACAGTGTGGCAACAGCTCAGTTAGAGTAACTAAGTGTAAAAAAATTATTGATTCTGTCACAAAATTTTTCATGTCTTTGAATGAAAGCTGAATTAGATATTCTGTCTGATCATGATATCAATTTTTGAACTGCAAAACATAATGAAATTCAATGGGGTTTTTTTTATTGGACGTATTCTTATATTCACATATGTTATACGCAGTACAGTTAAGGCGGTCAATAAAAATATGGGCAAATTTTTGTGATGAAAACACGTATACTTTAGTTAAACTGGCATGTCCTTTTTAAAATCAATAAGAGTCACTCAAATGCAATATATTTCTAAAATATATATATAACAGTACAATATTTTATGTTCATAGTGGTAACGTGATATGGCAGTCGCATGGTACAAGCAGATGTATTTGTGGTTTTGAGGTCATTTAAAAAATTCAATATTGCAAGGGCATAATCATGTCAAAATTCACAACTGAATTATGAAATAACTTGATGTTATATGGTAGATTTTGAAAAACGGTGCGAACTTTTTAAGATAAGAATATTTGTTAGTAGAAACCGTAATTTGTAATGCATACGTTGAATAATTTTGAAGGTCACAGGGTTAATTTCATTAAAAAATAATTAATTTGTAAGATTTTACAAGGATCGTAGAAGTTTTTAAGTTACATAGCATATTTCAAATTCACATGTAAAAGTTTGTCGGGATCAGGTAAGTGTATGCCCTTGCAATTAAGTGATTTATTTAGGTACTCAGATTTTAGATATACGATATTTTATACAAAACCGAGGTGGCTTCTTTATATGATGCATACTTTTAACAAAATGAAAATAAGACTATATATATATATATATAGGTAGCATTCTACTTATAATAATTTAAAACAAAATATTCATTTATACTTTTCCGTTAATGTATGACATTTATTTTTCTTCGCTATGAAACTGTTCAATGATTTAACTTAATGCGTCATTTTGAAGCATATGACGTCATATTTTGTAGTACAGCGAGAACGACATCTCGCTTATTTTTCAGTGTGTACGATATAACGGACATCAAAATTGTAAGTAATAGCATTTATTGTTTTTAATTAAAAGATTAGCATAAGTTAATTTTACTAATAAATAGATTAATAAGTACTTTCGAGGTTTGTAATATACTGTGATGTCATAATGCACATTTCCCGTACTTTTTGTCTGAACGGAGTTTATTGACAGCCTTAACTGTGCTGCGTATATCATTCATTATAAAAATGAATTTTGTTCACATGCATAGAACATACAAAATTTGTGAATTGTTCATTAGAAGCTATATGTCAGTATTGATTTTGTATATAATAATCAGTAATATATTCTTTTGATTTGTGATAAAATTCTATTACATAATATTTTAACATTTATATATTTTTTACAAGAATGTGTCAGGTAAATTATAATTGATATGATTTTTTTTTGTAATAGTATTTCTTATTATTCAAATAAAAAAAACATGTTGGATAAAATAGAGAAATGCAGAGGGAATTCGAAATTTTGAATGTAAGAATTTTGATTTTTAAAATAGTTAATCCATTATTTTTGGCTTAAAAATTATCAAACTAGATGTCACAAAGAAAATCTAACAGATTTTTCTTATTGTCTTTTGTTCAACTGTTTAAGAGAATGGAATGAAAATACATATGAATTCGGGAAAAAACAGAGGAAAATCGGAATTATTTAAAGAAACTAGAGCCGAGCTCGTTGCAAAGCAACGAGTAGGTCTTCCGTCGCAACTTCGTGTCGCGAAAGGATTGTCCATCAGTCTCATTAAAATACCTCCTTCTCCTGACACTTGTCAGAGCCTGACAGACCCTGTATTGATAAAAAGTCATCTTTACATGACAATTTCTTCTTACGAATTAGAGCTTTAGAAAATTGATTGGAACTCTTCAAATGGAGACAAAAAAAATTAATTCATACCTGTTTTCTATGTAACCTCTAGATTGAGTATTGCACTACTCATTAAACAGATAAAGGCATATCTTTGCTAAGTAGGTGTTTATTTATTTTGTATGCAAATGTGGAGGTCAAGTGGGTATAGTATGTTATTGATACAGGTCTATCAGAACCTGGCGAGTGTAAGGAGAAGGGAAATGGTTTTTAATTATACTGGATTATCAATATGATAATAGTAAGTTCAAGAAATCGAAAACGAGACTCAATTTCAAAGTATTATTTTCATACCAGGCAAGTTCTTCGTTTAACTTACTTCAAGTTTAGGATAACTTTAAAAAGTACATCATTTATGTACATGTATATAATTAATTTAATTATAATAAAAGTGTGGATGTGGCGGTGGGGGAAATGACCCAAAAATCAATTTTCTAAGCGTTAACTTAAGGGAAATTTTGGTTGAGAGAAAGGGGGCATTGCTCCCACTGGACCATCTAAAAGGTACTGTTAGCAAGCTCACAAATGATATCCCCGCTAAGAAAGAAGTCATTACTCACGTATTTCTCTATTAGAGAATAATGGATGGTTCGTTTTCTTTAATAAGTGAGTCAGACAAGGCAGGGTATATTTACAGGTCACAAGTAATCTTTATGACAAACTCTAGCTTTTACTCATTTCCATTAATACAAGATATGACACATGTTTAATATGACTTTGAACTTGCGCAACTGACCCTGGGTCAAGTTCATGACACATCATCGGTCATCAGGAATCTTTACATGAAATAGACACTCCCAATGTTTCTCCTTAAATGACTTAGGAACAAATCATTACACACCCTCAGGTCATAAGCAATCTTTGTGTGAAGTAAGAAATTCCAAAGTGGACCGGAAACAAATTTTGCACTTTTCCTGCCAGTGACCTTTACTTTGTCCAAATGACCTTGGGTTTAGGTCATGAAGCTTCGTCAGTTAATGAGTATTATTTGTATGAAGTAAGAACACTTCCAATGTTTCTCCATCAGAAAGATATAGACCGGACACGACGTACGGACGGACAAGGTGATTTTTATTTAACCCCCCCCCCTCAATTTTTTTTCGTGGGGTTTAAAAATCTTTTTCGCCCGTTTTGTGCGGCACAAAAAAGACCTATATTTTTCAATTATTTCTATCATATCACATATAAATATACATGTAAATGTATGATTTGTATGCACATTTGAGTTCTTCTCATCATCGTCGGAAAGGATAAGAAACCCTTGGGGTCCAATAATGTCTTTTCATGGGCATTTGTCAATTTGCATCACTAAATGATTTCCAAGCGGTAATAAGCTATCAAAGCTATTGAGATGTTACATGTAGATATTGAATTTCTATAGATTTTAATTTAAGGTTAGGAAAAACAACACTTTTTTATACAGTAAAAAAAAATTCTAAAATAGCTTTATGTACGCGTACACATAAATAAGAAGATGTAGCGAAAGCTATAAAGACTTTATTTCTTCTGTTCTAGACTTTTTCAGAGTTAACAAGCTACAAGTTAACAATCTCCCATTTTGACAAGCTAGATTAAAAATAAAATATTCAGCTGAGTTTTAATCTGCATTACAACCTCATATTACACAACTTCAATGATTAATTTTTATCAATGTGCATATAACAATAAGTAAAATCCCCAAGAACAAATATCTATCGCAATTAAATGCATACATTTTTGGGAGGCAGAAAAGTCGCTATATTATAGTCTGCAAGTCAATTGAACTACTACAATTATTTCAAAGAAATAAGAAACTGTCGACACTTGCAGTACTCTGATGATTTAATGACGATCGACCGACTTTATTGCTTAATGTAGTCGTATATCATTACTTCTAATATTGAGAACAAATTTTATTTAATATTTGACTTAAAACTGTTAACTTATAAAACCAGAGACATAAATAACTTATTAAGTTATTTAAGTCTCTGATAATATATATTTTATTCTTTACCCTCTTTAATTTTTTAGCCACATTCTCAGATTACGATATCGCACCTTTAATGTGAGGTTGATTGACATCGAATATTTAAACACTTATTGTTTAACAATTGACCGCTGCATTGAAAGCATCCTTCCAAATGTTACTCAATTATTTATCAATTGCTGATCTGCAGCCCAGGGGCAATATTCTAGGCTATGTGCGCTGACGCGACACGAGATTTTCGGTCGCACGTGGAGCGGATTCATTTGACTTAGCATAGACTGACCGAATAAACACACGGGTGGGAAGGTGACATACATTGAGGAGAAAAATGTACACATGTTAAGCAGTCGCCAAAAATGGGTCTTCGCCACATTTTGAAAAAAAAATCCCTTGCACTGTGATCATGAAACCGATAAAATCTAAACAAATCTTGTTTAAAAACTCATGTGAACATTCTAAAAATAATCACTAAATCCCTCAATTCTATCGTGTCAGCCTCTACCGCCAATCGCAACTTCTCGGGCCTTTCTGGCAAGCTCGGAAAAACACTTCGAATGTATTACCTAGGCGTCCATGACGACCCCCCTTTTTTTAAAACTTGATATAATTACAACACATTTTATGATCTGTTGAGATGTGAGCTATATTTCATTAAAGGTATCAATATACACTAAAATATAACACAGAAACGACATACAAAACTTCTTGCCGATACTTATTTTAATGGGAAGCGACTCCATTTTGTATAATATTCTAACATCCGGTGATGTTAATACATTCGAGGTGTTTTTCCAAACTTGCCAGAAAGGCCAGAGAAGTTGCAATTGCCTCTACCGCATGTGTTAATTTGATATTTGATTTTTTTTATCCTGCCTTGAACGCTTGGAGACTGTTTCATTTTCTTAATTCGGCTAAATAATGCTTCCAATTTTGAGCGCGCTCTCTCTCTCTCCTTCTCTCTCATTTTATGTGCAACCTTATGAAGACGTCAACTACTTTCTACGATATCTATAAAACCTCTCAGCAGTATCTAGCGGAAATATTCGTGGGTAAATAAAAAAAATCTTAAATTGAAACACAAGTCAATCTTACATGTACCGGTCAAAATCTCGAATAAACAAATAGTTGGAATCGTACAAAATATCAGTAAACATGCACGTGTGATCAAGTACATGCAGAAGAACACGAGCTACCGCGGATCACTTGTCCACTCGCGCGGGATCTCCTTGGCTATGTTGTAGGGGTGATCATTTGAAGGTTTAATCTTTGTGGTTTTTCGTTGTTTATCTATAACATTATTAGTACATGTATAGTTTTTAGAACATTTTAGAATTACAAATTCACTATTGATTTATGTCTGATGATGTTTCTGATTTGGAACAATATCGCTTTTATCAATTTTTAGAGGGGCTTCTCAATTCACATTCTAATGTTTCATTCAATAAATTGAAGGTGAACAAAAAGAACATAAAATTGAAACAGTTCTTGTATATATATCTTGTTATTAGATAACCGCTGACCTCTAGGTAGTGCAGCCGTGACCGATTTCCTCGGCCGCGGATGAGGGATCGGATAACTTACGTAAAGTTAAAACACACATAAAAAGCTCAGAACCCAGGAAGATTTACAATGTTTGCAGTATGATGAATAAACTCTAATTAATATAAGTTTTTTCCCCCTTTAATCCCACAGTTGATCTATCTGTCTGATACTGCTTCAGTTCGAGTTTATGATTAAACAGAACGATTTCTTATTCTATCGTTTAATTCAAATTAAGAAGAGTAAGCTTTAATGTCATTGTGTACGATTCTTGGGTTTGCTGCTAAGTAAAATCACATATGACAGACGCGATTCTTGTGTATTAGATAACCGCTGACCGCTAGGTAGTCCAGCCGCGACCTTGGCGATCGAATTTCTCGGCCGCGGGCGAGATGGGTTATGTAATGACGCACACAACTAAGAATTTAGGTCGATTTGAAATGCTTGCAGTAAAATGACTCAAATCCATTTCATGGAAGTTATTTTTTTTTTAAAATCTAGTTTATGTATCTCACTAGATAAGAAAAAGAACGTTTATATTTTCTCGTTTTTGTTTTTCTTAACGGTTGTCCACTATAGGACCTAAACAGAGGTTACTCCAAAAAAAAAGGCTGTAAGAAAAACATGTACACGTATACTTTTTAGACACTTTTTCAAATGAATCAAAGCATCCCGTATATGCTGGAACACTTTCAGCTGTTAATATATGTACGTTATTCGCACGAAGACGATTCGCTTACTTGCCAAATGAATACAGGTACATGTTAACAAGACAAGCTTTTTACACTCATAATACGCATTACCGGTACAAAATAGTTTTGTAACGACATTGATAACACAATAATGAACAACTTTTCTATCGACAGCTATAGCGAAATATTAACCATTTTTGAGTTATAAACCGAAGACTTTTAAGTGCTCTAGACCCCTAATTTAAGGAGCCAGCCCTTTGTCAATGGTGTCAAGTGAAAGCCCTTGACATTTTGCACATATTTTGTTCTATATGTGTTTAGAGAAAATTTTAAACTAAAGAGCTACATAACAAAAACACAACAAAAAATCAGCATTTTTTGAAACACAAATTCAAATTAATTTTTTGAAGCTTTAAAGGAGGAAAATTGTAAAAACAAAACTCGGAGGACAACGTTCAAACTCTCTATTTTGAAGATTTGTGACTTTGTAACACAGGCTGTGAGTGGTTTCAGAGCCTTTGCGTGCACAAAAATGCCTATATTTTGGGGAAAAAGGGGAATAACTCGGTACCGGAAGTGTCGATATCAACGATTTTCCATAGATATTGAGAAATAGTAACTACCAATAAGCTCTGCAAATTTGAACTTTATAGGACAACAAACAAGCAAGATATTTGAGTTTTAAAAAACGTCTAGAAGAAAAAAAAGAATAACTAGAGCCGAGCTCGTTGCAAAGCAACGAGTAGGTCTTCCGTCGCAACTTCGTGTCGCGAAAGGATTGTCCATCAGTCTCATTAAAATACCTCCTTCTCCTGACACTTGTCAGAGCCTGACAGACCCTGTATTGATAAAAGGTCATCTTTACATGACAATTTCTTCTTACGAATTAGAGCTTCAGAAAATTGATTGGAACTCTTCAAATGGAGACAAAAAAAATTAATTCATACCTGTTTTCTATGTAACCTCTAGATTGAGTATTGCACTACTCATTAAACAGATAAAGGCATATCTTTGCTAAGTAGGTGTTTATTTAATTTGTATGCAAATGTGGAGGTCAAGTGGGTATAGTCTGTTATTGATACAGGTCTATCAGAACCTGGCGAGTGTAAGGAGAAGGGAAATGGTTTTTAATTATACTGGATTATCAATATGATAATAGTAAGTTCAAGAAATCGAAAACGAGACTCAATTTCAAAGTATTATTTTCATACCAGGCAAGTTCTTCGTTTAACTTACTTCAAGTTTAGGATAACTTTAAAAAGTACATCATTTATGTACATGTATATAATTAATTTAATTATAATAAAAGTGTGGATGTGGCGGTGGGGGAAATGACCCAAAAATCAATTTTCTAAGCGTTAACTTAAGGGAAATTTTGGTTGAGAGAAAGGGGGCATTGCTCCCACTGGACCATCTAAAAGGTACTGTTAGCAAGCTCACACATGATATCCCCGCTAAGAAAGAAGTCATTACTCACGTATTTCTCTATTAGAGAATAATGGATGGTTCGTTTTCTTTAATAAGTGAGTCAGACAAGGCAGGGTATATTTACAGGTCACAAGTAATCTTTATGACAAACTCTAGCTTTTACTCATTTCCATTAATACAAGATATGACACATGTTTAATATGACTTTGAACTTGCGCAACTGACCCTGGGTCAAGTTCATGACACATCATCGGTCATCAGGAATCTTTACATGAAATAGAAACTCCCAATGTTTCTCCTTAAATGACTTAGGAACAAATCATTACACACCCTCAGGTCATAAGCAATCTTTGTGTGAAGTAAGAAATTCCAAAGTGGACCGGAAAAAAATTTTGCACTTTTCCTGCCAGTGACCTTTACTTTGTCCAAATGACCTTGGGTTTAGGTCATGAAGCTTCGTCAGTTAATGAGTATTATTTGTATGAAGTAAGAACACCTCCAATGTTTCTCCATCAGAAAGATATAGACCGGACACGACGTACGGACGGACAAGGTGATTTTTATTTAACCCCCCCCCCCTCAATTTTTTTTTCGTGGGGTTTAAAAATCTTTTTCGCCCGTTTTGTGCGGCACAAAAAAGACCTACATTTTTCAATTATTTCTATCATATCACATATAAATATACATGTAAATGTATGATTTGTATGCACATTTGAGTTCTTCTCATCATCGTCGGAAAGGATAAGAAACCCTTGGGGTCCAATAATGTCTTTTCATGGGCATTTGTCAATTTGCATCACTAAATGATTTCCAAGCGGTAATAAGCTATCAAAGCTATTGAGATGTTACATGTAGATATTGAATTTCTATAGATTTAAATTTAAGGTTGGAAAAACAACACTTTTTTATACAGTAAAAAAAAATCTAAAATAGCTTTATGTACGCGTACACATAAATAAGAAGATGTAGCGAAAGCTATAAAGACTTTATTTCTTCTGTTCTAGACTTTTTCAGAGTTAACAAGCTACAAGTTAACAATCTCCCATTTTGACAAGCTAGATTAAAAATAAAATATTCAGCTGAGTTTTAATCTGCATTACAACCTCATATTACACAACTTCAATGATTTTTTTTATCAATGTGCATATAACAATAAGTAAAATCCCCAAGAACAAATATCTATCGCAATTAAATGCATACATTTTTGGGAGGCAGAAAAGTCGCTATATTATAGTCTGCAAGTCAATTGAACTACTACAATTATTTCAAAGAAATAAGAAACTGTCGACACTTGCAGTACTCTGATGATTTAATGACGATCGACCGACTTTATTGCTTAATGTAGTCGTATATCATTACTTCTAATCCTGAGAACAAATTTTATTTAATATTTGACTTAAAACTGTTAACTTATAAAACCAGAGACATAAATAACTTATTAAGTTATTAAAGTCTCTGATAATATATATTTTATTCTGTTCATAACTATAGAAGTTTAGCGTGTTCAACAGGTTAATTTTTTAGCCACATTCTCAGATTACGATATCGCACCTTTAATGTGAGGTTGATTGACATCGAATATTTAAACACTTATTGTTTAACAATTGACCGCTGCATTGAAAGCATCCTTCCAAATGTTACTCAATTATTTATCAATTGCTGATCTGCAGCCCAGGGGCAATATTCTAGGCTATGTGCTCTGACGCGACACGAGATTTTCGGTCGCACGTGGAGCGGATTCATTTGACTTAGCATAGACTGACCGAATAAACACACGGGTGGAAAGGTGACATACATTGAGGAGAAAAATGTACACATGTTAAGCAGTCGCCAAAAATGGGTCTTCGCCACATTTTGAAAAAAAAAATCCCTTGCACTGTGATCATGAAACCGATAAAATCTAAACAAATCTTGTTTAAAAACTCATGTGAACATTCTAAAAATAATCACTAAATCCCTCAATTCTATCGTGTCAGCCTCTACCGCCAATCGCAACTTCTCGGTCCTTTACGGCAAGCTCGGAAAAACACTTCGAATGTATTACCTAGGCGTCCATGACGACCCCCCTTTTTTTAAAACTTGATATAATTACAACACATTTTATGATCTGTTGAGATGTGAGCTATATTTCATTAAAGGTATCAATATACACTAAAATATAACACAGAAACGACATACAAAACTTCTTGCCGATACTTATTTTAATGGGAAGCGACTCCATTTTGTATAATATTCTAACATCCGGTGATGTTAATACATCCGAGGTGTTTTTCCAAACTTGCCAGAAAGGCCAGAGAAGTTGCAATTGCCTCTACCGCATGTGTTAATTTGATATTTGATTTTTTTTATCCTGCCTTGAACGCTTGGAGACTGTTTCATTTTCTTAATTCGGCTAAATAATGCTTCCAATTTTGAGCGCGCTCTCTCTCTCTCTCCTTCTCTCTCATTTTATGTGCAACCTTATGAAGACGTCAACTACTTTCTACGATATCTATAAAACCTCTCAGCAGTATCTAGCGGAAATATTCGTGGGTAAATAAAAAAAATGTTAAATTGAAACACAAGTCAATCTTACATGTACCGGTCAAAATCTCGAATAAACAAATAGTTGGAATCGTACAAAATATCAATAAACATGCACGTGTGATCAAGTACATGCAGGAGAACACGAGCTACCGCGGATCACTTGTCCACTTGCGCGGGATCTCCTTGGCTATGTTCTAGGGGTGATCATTTGAAGGTTTAATCTTTGTGGTTTTTCGTTGTTTATCTATAACATTATTAGTACATGTATAGTTTTTAGAACATTTTAGAATTACAAATTCACCATTGATTTATGTCTGATGATGTTTCTGATTTGGAACAATATCGCTTTTATCAATTTTTAGAGGGGCTTCTCAATTCACATTCTAATGTTTCATTCAATAAATTGAAGGTGAACAAAAAGAACATAAAATTGAAACAGTTCTTGTATATATATCTTGTTATTAGATAACCGCTGACCTCTAGGTAGTGCAGCCGCGACCGATTTCCTCGGCCGCGGATGAGGGATCGGATAACTTACGTAAAGTTAAAACACACATAAAAAGCTCAGGACCCAGGAAGATTTACAATGTTTGCAGTATGATGAATAAACTCTAATTAATATAAGTTTTTCCCCCTTTAATCCGACAGTTGATCTATCTGTCTGATACTGCTTCAGTTCGAGTTTATGATTAAACAGAACGATTTCTTATTCTATCGTTTAATTCAAATTAAGAAGAGTAAGCTTTAATGTCATTGTGTACGATTCTTGTGTTTGCTGCTAAGTAAAATCACATATGATTGCGCCCATGAGAAAAGGGTCCTTATGACGTTTTGTATAAAACAGAGAAATAACGTCATAAAGATATGACGTTACATAAAAGAAAAAAAAACAACATTTCGTCTGATAGTACAAAACAGCAGTGCGGTAATTTCGTTACTTTGTTTATGAACACGTGGCTTACTACTAAAACGTGTTTAATAGCAGTGCCCCATACTGCAGTATCTTTCATAATAAATAAAATGAACAAATTGATATTTATTTTTTATATTTAACTCATTTATATAAGTCATGATCGATTGTAGATTCCGTGCTTGTTTGATACGAACAAAAGACAACTCTTGATCATCCGCATAAAAAAAAAAAACTTGTACTGCATACTGCAGTATCGGAAAGAATAACACGATTACAAAATTTACATTAAGTCGATTAACTTGCGGTACTGAATCTAATTTTGAATGTTTTGAATATGATATAATTTTAGAGTTACCAGTTAATGAGAAATCATTATAATAATCACGACCACGTTATCGCTACCCATTACAACTTGTTGATCCGCCCGTCGGCATCTGTTTACTCGCGCGGCCGACTTTAACTTCATGTAGGTCTACCATTTTCATCTAAACAGGCTCTTAATCTCTGAAGATTCGGGTCCACAAATAAGTTTCAGAATCTGGGTGAAACCCATAGCCTTTTTATTACAAGATAAATATTTTAGTCACTGTTTATAAAGGCATTTCGGAAAACAAGAAAGATAATTCACATCTGTAGAAAATACCATGAGGCTCCGCACGGGGAAACTGATATTAAATAAGCTGTTCAATTTATTTCATCTGTTCAATTTTAATGAGTGTTCTTAAAATCTGAATTAAATCGACTAGTGAGTGAATTATTATCAAAAATAGGTTTTACATGTACTTGTAGATCCAGTCGTTTATCAATTGATATAATTTGATGTTATTTCAAATTGTAAGCTTTTTAGTAAGTCATTTTGTTGATTTTTTAAAATAGATAATAATAAATGAAATTTGAATTTGATAAGTTCATAATGAAACTAAATTTTTGGTATGAATAATAAACTTTCACTTTAGCTTCATCGTTTTTTTGTACTGTAACTTACAGATTCAAGTTTAAAAATTTAAAAGAAATTATTCATGCCATTTCGTTAGGTCTTCTTTTTTACTCCGTCTATTATTCAGAGTTTCTAGAGATTTTATAGATTATATATACACTCTAAAAATTGTTTTAACTGAATGTTATAAAAAAATGTTTACATGTAACTATAAAATGTGTTGCATACAGATTTAGGCGCAAAGGCGCAAATGAGCTTTACAATTGTCATTTATTTGTTGCGAATATAGATTTATAATTACACAATATAACCACCACCTTATTTTTGACCCCACTCTTTTTCTTCTGTAGTCGGTCAGTTATATATTTAGGTACAATAGCGGTATTATTTTATAGGTGCTTATAAAGTGCGGATTATTCCGAATAAAAAATGAAATAATTTTTTTTTTCAACTCTTCATTTGTTTGGGTGCAACAAAATTATAAAAAACAGGTAAACATTGCCCACGAACATTTAATCAGCTACTTTCTGTGTGTCATCAAAATGTGTTAAAAAAGCGAACATGTTTATTGTAGTATATAATAATAAAACATTAAAAAAATTTAAGGCCAAATTTACTTCTGAAGTTACGTTTACAGAACCTACCGGTATTTGTTCAGCGATTCAGTGATCTAATATGAGGCACGAAGCATCGGGGGGGGGGGGGGGGGGGGGGGGGCTTCCTCAACCCCCCCCCCCCCCCCACACACACTTTTTCTCGCAGCAACAAATTTTTAAAAATGTACATATAAAAAATGGAATTCTCATGGAGTTGCCCCCCCCTTTTTTGGTAGCACTAATAATATGTAAATAAGGAAATTAGGATTGAAATTGAAGTGACATACTACCCCATCCCCCCCCCCCCCCCCCCCCCCCCCACGGATTAGGATTTTGAAGATTTTGGAAATTCCTAATTTCCTTTTTTTTTTATTGCTTGTCAAGATTTTTTGGATGAGTCGCCCCCCCCCCCCACCACTTTCAAAAACGATGCTACGTGCCTGAATATTTCAATTACATGTACTTATGTTGGCTAGCAATGTACATGTACTGGTTTAGATTATTTAAAGCTATTGATTACAAGTCCGTGCAAAAAAATCAAACAATAATTAATAATTGATTAGATTTCTTTTTTAATTCAAATTAGTTGTCCAAAAGTTTTGGAAGCCTGATTTCTTACTATATATATTTTTTTTGGAGGGGGAGAGGTATTGACACATTTCTTCGGAAAAAGTTCCTAAATGACAATGGGTATATGCATGTAAATTGTGCGTACAATATCTATTGTAAATAGCTATATGAATATAACCTGCTCAGTTTGTTTTATAATACACGTAGATGCAGATAAGATACTAGTAATTTTAGATGACGCTCAAAAACATGAAAGACGTTTTTAATTTAAAAAAAGTTAGTGTGCAATTATTTAAAAACTACGGGACATTTTAGCTACATATATAAGCGCTAAATTATTCATGTGTCTACAAATACCGCATGTTAACAAATGAGCTAACGCATTGTATTAACGTGTGTTTTTAATCACGTGTCGACAAATAACCCATATAACAAATGAGCCAACTCATTGTAGTAACATGTGTACACTTTGAGTCATTACATTCTAATTAACTTTAGACGTAAACTATATTTTTCATTAAACCTAAGAGTATATAACTTGTGCCCGATTTTATTCTTTGACAAAATCACATTATAATTTATTGCTTCAGGAACTTGATAATCTAATTAATGAACAATTTTGTCTTGACAAAAATATAGTGGGTGCTTCAACAACATTAAGAAAATGCTACGAGAGAAAATCACAAGCTTCAGTGCTTGTATTGAGATTTCAGTAAAAGAAATGTCGATTGGAGAGGGTAAATTAATCAAGGTTCACGATTCGATACCTTTGTACAATATCATTTCCATATCACTCCCATTAAAATGGAACCAACTTTATTTTTTCAATTCCACTACGCTTTTATTTGTCATACATGCAGTAAACTGTTGTCAGTTAACTTTATGAAAATATTGGTGCTCGCGATTTCAATGATTTTTTATTCTTGCAATTTCACACAAAACAGAAACAATGCGGAATAAGTGCTCGCGTAAAATATGAAAATCTGTTATATCAGCAATGTTACATACTGATTTACACATAAAAAGGAAACAAAATTAACTACGTTGAAGAGTTTTAATTGTGGCAATAAACGTGAGATAAAAGAAACATATGTTCAGTCCTGAACAAATTTAATTGAATTCAAAGAAGAGCATATCTCATTTCATACTTTGACTAGATAAATATTATTTTCTTTTTTAACTTCAATTTTAACTCAAACACATTTATATAATTACGAATTTATTGAAATGTACATGTATCTGTATCGCACATTATCATGCTTACTTTCAAGATGTAGTCCCCATTTAGTTTTGCATTTGCCTATGCTAATTGTCAAACTCTCGAGATCCATGCCAAGCTTGCGAAGATGATTATTATCGTTATATGAATATAAACTAATTTAGAATTTGGTGAATTTTGTGTTTCTTTTATTGATGCACGTAGGAGCAAAATGATCGGCGCGAATTGTCTCTTAGACCGAAACGACCCGCAATATTACTAAGCTTGCTGCGTATTTTCATTAACTGGAACGGGGGAGCAATTACAACAAATACACTACCGCTTTGCTTAAAATGCGACTTTTTATTTAAACTACTTGATCGAATTCACGTGTGTAATAGAGACACTTTTAGCTATAGTAATGTAGTAAGGAACAAGAGTAATTATAAAAGAAAGTAATTCAAAGAAAGTGAGCGCACAAGATTGTAAGTTTGCAGGAATCCTCGACACGAATCAATTGGGATTTAAATGTCTATAACCTCGAAAGGCTATGTACAGGTTTCAACAAAAATATATTATGTTGAGATTCGAAGTACATGGCTATTCCGGTTATTAAAAAACTCACAAAGCTTTCAAAAAATGGCAATGAGAGGTAAACCTATAACTAGTTGGAAATGTTAATGAAAACATATTTTAATGAATTTATATTATGTATATCCTAAAAAACATTAATAAGAAAAGAATTTTTTATAGTGTTCATACAGCAGATCTAGAAATCAATAAAACAAATTAAAATATACCGGTATATTATAATTCAACATCATGTTATAATAACAAACATTTAAAACAAAAAAGTTTAATTTTTTTTAAAAAGACCACCAGTTGGATTTGAACCCAAAACACTGAATGTATGTATTCACTAAATCCAGGGCGAAACCACTGAGCCACGGAGACTTGTCAATATATGTTCTATAAAGTACTGTTTGAAACAACACTGTCATATCAATGGACTTTGTTTTTTATCCTTCAAAAAATAATTTGAAAAAGTACATAATTAGTCATCTCTGGGTCATCTCTCCATCTTTTTTTAAAAAGCGACATTTTTAATGTTGAAATATGTTACCTTTACACGTTTCAAATTTGTGGAGAGAAGACCCAGAGACAACAAAATCATTTAAAAACAGTTGTAAATAAGTAGGATTTTGCATGAATTGCATCGTGTTGCTATATTTAGACCCATATTATAATAAAACCTTTTGAATTTCAAATATTTTTCCACTTATTCCACATCCAACAGAAATCAAATAACGGTTATAATTCGAAAAATATTCAAAATTAATTGATGAAATTTTCACTCTCCTTGTGCGCCCAGATTCCTGCCGAATCTACATCTTAAGCGCCCACATTCTTCAAATTACTACTGATTAAAAAAATATTAAAGTAACATAAAATTAAGCCAGCCATGAAGAATTAAAAACGAATCAAAGTAAAAAATGATAACTATTGATATGAAAACGCTAAATTGTCAATCATGTGTAAATGTACAGAAAAATAAAAGAGCAAAATAAAGAAAGGAAAGATCTACTTTTGGCAAAGTTTTTTTTTTCTCATATAGCATGTGCTTAAGAGTCCAATGTGCATATATTATCACAATGCAAATTAAAAATGCCATGTTCATTGAACTTAGTTATTGATAATGAATAATTTTAGAAAAATTATTTGAATTGTACGTTTAGTTTATAAAAGTAGTTCGTTACAAGACTAAGATATGATTTATTCAGAAAACATGAATGTACGTTAAGAAGACTTTACAGTTTTAGTGACTATTACAGTTTCAATGTGCATGGATTGTGTAAAATATATGCATTAATATAAATGCATTATTATTATTTAAAGTTATTAATAAGGAATCAAAAAAGAAATATATGATTAACAAATAAAACAATAGAGCTATATACCTAACATAAAAATGACGTTAATAAAATCATAACGTAACGTCGCAAGGTGAACAACGTTATAGGTAAAAAAAAACCCGTAACTTTAAAAGCCAAATAAAGATATTTATAGTTATCGAATCTTCATAAAACTTCATAACTTTAATCTTCTGACAAATATAGGTATAAATCCATAAAAATCTGAAATTGTGAAAAACATGTCATAAGGACCCTTTTCTCATGGGCGCAATCATATGACAGACGCGATTCTTGTGTATTAGATAACCGCTGACCGCTAGGTAGTCCAGCCGCGACCTTGGCGATCGAATTTCTCGGCCGCGGGCGAGATGGGTTATGTAATGACGCACACAACTAAGAATTTAGGTCGATTTGAAATGCTTGCAGTAAAATGACTCAAATCCATTTCATGGAAGTTAATTTTTTTTAAATCTAGTTTATGTATCTCACTAGATAAGAAAAAGAACGTTTATATTTTCTCGTTTTTGTTTTTCTTAACGGTTGTCCACTATAGGACCTAAACAGAGGTTACTCCAAAAAAAAAAGGCTGTAAGAAAAACATGTACACGTATACTTTTTAGACACTTTTTCAAATGAATCAAAGCATCCCGTATATGCTGGAACACTTTCAGCTGTTAATATATGTACGTTATTCGCACGAAGACGATTCGCTTACTTGCCAAATGAATACAGGTACATGTTAACAAGACAAGCTTTTTACACTCATAATACGCATTACCGGTACAAAATAGTTTTGTAACGACATTGATAACACAATAATGAACAACTTTTCTATCGACAGCTATAGCGAAATATTAACCATTTTTGAGTTATAAAGCGAAGACTTTTAAGTGCTCTAGACCCCTAATTTAAGGGGCCAGCCCTTTTTCAATGGTGTCAAGTGAAAGCCCTTGACATTTTGCACATATTTTGTTCTATAGGGTGCAAAACACAGTTTTATATGTAACGTTATAAGGACGTTTTCAGATGAGGGGCAAGCAAAACTGACCCCTATAAAAATAAATTGTTAAAATATGTTACATATATATTTATATATCAATAGAAAGATAAAATCGTGAATTTTGTAAATATTTAAAAATAATGCACATGTAACTTAATGCTAGAATTTATTTGGCACTCAAAACATGCGGAAAATAGACAAAAGGGTGCCTCTAAATGCAGTACACCCATGCATTTTAGGCTCCCCCTAAAAGCAGAATGCAACCAAATCAGCCATTTTTATTTCTGTACATTTTCAAGAACAAGTTCTTAGGCATCATTTCATAGTATTTTCAGGGTACATTCGCCAGCTTTTTAAAGAGCTATGTTACCCGCTAAAAAATTCATGAAATTCTGCATGTGTAAAATCGGGATGTTTTTGGAGTTACCGCCCTTTATTTTAGAGTCTCACAAAATTAATTTTTAAAATGTTTCTACATACTTTTTTCATGTATTCGAAAGATAATTCACTATATTATGCAACTGAGAGTTTAAAAATGTTATTTTCATGTATACCGCATAAAAATAGCAGGAAAATCCCTACCCATCATGCTTTTCCCCAGAGAAAAACCCCCTGGATTTTATACGAAACTGTGTTTAGCTACCTTAAAGGAAATAAAATATTTTTGTATGCCACTTTTTAATGCTTTGATGCAAAGAGGAGAATATTACAAACATTTTGGTGTACACAAAGTTGAATTTAGTGAAAAAATGGCCGAGATATTGTCATTTAGGTAGGATGTGTCAAATACATAGATAGACCTTTCGAACACGACTGTGCAGTTCAAAATTCAAAACTGACTTTCCACTTACTAATTCTACTTTATTTAATGAATTGAACATAACCAATGCTACTGCGCATTTGATACTGATGACAAACACATTTTAAAAAAATAATTACACCCCCCCCCCCGGTCTAATACAATTTCGGATACTTAACACAATTGTCTATTTGAATTATGCACACATGTGTAATCATTTCATATGAAATTTTGTTGAATCAATAGAGCGGCTCAAAACTCCATAACCGGATACTCATTTTAACACATAATTAAATACACATACACATAAAATAAGTGTATCATATTCTCTCTATTCTATTAGTTATGAACTCATGATCGGAGCGGCTTTGTTGACATGACGTCACACTTAAAAATGTCACAATGCTAATGCATCACAATGTAAAACAACACGTCACAATACACAATCATATACCCAACGTCATAAAGTGAGAAATGAAACATGCACAAAGCATGTTATACATTTATTTAATGCTTGAGGGTCAAACTAAAACTCTACTGACTGAACAAAAATGCTAACGCAGCAATTTTGTAAGATAAAGACAGACAAACGTTATATTATGTGTTCCCTTAAGGGTGCAAAACACAGTTTTATATGTAACGTTATAAGGACGTTTTCAGATGAGGGGCAAGCAAAACTGACCCCTATAAAAATAAATTGTTAAAATATGTTACATATATATTTATATATCAATAGAAAGATAAAATCGTGAATTTTGTAAATATTTAAAAATAATGCACATGTAACTTAATGCTAGAATTTATTTGGCACTCAAAACATGCGGAAAATAGACAAAAGGGTGCCTCTAAATGCAGTACACCCATGCATTTTAGGCTCCCCCTAAAAGCAGAATGCAACCAAATCAGCCATTTTTATTTCTGTACATTTTCAAGAACAAGTTCTTAGGCATCATTTCATAGTATTTTCAGGGTACATTCGCCAGCTTTTTAAAGAGCTATGTTACCCGCTAAAAAATTCATGAAATTCTGCATGTGTAAAATCGGGATGTTTTTGGAGTTACCGCCCTTTATTTTAGAGTCTCACAAAATTAATTTTTAAAATGTTTCTACATACTTTTTTCATGTATTCGAAAGATAATTCACTATATTATGCAACTGAGAGTTTAAAAATGTTATTTTCATGTATACCGCATAAAAATAGCAGGAAAATCCCTACCCATCATGCTTTTCCCCAGAGAAAAACCCCCTGGATTTTATACGAAACTGTGTTTAGCTACCATATGTGTTTAGAGAAAATTTTAAACTAAAGAGCTACATAACAAAAACACAACAAAAAATCAGCATTTTTTGAAACACAAATTCAAATTAATTTTTTGAAACTTTAAAGGAGGAAAATTGTAAAAACAAAACTCGGAGGACAACGTTCAAACTCTCTATTTTGAAGATTTGTGACTTTGTAACACAGGCTGTGAGCGGTTTCAGAGCCTTTGCGTGCACAAGAATGCCTATATTTTGGGGAAAAAGGGGAATAACTCGGTACCGGAAGTGTCGATATCAACGATTTTCCATAGATATTGAGAAATAGTAACTACCAATAAGCTCTGCAAATTTGAACTTTATAGGACAACAAACAAGCAAGATATTTGAGTTTTAAAAAACGTCTAGAAGAAAAAAAAGAATAAAAAGAATTACCAACAGAATCAGTACAAGGTCTTCCGTTGAAAACGGAAGACCTTAAAAAGAATTACCAACAGAATCAGTACAAGGTCTTCCGTTGAAAACGGAAGACCTTAAAAATATCTCAAAAATTTGATAATTGACACCCACTTTGCTTTTTAATTTTGTTTTCTTTAGGATGCAGTTTACATGCATAGCTTATCCATAAAAGATTATCATCATTCAATTTTTTTTAATATTGAAATGAAAATTTGTTGTTTTTTATGAACTTTTTTTTTGAAGCAGAGGAAATTCGAGTTGCATAAAATAAAAACTGGCTTGTTTCATGTAAAAATTTTAGTTAAATTTTAGGAATATAGCCTTTATGAATAGATACACACAATGTTATGTTTTATTAATGTGATTAACAAATAAATATTGTCGAAATATGTGATTACCTCCTAAAATTTCAAATTTACAACGCTGAATTTATGCAATAATTTGATTGGCCATTAGCAAAAAAAGTAGGTCATTGACCCGGTTGTTTGAAAGTGGATTTCAGCATTACATACAAGTGTCTTACTTGTCCAATAGTTATTATATGGATATCATCAGTGGATTTTTTTTCATTCTGAGTAAACGTCATCCTTCAGGAACCTTTTTTTTTTTAACAAGATGGAGGTTTTTCTCGTTGTTGATCATGATTTGAAGGTAAATCAAAGTACTGAAGTACTAACTAGAGTTGATTTTATTAATAATTATTTGAAATCACAACACGTTATATTGCATGAAAAATAGTTTCTTAACTGTTTTTTTCGTTAGGCACATTTTGTTTCTGATATGAATTATCTGGGGGAGGGGGGGGGGTGACAAGAATTCTGAGCTTAAGACGGGAAGCAACAATTTGTACTGCATACTTTAATGTAAGTATGCGCTTGACATAGTTTAATCAAAGAACTGAAGTACTGACGGGAGTTGATTTTATCGAATATCATTTATTTTAAAATCAATTTATCTTGCATGGAAATCAGTTTCTAATTTGTATTTGAATTACGTACTTTTTTATAATATGAAATTTTAGACTTTTCCGACAAGAATTTCGAAAAACCCCAGATGAATCATGTTGTGTGTTATTCAAAGATAGATTTCAACTGCTAGTATGTATTAGTTATCGAAACAATTCTAAAAATTGTATGAATTTAAGTACTATTGATATCGAACTCTAGTCTAATTTAACTAGACGCTCGGCTGTTTCCGTTAATATCCGACCAGCAGGAGAGCTCCCTCTCTGCTGGTCGCAAAATTACGGAGACAGCCGAGCGTCTGGTTGAAAGAGATTATATTAACTCTGGCGTAGGAATACATGAGACTACAAACATATCTAAATTGTTCGTAGTATATAAAATTTGACTATTTTCAAAGTGTTTATAGACAAGTCTCCTTGAACAACACTGCTTCAGCATACATTACGTCGACTTTTTTTCTATCATTTTCAAGAACTTAGTCTTGTCAGCGGTGATGACTTGTGCTTAGGTCCAAACACTGTTTCACTTTCGGTTTGCCCGAGTAACTGCATAGGAGAGTTGATTAAAATCAACTCCCAAAAATAGATAGATTAGGTTAACAGACCGTTGATTATAGTTACAAACAGCAAAATATAGTTAACGAATGTAGTTATCGATTCGATAACTACAGTTTTCATCTGTAAACCCATATTAATTTGTTGAAAACTATAGTTGCATATACTAAACTTAGTTTATCCGACTCTAAATAAGCGTCATATATTGATTTTGCTGATAAATATAGATTCACATTTGAAAACTATATAATTTACATTTGCTTACCATAGCTAAGAGTTGTTGATCGTCGTTTCACCATCCCAAAACTATATTCATCAAACTATAAGGTTTGCAATTGTATGGTAGTTTTTAGTGTTATTTGTAGCTAAAGGTTTCACTACAGCTATTCATTGAAGGTTTACGTCAAAACATGGCTGAGGCAATACAAATTTCGGGTTTTTATATTTTGGGCGTTTTCGCCCGGGACCGGAACTGATTTTTATGGGGTGCCAGAACTTGATTTTCAAGCAAATGTGTAACTTTGACGTTAACAAAGTTTTATGCCTGGATGGATACACGTTTGTGTTTATTACTAGTTTGTAAATTAGGTGTTGTTTAAAAAGATGTCAAGATGATTTTCCCCAAACTTTCGTTTTGAATTTTTAATCTGTATCCAATGCAATTATGGAAAATATAAAGTAAATGTTAATACTTTAGTAACTACAAAAACAAACAAAATCAATATTGTTCTATAATATTGTACAAATTATACAAAGTAAAACAAACAAAATCAGTATTGTTCTATAATATTGTACAAATTATACAAAGTAAAACAAACAAAATCAATATTGTTCTATAATATTGTACAAATTATACAAAGTAAAACAAACAAAATCAATATTGTTCTATAATATTGTACAAATTATACAAAGTAAAACAAACAAAATCAATATTGTTCTATAATATTGTACAAATTATACAAAGTAAAACAAACAAAATCAATATTGTTCTATAATATTGTACAAATTATACAAAGTAAAACAAACAAAATCAATATCGTTCTATAATATTGTACAAATTATACAAAGTAAAACAAACAAAATCAATATTGTTCTATAATATTGTACAAATTATACAAAGTAGAACAAACAAAATCAATATTGTTCTATAATATTGTACAAATTATACAAAGTAGAACAAACAAAATCAATATTGTTCTATAATATTGTACAAATTATACAAAGTAAAACAAACAAAATCAGTATTGTTCTATAATATTGTACAAATTATACAAAGTAAAACAAACAAAATCAGTATTGTTCTATAATATTGTACAAATTATACAAAGTAAAACAAACAAAATCAGTATTGTTCTATAATATTGTACAAATTATACAAAGTAAAACAAACAAAATCAATATTGTTCTATAATATTGTACAAATTATACAAAGTAAAACAAACAAAATCAATATTGTTCTATAATATTGTACAAATTATACAAAGTAAAACAAACAAAATCAATATTGTTCTATAATATTGTACAAATTATACAAAGTAAAACAAACAAAATCAATATTGTTCTATAATATTGTACAAATTATACAAAGTAAAACAAACAAAATCAATATCGTTCTATAATATTGTACAAATTATACAAAGTAAAACAAACAAAATCAATATTGTTCTATAATATTGTACAAATTATACAAAGTAAAACAAACAAAATCAATATTGTTCTATAATATTGTACAAATTATACAAAGTAAAACAAACAAAATCAATATTGTTCTATAATATTGTACAAATTATACAAAGTAAAACAAACAAAATCAATATTGTTCTATAATATTGTACAAATTATACAAAGTAAAACAAACAAAATCAATATTGTTCTATAATATTGTACAAATTATACAAAGTAAAACAAACAAAATCAATATTGTTCTATAATATTGTACAAATTATACAAAGTAAAACAAACAAAATCAATATTGTTCTATAACATTGTACAAATTATACAAAGTAAAACAAACAAACAGTTTGCCTCTTATCTGGATTTTAAACATAGCTTTTTTGCATGAAAATGTAAAATTAAAAAAGAACAAGACCCGAAATAACATTTAATAATTTGAGAAACGCCACATGGCAAATATTCCCAATGAAATTCTGTTATATATACACCGATCAAAAATTATTCTTTTTAGCTAATATCTTCAAATATTTATATAAAAATAAGTATAATATTAAAATATTACCAGCATCACAATCAATAAACAAGAAAAACAAGAACAACAACAACTAAGGAAAAAGAAAAAAACAGAATAAATAAATAAATAAAATCGACAAAAACAAAAGAAACATCAAAACCAAACAAACCAAATGAAATTCTTAGGCTTATTACGTAATGCTATCGATGTCATATTGAATTGAATTGTAATTTAACAATTGTGAACTATCTACGATGTTAAAAATGTAAAATCGATATTGTATCAATATTGTATGCATCGATATTGTAAAATAAATAGTTATTGGACATGCATGGAATTTATGACCGTTCCATTTGTATCTTTTGATTTATCTAGACACAAAGTAATAGAAATGTATAACTGTGATTGGAAATACATTGATATAACTTTAACATTACAATGTATTTATGTATACAAAATGAACCTTTATCGAAAGGACATAATATTTACAGATATAGTTTATACCAAAATGTTACAGATTTGTTGTGTATACAGTAGAGTCTATCAACATGTATAACAGAGAGCATAGTGTATATAGTAATAAGCTGAGTGTACATCTGACAATCACCATAGAATATATAACAATTTATCACAGAGAGCATAGTGTATAGCGTAAAAAGCTGAATGTACATCTGACAATCACAATAGAATATATGTAAATTTATCGCAGAGAGCATAGTGTATAGAGTTATAAGCTGAGTGTACATCTGACAATCACCATAGAATATATGAATAATTATCACAGAGAGTAGAATGTATATAGTTATAAGCTGAGTGTACATCTGACAATCATCATAGAATATATGTACATTTATCACATAAAGCACAGTGTATAGAGTTACATGTATAAGCTGAGTGTACATCTGACAATCACCATAAAATATATGAAAATTTATCACAGAGAGCATAGTGTATAGAGATATAAGCTGAGTGTACATCTGACAATCACAATAGAATATATGAACATTTATCATAGAATGCATAGTGTATAGAGTTATAAGCTGTGTGTACATCTGACAATCATCATAGAATATATGAACATTTATCACAGAGAGCATAGTGTGTATAGTTATTAGCTGGGTGTACACCCGACAATAACCATAGAATATATGAACATTTACCACAGAGAGCACAGTGTATAGAGTTGAAAGCTGAGTGTACATCTGACAATCATTATAACTACGTATATGTGTATTGTGCACGGTCCCTTTAACATCATGTAGATGTATATGTACTACTTGTACTTAGTCTGTTAAGTGGGATTTGTGATACATGCAATCCAATTACGCAAAACGGCCATTAACCGAGGAAAACATCCCATTTAATTTAACCTCCGTTTTATCAAAAAATTAACTGTGTTTACAATTGTTAACTGGGTTTTATCGAATAGTAAACTGTGCTTTATCAGAGAGCAAGCATGTTTGAGAAAAAAAGAAAGATATAGTTGTTGTGAAGATGACATGAGTCTATAAGAATTTGATGTAGGATTTTGATAATTCTAATAAATGCTGATGAATTAACAATATATATGTTTTATAGTTTAAAATAGTTCAGGAAAATGACTTGGCACTTACCGCATTATTAATTACAATATATTATCTGCTAATATTACAATGTAAAAGCTTATCTTGTGACATGTATATTGTTTGAATTAACATATATAATCAAATGAGAATAGGATGTTTGATAAAAAAGAGCTGGTTGTTAGTTTTTTTTTCTAAAGCAAATTTACACAATTTGATATTTCATATACATCATTGGTGTTTATTACATATTGTTTGGATTTGTTTTACTCAGTACATTGATGAAATAGTAATACACATTTTCAATACCCATGATAATTGTATCAAACGTTTACAAAGAATATCGGTGGTTGTGATCAATTTATGTTTAACTACTTAATAGAAAATGTGATTGTTCAAATTTTCTCTTATTAATAATACCCACATTTAGATTGTCGCTTGATCTTCACATCGATTATACCTAAAAGTTAAATTAGGAGACGCATAGTGGCCGGGTTACCTCAATCACGCATGGCAATGTAACATATTACGACAAACACGTTTTGAAAGCTTAAAGCAATATTTTGGGCAAACCCACAATTTTGAAATACCTAGTCGCGGACACATGATACCCCTATCATTTGTTGTTATCGAGAAAAAACCCTGACAATTTTTTTAAAGCGTCAAAAAACTTCTCAACCAATGGATAAGGATTGCATCTTACAATTTCATTACAAAGGTAGTGTGTCTTTTTCATTACTTGTTAACACAAAATTACAATGTGTTTGATTTGAGAGAGAGAGGGATAGAGATAGAGATAGATAGAGAGAGACGGTATCAGATCAATAAAAAAGAGACGAGAAAACAAAAGGAGGGAGTGCAATTTTTTTTCACTCCATCACTATACTTGCCGTATTAGTTTAGATACTAAGCATTTTCATTTTACAAAAAACACCATCTGATATTTTACGGAAAAACCTTCTTGGTTACAGATGCCCATATTACAAAAATACCAGCGTATTTACCAGTCAATATGAGTCTGGTCTTATGTCAAAATGTTATGCATTTTGATATCAAGGGAAAGGCAACAGATTAAAAAAAAATTCAACAATAATATATTTTTTTAATTATTCATAATCCGGGTTCAATATTGGTAGCTTTTTTTAAATTTTAAATTGTTACTCTGACATTAAGTGTTTACATGGATATATTACAGGGGTATTAACAGTGATATGATGGAACTTCTACTGTAACGTACGGTGCAATAATTTCAAATATGACTGAAACAATGAATTTAACTATATTCCTGCTTATTGCGCCATGATCACATGTCTAAAGCAATCGACAAAATCATTGTTAAAAATTAATGTAAATGTAAATGTAAAAATATTTTAAAGACCAATTCTACACGTAAATGTCGCCTTAAGATTTGTATTTGTCATCAAGTTTTGTTCTTATTCACGAAGTCCAACTAATTTTTTAAAGTCCCATTTCTATTTTTTTATCTTGAGACACAGTTTGTATTTATTTATCTTGAGACACAGTGATATAAATTAATAACTGTAACATGATTTGAAATTTATTGATGATACTTAAACATTACATTGTATTTACATTAAGAAAAACGTACCTTAAACAAAAAAATGGAAACTATACATTTATATTTCATAAAGTAATGTTACAGAGGTGTTACTTATACGTTAGAATATATAAACATTTACCACAGAGAGCATAGTGTATAGAGTTATAAGCTGAGTGTACACCTGTCAATCACCATAGAATATATGAACATTTATCACAGAGAGAATTGTGTATATAGTTATAAGCTGAATGTACATCGGACAATCACCATAGAGTATATGTACATTTATCACAGAGAGCATAGTGTATAGAGTTAAAAGCTGAGTGTACATCTGACAATGACCATAGAATATATGAACATTTATCACATAGAGCATAGTGTATAGAGTTATAAGCTGAGTGTACATCTGAAAATCATTATAGAATATATGAACATTTATAACAGAGAGCATTGTGTATAGAGTTAAAAGCTGAGTGTACATCTGACAATCATCATAACTACGTATATGATTATTGGGCGCCGTCCCTTTAACATCATGTAACCATCTTTCCGAACCACCTGTTAGGTGAAATAGGTAATAATCTAATGCCACGATGCGGCCTTTTAAAACAGGAAAACATTTAAAAGAATTGAAGCTTTTGTTTTATCAAAAAGGAACTATGTTTAACAGAAAAGTATAATTATTGAGAAAATGGCACGTGGTTGTAAAAGCAGAATTCGATGTGTGAATATAGATATTATGATTAAGAAATAATGCTGATGAATTAACAAGGTATTTGTTTATAGTTTAAAATAGTTTTAAGGAAAGCATTTGGTACTCTCCATACAGTTAATTACACTTTATGTGCTTAAAAAAACTGTAACAGTTTTATTCGCAGCACACTGTTTGATTTTAAATATTTGAAGACGTTTGCGAAGATGAAGAGTTTGACGAAAGAACCAGTTACTATTTTTTAAAGCTAATTTCAACTGCTTAATATTTCATAAAACATCAAAATTACTGCATGTTACATATTATTTGGAATTATGCTATCCTTTACTACATTCACGATACATTTTTCAAAAGGTACGAAAGAATATCTATGAAATGGACAGTCCAAATTATGTAATCAGTTTATGTTTTACTCCTTAATATAAAATGTGAATCTTCATATTTACCCTGGTAAGTAACATTAGCATTGCAGTTGTTGCTTTATCTTTACATAGTCTATACCTGATAGTTAAATTATGTTACAGTGATCGCGCTTTGCTCTATAACGCATTGCGATGTAACTTATTCAGACGAAACCCGTGTGATGTAAGCTGAAAAGTAATACCTTGGTAAAACCCACAATATGGAGATACCAGGACTCATGATAATACTCTCCTCAGTTGTTACTGAAAATTAAAACTAAAGACAATTTTTTGACGGATAATATTGACTTTAGGAAGTTAAAATTTTGTTTCTTATTTTGAAAATAGTGTTTGTCTCTTTACCTTTGACGGAAAGAGAGAGAAAGAGAGACGGAAAGAGAGAATGATAGGTGTATTATTTTTACACCATCGGCCTACCTGCAGTGTACGATCAGATACAAAGCATTTTTTTATTGTACAGAAACCAACATTAGGTTATACCCGATAGGGAAACAGCTACCTTGGTTAGACAGGAGAAACAATTTACATATTTCAACAGTACAAGCGTGTTTACTGGTGCATGTTAAAAGTGTCTACTGTCAGAATGATTACAAGCAATACGTTCTAATACCCTCGGAAAACCAACAAATAAAACCTGAATCGAAAGGCAAAGACACAAGCTCATTGTTTAGTTACTGAAGAAATCCATTATACATTCCTTACAATATAATGCAGTACATGACCTTAACATAAGAGAGAGAGAGAGAGAGAGAGAGAGAGAGAGAGAGAGAGAGAGAGAGAGAGAGAGAGAGAGAGAGAGAGATGCAAGGGGAAATACATATATGCATTTTTACACATTAAACATTGTCAGTAAAACGTATTTTTATGACAAACCATAAGTTGGTTACACCTGCTTTAAAAAGCAATACCTTGGTCTGAAATATGAGCGATGGTTGAACAAAGATTTCAAAAATACAAGCGTGTAAACCAGTGCATGTGAATTGGGAGGTAAATTTCATTGTTATATTAAGTTACGCGGAAAAATTAATTTTAAAGTACAAGCTTGAATTTGCAAATTGTCAGTGTACGCATTAAATTAGCACCTTACTTAAGTTTGTTGTGAAAAATCAACATTAAAATGCACTACAGTATCTTGTATGCAAAAATTAGTTATATTTGTTGAATATGTGGAATGAATATTATTCCAGTGAAACTACTGAATGATTTAAGAAAATATTTGAACCTACAACTGCATCAGCTTGAGCAAAACACTTAAAGAATTTCTTTATCAACTAAATAAATAACCCACAGCGGTCTTCAATTTCTTTGATAGACTGATTTAAAAAATGACAATTCAGGGGTGTATGCGAATAAAATATAAATGATGACGAAATATCATTACTTTATTTTTAAATCCATTTCTTTTGAAAAACAAACCTTACATATATGTTTTTTAAACTTTTTTTTCTACAAATTATAGAATAAGTAAACTTCTTTCCACTCAACCTAACTTGTCAAAATGTCATTAACAATGTCGCTAAACTCACCTCTTCCCTCATTTTTTTTTTTAAAAATTGTCAATAATTATCAATAACGATCCTTCATGCCCTCCCTAAAGATTACTAAGAAAATAAGTTTGTTCATTTTTTAAAATAATAAGGGTTTTCATTTTTTAAAAATTCCTCTGAGAAAAAAAAAACCGTGCATTTTTGTAATTGCTGTATAAACAACACATGTATGTGCTAAAATTCACGTAAACATGGAAAATTATTAGATTTTAAGTTTCACTGCTATTTTGAACTAATGTCAAATAGTATTCTAATAAAACGGTGGCAAGTTAAGCAGTCGTCTGTACGTACGGCTAATATGATGACCTATAGACATTTAAGAAAAGCAGTTCAACAAAAATGTGTTTAAAGTCAGAGAATAACACCTAAAAATATTTTATTCGATGCCTCGCATTTGACTTGCATTAAATAAATATTTTGTATGTCTTGTAGAAAGTTTGTTATTTTCTTTAATTTTATTTCGTGTTTATTTGAAGAAATTTACATTTGTTCCGCGGTAATCTTAAAACAGCATAAGATAGGTGTACACCTGTGTGTATGGTTAAAATAATGCAAATATAAAATAACGCTTCCGAATACATAATACCCTTGCGTATTATTTGACTATAGATAGTAGGGAATATTGGGAAACTAATCAAGAGAGAGAGAGAGAGAGAGAGAGAGAGAGAGAGAGAGAGAGAGAGAAGCAAACATCACAGAAAAAGTAGTATAAAGAAAAAGGGCACATGATTTACAAATGAAAAAAGATCAGGTGTTTGCGTTATCAAAATCGGTGTCCGATACACAATTCACAAACATATTTGTTGACATAGTTTTACGAGTCCATTTTAAATTGTTGACGTTATTAAAGAAAATTCACCAAGGTATAGCTTTTTGTTAAGCACGAAAACACGCGACATATTAAATTCCTTGTAGATATAACACTTTGAAAGTAAGTTAAGAATGCAAAATCGCACCTAAAACTGCATTTACAAAACTCAGCCGACCGTTTAACAAAAACAAATATGATATGATAAAGATCTGAAATTAAAGAAGAAAGCCGGCTGTTTTAACTGGGTAAAAATACCGCCGGGTATACGACTTAAACAACTTGAAACCTAATATGTTAAAAACGATGGAGGGAAAAAAAGAGAGAAAAGAGAGATAGAACGAAGTTTAGTTGAAATACAAAGAGATGAATTTCGAAGAATTCAGTAGTTTATTTCTTCTCCCAAAAATTGGAAACATTGAATAATTATTGTATTGGGGGGAGATTACAGATATTTGTATGAATATGTTAACGCAAAACAATGATCAATTTACAAATCCACCACCAATTAACACCATATAGGTGATTCTCCTTTGGATAGAAATTGTATTTACGGTCAAACTATCGCTGTAGGTGTGTGTCAATATGGTGTAGAAATAAAATGGCATTGTTACTTAAACATGTAAAGCAAGACTCCATGACTCTTGAAAGCTTTATATCATAGGATAAGCCGACTTAGGTCAATATTGGAGGGGGGGGGGGGTAGGGCGTGTCCATATTAACCCGTGTTTGCTTCATTTTGAATCCTGAATTTACAATAGGTGTTTTCAGCCTGTTTCCGTTTTGTATTCATCGTTCTATTGTTGGTTTTGGTGACAAAGAAACGGGAATCAGTCACAAATCGATACATATTAAAAATATTTAGAATATTCTTAGAAAATGGAATCTACATAAAAAAAAATAACAGTATTGCAAAGCTAACGACCTATATCTTAATGAATGGTGTATTTTTAATCCCTATTTATAATGTAAAACAAGCTTGTAAAATCTCCATAGCAATAACATGGTTTTCTTATCTACTACTAATATAACTGTTAATATTTATTTAGAAAAAAAAATAATAACATAATGAAGACGTTAACGTTATACTACACTGAATATGAGAGAATAACTCTTTGATTCAGTGTACATATTCCTGTATAACAAAATATTAGAGAAAAATGACACTGATAGATAAGAAGATAATTATAACAAATTACCCACGGGTATGTTTCTTTCTCTGTTGCACCTATCAACATTTTAGATTTGGATAGCAATGGATAAAATTTATACAATACTATAAGTACATCAAGCAAATATTTTGGGGGGATGAAATAATTGAATTTGATTTGTTATTCTTAAAATATATTCCTCCTTACACACGCCTATCGGTTTACGGTCCGCTTGTTGTCATTCCAATTATCCGCGTCATCGTGGGTAAACAGGTGTCGTATTCCGTCACCTCAACTTCTAGAATGAAGGGCAACCAGTCCGATGTCTCGACATTTCAAAATAAATTTGAATGGAGGTGGGAGAAGAAACTATAGTTACAGTGCACGGTTAAAAAAATATAAGGAAATAAATAGAGAGAGAGAGAGAGAGAGAGAGAGAGAGAGAGAGAGAGAGAGAGAGAGAGAGAGAGGAGATAGAAATATGAAAGAGAGGTGTCCATTCAACGAACTTAATGTTTAATCATGCTAATAAAATATCACAGAATAATGCATATGAAAACAAATATAATAATCATATTGAAAATATTGAAAAAAAACATTGTTGTAAATTATTATAACAGAGCATGCGCAAAAGCATACACTTATCAGCAGTTTTACAGACCATAAATGTTATTGATTGAATTAGGAAAATGATAACGCATACTGGAATTGTTTATGCATCATATTTATCTAACTACTACAATAGCTGACAGGATGCCAATGATAATAGATATTACTCGTTTTATTTTGATGAAATTTAATCCTCTGTATGGGTCTCAAAGTTACCCATGAATACTACTCTTGGTATTATATTTATTTCACTAGTACATTACATACTGTATTAAATCACTCTTTCCTTTAGTACATTGATGAACTATTCTTAATGAAGGTTAATAGTGATGATATTTGTATCAACATTTTTCAAAGAATGTCATCTAATGGACAGTCAATATTTTGTGATCAATTATGTTTAACTCCTTAATAGAAAATATTACTCATCATATTTCTTCTGATACGTAACATCGACATTTAGGATGTCGATTTATTTTTACTTGGTCTATTCCTGAAAGTTACATTAGGAGACACACAGTGATCGGGTTACCTTCTATTATGCATAGCGATGTAACAGATTACAACGAAAACGTTGTGTTGAACGCTGAAAAGAATTGCACTGGGGAAAACCCATTTTTTGACATACAATGACAGATGATACTCGTATCCCTTGTTGTTGACGAGAGAAAAATCCTAACACATTTTAATGATGATTTTTTTAATGAATAATTTGTTTTTTAATTTAAAAAGAAAGTAGTGTGCTTGTCTTTTTAACTCTAAAATGCAAAGTATAACATTACGAAAAAAAATAATGGCATGCGACATGTTGCGATATAAAAAAAAATACAGTACATAGTACATATCTTAAATTTAGAAGGGGTGTTAAGGAAGCTAATGGGCAATTTAGCGTCTTATTTATATGAATGGTACATTCAAAATCGTGAAAAAAATAACTGTTTTCAAAATGGTATAAATAAATAACTGTATTGAATCAGAGGAAAACCGTAGTATTATCCTTTAAAATAAATGTCAATGCAATAAAATCGGGTAGTACATTACTGCCACTTCTGTGTATTGTCACATGACAACTATAAATAGCTTACGTATTTCTTAACATAAAATGTGATAAACAACACTACCCCGCGGTTTCCAAATTACAATAATCAAACCAAGTGAAGGCAAAACAACTCAGTTTGATCAAAATATTATGTTCTTCTTAGTTTAATAGTTCTTCATTCGTAAGGTAATGCTTTAATTTTTTTTTACAAACAATGGTATTAAACTGTTATGCCATTGTACTGTTGGTGTGGGTTTTTTTCTCAGTGTACTTGCATATGTGTTGCATTAAATCTATGGATAATTACCTAGACATATTAATTTTATGTCTTAATGTTAAATTAACAGCTTAATAATGTTGAGAGAGAGAGAGAGAGAGAGAGAGAGAGAGAGAGAGAGAGAGAGAGTTCAGCATTTTTTATTATACAGAAAACAAGATCATGTTCCATTTGTTACATGCAGAAACAGCCACCTTGGTTAGGCGAGAGCGTCAGATATACAGATTACATCACCATCGTGATTACCAGTGCATGAGAATTGTGTCTAATGTCAAAGTTTTTTCAAGTTATACATTCTACGGCCAAAAGCAACAATTAAAAAAAAAGTTTGAAGGCACAGACAAATGCTCAATTTTTTAAATACTGCAACATTTCTGGGCATAGATAAAGTTATTTGAACACAATATTACTCAGCACATAACCTTAACTTAAGAAAGAAATAAATAAAAATGAAAGATATAACGAACAAGCGAAAGAAAGAAAGAAAAGCGAAGAGAAGAGAGAGAGAAAGAGAGAGGGTAAGGCGAAGACATATTGTGATAATACAGAGAATGTGTGCTCAAAACATTTTGAGTAACATTTGTTATAGTTTCCATCATAAAAAAAGAAAAATCCAAGGTCAAATACAAAGCATTATTTTGACGAAAACAACTTCAGGTTTCATATGCAGTTGGACCAGATGCATTATTCTGAAATATGAACGAGAACCAGACAAAGACTTCAACAAGACAAGCGTGTTAACCATTGCATATAAATTGTGTATAATGTCAAACTGCTCTCTGTAACACGTTTTGGATGCTTATTACTTCAATATATACTTGTGTAAGGATGCTGATCAAAACCATTTAGTAATAACAGGAATGTTAAGTAAAACTTTGTTGACATTAGTTACGTTTGGAAATGAGAGTGAATGATCTAGAATGTCAACGTTATAGCCATCAATTGGCATGTTTGAATTTTGTGAATACACTGAATAAATATCCATCAAGGTAGACTACGCTAAACATAGCATTGTGTTTCTTGAGTAAAAGGATTATTTTCTATATGGTTCTATGCTGAACTCTAAACCCATTTAGAGGTACAACATTGTTAACGGGATCAGGATTATATACAAGTTACAGCATTGATATGGGGATCAGGGTTATATACAAGTTACAGCATTGATATGGGGATCAGGGTTTTATACAAGTTACAGCATTGATATGGGGATCAGGGTTATATACAAGTTAGAACCTACACTATCTTGGAATGCTTGCATGGTGATCTCACAGACTGTATGAAGAAGAATAGTTTTACTGATTTTCTTATCTATTTCTATGTTGCACGTTGAACTCTTTTAGTGGATCTAGCATTTACAATCTAGAACTGACAGTATTTTAGGATGCTAGTATAGTTATGTACAAAAATTGTAGCTTTGTGGTTTCTAAGAAAAACATTTTTACAGAATGTTACTTTATGCATCTATGTTAAAACTTTGAATTATATTAGGGCCCGAAGTAATAGTCCGAGGTCACGATTTAGAATCTTCATCAAAAGACTTTATATATATGAGACACACCAAATTTTCACTGTTCTTAAATGATCTCCTTTTCTATCAATGTTAAGCACTTCATTTCAACAATTAACTATTTCATTTTCACAAGAATGTTTTGTACCAAATTGGGTTGAATTTGGCCAAATGGTTTTAGAATAGAAATCAAAAAATGTGAACAATTTACAGAAAGATGGACGGACAGACAGACAAATTGATAGACAGAGAGATGCCGGACGATAGGTGATCAAGAAAGCTCACCTGAATCAAATGTCCAAGGGAACTTTAAAGTAAGTAATTAGGTCTTTCCACCTTTCAGGTGAAAGACCTTTTGTATTTCTTATGTTTTTAGGTCTTTACACCACAGTGTAAAGGCCTATTGATATTGTTCTGTTTCTTTTTATTTTTATTTTTCTTCCGTAAGCAAAAATGATTTTTTGTTTCGCGACTTATCGAAACGCTTTCATTCACGTCTTACTGCTTTCATAAAATGATAAGGGCATTTGACCCTGCGTCTTGAAAACACCTCGCGTTTCGCTACTATTGACGCGTGCACGTAAAAGTTTGTTATCGCTACTCCTCTGAAGCCGCGACACTTGCAAGTTGCAAACCTTCGCGGATGATGTCGGTCAGAAGTGTAGTTGCGTCTCGCCGAAAGACAGAAGGTTTCGCAGTCTCGTCTTAGAACGACTGCCTCTCAAATTTGTTAATTCTCATGAAAAAAAAAATGTAACGACTAAAGGTAGAGCCGCGAAACCACTTGCGATGGCTTCCAGGAACTTTTTGGCTGCACCAAAGGTCAAGGTCAAAGGTCAAGGTCATCTGAAAATCTGTGTATTCATGAGTTTTCGTATCTCTTTTGTTAAGGGTGATATGGAGAAATTTTATCAAGGATGTAAAAGGACGTCTTAAGACATTTCAAAATGTAGCCCTTCAGCTCCCACCTTGTAATAGTTAGCGAGTTATTGCCCCTTTTGTACGAAACGCTTGTTATCGCTACTCCTCTGAAACCATAACAGGTAGAGACTTGTAACTTTTACCAATGTCTTCAGCACACTTAGAAGTTTCTTCAACCTATTGATCCCAAAAGGGTCCAACGTCCCCTTCTGGCAGTAATTCCCCTTTGAATTTCATTGATTTCACAAACACATTAGAAATAACCCCCCCCCCCTCTTTTTTCTGTTAAATGTGTGACCTTGACCTTTGACCTTGACCTTTGACCTTAACCCTTGACATCTTAGGACTGGTGTGTTATAAGTATCCGCAACATCTATAATATCAGATTCATTTATATGTACAAAAAGCTCTTTTAAACACGAATTCACACTCCCACCCCTTATATTTTTAGGTTTGACCTTGACCTTCGACCTTGACCTTTGACCTGACCATGACCTTTGACCTTGACCTTAAAGGACTGATGCGTTACAAGTATATTTTACATATACACTTCAGATTCATTTATATGTGCAATAAGCTCTTAAAAAACCACCTTCCCCCTTATTTCTAGGTTTGACCTTGACCCTTGACCTTTGACCTGACCTTGACCTTTGACCTCTTAGAACTAATGAGTAATAAGTGTATGCAACATATATATCAGGTTCAGTTATATGAACAATTTGCCCCCCCCCCTTTCTTTTATACAAGGATTGATTTCTTATATGAACATGACCCTCGATATTTGAACTTGAAATTTGATATTCCTTTTTAAAATAAAACCTTAAAAAAGTGTTACAACTGTTTGTCAGAATTTTTTAAAAAGGTGAAACACTGCCAGACCGCGTTTTAGACTACGCCTCCAAATAAAAATTCCAGCTCCAGTAAAACTCTGTAGAACTTGGCGAAAATTCATGGGACTGTTCCTCACACCTGAATCTAATTGCCTGCCAAATTTCAAACGAAATGAACCCTATTGAAGAAAGTTATCCACCTCAGCGGCATCGAACCATGGTCCCGAGAAACGAAATTTCAACGCTTCGATTTTTGTATCTAATAAATTCATGCTCAAATTTCACTGAAAATCTTTGTTTACATTTCTATCGGCAACCTGTGACGACTTGTGTTGAAGTGCAACGAAAGATAACTCTTCCTTCCCAGACCCCGATTTTAGATGAATTAAATTTACATTTTCTTTCAGTTTGTTTATTTCCCGACTTGGCTGAAATACATGACTGGCCTTAATTCAGTTCCGATTTTCCGTACTTGTAATCCACGAATGCATGACAGTTAGTAGATTTATAAGCACGTGCATTTCAAATCACAGGGAGAATTCGCATCAGCTGAGCAAAAGTGACGTTCCCACACCTTCAAATACCCGCCGGCGACCAGAGTTTGACCTGACCTGTTGATTTCTTAGTCAACGCTATCCGGCCACATTGTTTACAAGCAGCACTGATTTTTATGAATAAACTGGTGAACAAATACTGCCCTCCCAACCAATCGCTAAGCCCCTATCTATTCTAAAGGTTCCTTAGCGTTGGGTATCAATTTTAGATGGACAGAAGAACGCTTCGTCTCTTCTTTCTATCATCATCCAAATTCACTACACAACTTAACAAGTTTTACCTTCTATCAGATAACAAGCGAAATAGCGTAGTGGCAACACTTTCGCCTAGGAATCTAAGGGTACTCGGATCGATACCACTGTGCGGATCCCATTTTTTTTTTACTTTTTTTTTCTTCGTAAATTGATTTTTCTCTAATTACTCAATAATTATCAACATTTTCGGGAATTTTTTTGAATCATTATGGAAGGTGGAAAGGCCTCTAATTGTTCCGTGAACAATTAGTCTACTAGTTATTCTTATTATTTTTCTTTTCTATTTTCCAAGGGACAGCTTTTTTCTTATAAGACATATTGAAAATAAATTTTTCTTCATGTAATTGACCATTTAAAGTTATGGTACCAAATGACCCTGTTCCTGATAACCCCCAGAACTTGTTTACGAAAAGCTTGTTATCGCTACTCCTCTGAAACCATAAGAGACAGAGACCTGAAACTTTTACCAATGTCTTCAGTACACTTAGAAGGTTCTTCAATCTACGAATACCGAAAAGATCCGAGACCCCGTTCTATCAGTTATTCCCCCTGAAAGTATTTGAATTTCCATAAAATCACTTTCAACTTTTTTATTATTTATCATAGAGACTTCGGACCACTTGGGATGGAAGCGTCTACCTTGGCCGACCAAAAAAACATAAAGGTCAAAGGTCAAGGTCATTTACAAATCCGTTAATTAATGAGTTTTTAGAACTCTTTTGTTTAGGGTGGTAGAGAAAAACTTTTTTTATGGATGTAATAGGACATCTTAAGACATTTTGAAATATAACCCCTTGGCTCCTTATTTTATATAATAACAGAGTTATTACCCTTATTGTACGAAAAGCTTGTTCTTGTTCAGGGACTTTGGACACTGTTGGTATGATAGATTGAAGAAGCGCCTAAGTATACTGAATACATTAGTAAAAGTTTCAAGTCTCTATCTCAAACGTTTAATGAGGAGTAGCGATAACAAGCATTTTGTACAATAGGGGCAATAACTCTATAATTGTTACATGGTAAGGGTTAAAGTTTTATATTTTGAAATGTTTTAAGATGTTCTACTACATCCATGAAAAACTTTTTCTCTACCACACTAAACAAAAGAGATACAAAAACTCAATAATTAAGAGATTACCAAATGACCTTGACCTTTGACCTTTATGTCATTTTGTTTGGCCAAGGTAGACCCTTCCGTCCCAAGTGGTCCGAAGTCCCTATGATAAGTAATAAAAAAGTTGGAAGTGATTTTATAAAAATGTAAATACTTTCAGGGGCAATAACTACTAGAAGGGGGGCTCAGATCCTTTCGGTATGAATAGATTGAAGAACCCTCTAAGAAAAAAAAAAAAATAATAATAATAATAAACTAGAGCAAAGCTCGTTGCAAAGCAACGAGTGGGTTTTCCGCTAATGTCGAAAGCAACGCTAGAAGTACGTCTAAGAAGCAGAGTTCTTAATCTAGTAACAAAGAAACGTAAGTACAAAAAGATAAAAAAAATCGAATGATTCTTGGTACAACTTAACATGATCCGAATGTTTTTAAGTACGACTTAACCAAAAACCCTTAACCATTTCAAGAACGACTTAACAAAAAAAAACAATGTGTTTAAGTACGACTTAACAAATTTGACTTCATTTTAAGTACAAGTTTACTTTTTTCTTAACCCAGAATGCAAAATTAAAATGTATGTAAAAAATCAATTTTGTTTAAAACATAATTCTGAGCAATTTTTCCTCTTCACTGCTTTTCAAAAGGTTGACCTTTCGTACTGTGTGCTCGTTGCGTCATTGATTGTCAGAAACTTATCGATGTAAAGTTTACTTTACTGTACTTCTGTGAATATTTTCTATGTAAAATTACTATGAACCAGACAACATTGAAATGGTGAACATTTCAAAGGGCCCCACTTATGTTATTTCAGAGAATTCTGCTTTGACCTTGACCTATAACTTGAAATTTTTCCAGCTGGCATAGAACTTTTAATTCAATTTCATTCCCCCTAACATACATGCATTTTTGTTCAATCTGACCAAGATTAAGAATATTTGAAAAATAATCTTCTATCTAAAACTAATTTTAAAAAGATCTGCTATGACCTTCACATTGACAGACTTGGTTCAAGGTCACTGCACGCCATTAACCAATAAACTCTGTAAAGGTAAAATATTAGCCAAATAGGGGCTGAAAGGAGAGTATATCTATGCTCTTAAAATATGGATTTTTGTGTGATCTAATATGACCTTGACTCTTCATCTACAAATATCATTCGAGGTCATTGCATATATTTTGAACAAAGGCATCATGTGGGTGAAGTATGAGGCTGAATGGAGCAAAGGGAGAGAAGATATACTCCGGACAAGGATTTTTAAAAATATAATTCTGGTATGACCTTCACAGTTTCTTTTCACTGAAAATAGGTTCAAGGTCACTACACACCCTTTCACCCTTTACTCAAAAGCTCTGCTTATGTGAAGTCTGAGCCAAATAGGGGTTAGTAGAAATTATAAATGCTCTCAAAAAAGGATTTTTGCACGATCCGATATGATCTTCACCCGTTACCTAGAAATTTCATGCAAGGTCACTGCACATCGTTTAACCATAGAGACACTCTGCGAGTATTAGCCAGATTGGACCAAAGGGAAAAAAGATATGCCCCAGACAAGGATTTTATATATATAATTCTGCTATGACCTTAACCTTATACCTAAAAACATGGTTCAAGGTCCCTGCACATCCTTCAACCAAAGGAACCCTGTGGATGAGGTATGAGCCAGATTGGGCCAAGGGGAGAGAAGCTATGCTCCTGTCAAGCCATCTCGGATGGACAGACGGACAAATTGATCACTAGAAGGCGCCCGCATAAACATGCCTTTTTATCTAATTCAAAATAGTATCCATGCTATCTGCCCATGGTGAATAGTTATCAAAACCATTCATCAGCAGAATTTGATTTCCCTCCTTTTTAAGGTGGTATGGGACATCTGTCGATATTAATGTGGATTAAAGTACTATATAATTGAAAACTTTTCACCGGTTTAGAATTTTCAAATTTTACAATATTTAACCAAAAAATAGCTTTTAAAAATATTTGAAAAGGTAAAAATTGTAAAAACCCCAGCGGGATTCGAACTCATGACTTACAGGTTCCTAGTAAACCCTCTAACCCACTGTGCTAAGGAGTTAGGTGACCATTTTTGAAAAGAAACTACATGTACTTATATAATTACACTTTATTTTATTGTTTATTTCGATAAACAATACGTCACAACATGGAAGTGTCCCATATCACCTTAAACTTGGAACACCTCTGACCTAATAAGATCGCCGCATTAAATACAAAGTTTGATTTAACTCTAATTTGTTTATCATCAAGAAATTCTGCATCGCTGACAAATAAAGTTTTCTTCTGTGTAATGAAATACCAATTAACTGACTATTCGGACAATAGCAAGTTTATTGTCCCATTCCACAGCAACTATTTCCCTTGGCTTTGCCTCATTAAATATTTGCTGTCTTGGGGGACAATAAACTTGCTATTGTCCTCATACCCAGTAAATACTAAATAGGCATATAATATCCCATCCACCTACATTTCATGTTATATAACCTCCCGTTTGTAACCTTCAATTTCACTGTAAAGTCAACATATCTGTCATAGGCGCAAGTTTCACAATTTATTTCTGCTTCTCATGTACTTAAAATTAGGGGCCTTAATATTGCTTACCAATTCCAACAAGAGACATCCCTCTAACTATTGATAATCATTAAAATTCATTTCATGAATCTACGCAACAATGATAAACCTTCAAGTACAGTCACTCTCAATTTTACAAAAATTTTGACGGTACTTTATCCGAAACTGTTCCTTGTACCTTTAACTTAGTACACTAACATTTTTATGAAAAGACGGTTTGTCTTAGAATAAGAAAGCTAATGCAATTCTGAGAAAAAGAATACCACATATTGCCAATTCCATTGAGGTTTAATGAAAATATGGCCATTTAAGTGAACCCACCATTTCCAATTTCCTTTAGTAAACACAGATTTACAGGGTTCTCCATAGTAAAACATCTTTACCTGACCTTTTATAGGTCAACTTTTGTTAACCCACCTTTAAAAAGAAACCTTAATCAATACAACATATGCCTACATGATATAATCATGATAAAAGCTTCACATCACTTAGAAATACCCTTACATGTATACCCCCCACCCCCCCAATCTTTTGATTTTCATAAAAAGTCATGGTTTAAAATGTTTTACCTAATTTTATGAAACGTGTGGCAATTTCCTTGAGTAATTTCTCACACATATTTGAAAACAATCATCAATGATTCTAAAATTTGATCTTTTTTTGTTTATTGTATGATTTGTACCATTTTAATTAACAAATAGACAGCTGTCCTGCTTGTGATTTCTTGTTTTCATGAAAAAAGTAAGCTAACAATCATATTTAGTGAATATCTAATCTATTCTGATTTCTAGTCTCCTTCTAACCATGCTAAAACAGTAAGTTACAACCTACAAGTTAGACATCTGCCTTAAATTAGAATTAAATTCAAACACACCCAGGGAGCTGGAGACAGAGTTGATTTCAATGAAAAATGTTCAAATTTGACATGTTTTTCTACTTTTTTATGCATATATACCTTAGAAAGGTAGAAATAGGTTGTTTCTTGTTCATTTCAAAAGTAATTATCATAGCAGATGTTATTTCAAAGTCAAATGTACATTTACATATCCTACATGTAATCTTAATGCAGACAATTAAATAGGGGGGGGGGGGTTTCAATTATGTAAACACATCTAAATATCTTTATGAAATAAAAAATAAAGGAAACATAATTGTATACTTTTATTGAAAAACAAATTTTCACAGCAATTATGAATTTCTTTAAACAGCCTTAATTTTGTTTTCATAATTTCTTATCAAACACAAACCACAACATGGCATGATGCTTTCTTCAAGTTCCATTATTGTTCATGCATTATCGGATTTAATTTGAATTACCGGTAAATAAGTCTGTAGAACACAAGGAATATGCATGTGGATAGAGGTGACAGGTTAATCTCAGGAGCTGACCCACAAGAATCAACAGGTACCGGTAAAAGCCATGTAGTAACAAGAGTCCGTTTTGAGCTGAAATAAATAAAAAAAATAATTAGCTGTGTTTACATACATGTACTAGTAATAGCTGTGTTTACATTAACATATGCATAGTATTTCTGTAAAAAATACACTGACCATGCAGTGTAATAAGTATGACATATCCCAATACATGACATAACATTTAGGCAGTACAAGATCAAAAATTTGCATATCAAGTCATAATATAATATTAAAAAATTTTCATAGGCATAAACACTTATCAAATTGAGAAAGAGAGAGAGTTTTAGAGAGAGAGAGAGAGTTTATTACCGTACTTGTAGTGCAACAGTCAATATTTCAATTCGTAAATTACAAACGAATATTACCCACCGAACAGCGTCAAAGTACCAGGGTTGGCAAAAAAGCGTGAAATACTCATATTTCCCAGGACGGTGGGAAATACTGGTTACTGGTATTTCCCGGGAAATACTGGGAAATAAAGTAAAACTACATATTATAGTACTTCATACTTAAGACATTAGTCTTAATTAAATATGTAGGGATGTAGACAATAGTACACCTTGTCAGCAATGACATTTTATAATGTTCTTTGATTTCAAAAAGTTTTGACTGGTCAGTAATGCATTGGTTATCTCTTATGAATACTCAAAACATGGTTCATTCATACACCATTGTGATTTGTTTTTAAGGCTTTAATCAGGTATAGGTGCATCTACACAGTTATCATAAACATGATATCAAAGGTTCCATTTTCTGGTTATTTGGTGAATGTGAAAATGGGGCAAGAAAATTGTGAAAAATAAAGTGTGACTGTGTCACTACCTCAGTATGCAACACACCTTAGAAGAAGCCAATTTGCCCCACTCATAGTATATATCTCCCCAAAACAGGAGCACAAAACTGTCAAGTGTAATTATTTATTAAAACAACATGACTTTTGTGTGATTATTGAATTTTTACTTGCAACACCTACACTAATTATAACAGTTTATTTTGTGCTTTGAATTATAAATCTGTAAAACACAAAACTTGAAGTTAAAAATACTGGACTAAAATTTGTACATTAGCAGCTATATAAATCTTTAGGAATAGGTGAACTGGTGAATTTAAGATTTATAAAGTGACAGTGAAATGGGGAAATATAATAAATTGGTTTTTGATGCTTACTGTTAATATCTTTTATCATAGACATAAGTTTTACATTGAACAAACTAAAGAAATAAAGATTATAAATTTGTATTTCCCGGTATTTCCCAGTATTTCCCAGTTTAGTGGAAAACAGTAGTATTTACCGGGACGGGAAATACCGGTATTTACCACCGGTAATTCCCAGCACTGGTATTTCCCGGCCAACCCTGCAAAGTACATGTACTGGTATTAGCTTCTGGTATACCATTTTTTATCAATTCTACTGTGTTTTTTTTTTTTTTTGCAAATAAATTTAGCGAGGGTTTTTGTTTATTTTCTTATAAATTACATGTTTTAAAAACAATACTACGTGTAATAAGCATAAAACATGTATGAGTAAACTTAATGAAGAATTTTTAATAGATTATTTTTCACAGAATGTGGTACATTACATGTATGTCAATTTTTATAAAACTAGCGTATATTTCGTGCGCCATAAATTGCAAGTTTTTTGTAAATATCATTTACTTGCATGATAGGTATATATGGTCTCACCAAAATTTTCTTCATAAAGTTACAGCTGTATGTACCACATATATGTTTTGTCACAAGTATACATTTAAAAAAAAAATACCCAAATTCCAACAGTTTAAATAAACTCAACTCATTCTCTGATAAGTTCATTGTGTTTTGTGCGTGCATATCTTATTTGTCTGCTGCAACAGCAGCCAATCAGCGGTAAGCTGAATCCACAAAAAGAAAGTTTGTGTTTTAGGAGCGGGTAAATTGTTTATGCGACACTGTCAAGAAAACCACACCAAATAATAACAAGGAACATAAATATTCACTTAAATGTATTCTGTTGTAAAGTAAAGGTTTTTAACACTTATTGCATCTTGCAAAACATGTGATGACTCTTAATCATCTGTCAAATATCTGATATACATGTATATGTAAAAGATGGGAGAAATAACGACGGAACAAAGTGGGATTCGAACCTGGCCCTCTGAATCTCTAGTCAAGTGCTCTACCAACTGAGCTACATGTATCTGGCACCGGTATTCAAACCAGTCTGACCGTCACATTCCTCCCCCTTAAATGATCTTCACCCTCGAAGATCATCCCTGGCAGGATCGAGTTAACCTGTTAGTTCCAGGGGTTGGTCACAACACCAATATTGTAACAGGATGGGAGAAATAATGAAGGACCAAACCGGGATTTGAACCTGGGCCCCCTGAATCTCTAGTCAGGTGCTCTACCAACTGAGCTATCTGGCACTGGTATTCAAACCGGTCTGATCGTCACATATAAAGAATTATTTTAAACAATGTTGTTCAATAAAAAATAACACTCGCAACCTTCAGTTTTTGTCTGTAATTAATCAATATTGGCGTGCAATCAGTTCTCGCCGAGTACTATTTCTCACCAGTGCATTGTTACGTCATTTTATCAACACATAAAATTATATACGAAAATATGATGTAACAGTGCACCAGCGAGAAATGGTCCTCGGCGAGAACTGCTCGCACGCCAGTACTGCCAGTAGTCAGATTAAAAAAAGAGAATAAAAAATTACATTTAAAACATTAACAAGGACAATTTAAGTACACATCATAACTGCTAAACAAGAAAAATTATGTGAACTGGTAGAATGGTAGGCATAGTTCTAACTTGTAACCTACATGTACAAGTACATGTACCGGGTACCCGTTGGTCTGCTAAACCTCTTTAATGATACAATGATCGGCATCATAAAGATATTAAAGTCATGTTTTAACTCTGAAGTCTGAAGTATACAATTTTATTTACTTGAAGTTATGTCTACAGGGTATTCATGACTACATTTGGAGTCTTCTGCACAAGAATATATGATATGTTTCTAATTAGACCCTGCTTTGAATTTTGAGTTGAAAATTCACAATCTGTTATTTTTTTAAATAGATAAATTCAGTTACCCTTTCCAGTCCCCCATGAACCTCGAGCGAGTCTAAACATTTCCCCATGAAACATGTAAAAATTACACGTTAGTAAACAAACACCCACACCATAACAAAAACATCTAACAGTGTGCACGTACTTACATGTACATCTATACTATATACTAAATTTTAACCAGTTAACAAGAAACTTTAAAAGGAGAAAAAGCCTCACCTTCTTCAGTAACATCCACATAAATCACACACTTTAATGTCCATCTTTTCTCCTTTATTACTCGTAGCTTATCAACGGCTGATCGTCGACAGAAGTGTGGCTGTCAGAATTTCCTCGTAAACGATTCACACGAGAAAAATATCCTCCTTAAACAAATATGTAGTATTGTTCCCCGTGCATGTTCATATGTTTCACAGTAAATTGAAAATGCATGTGTACACCGAAAGAATACACAACTTCTCTTCTGCATTACGGCTCTCTCTTTTCTACAATGCCGTTCGTTACTGTTTACATTCGGCGCGCGCGCGGGGGTTACAAACAGGGGCGCCCCGACAAATAGTTGCACATAGAACGTTTAAATAATGTGTGTTCATTGAATTCATAAATGATATAGATGAAAAAAATGAAATTGAATCACAACAATTTATCTAAGACGCAACACAACGTAATGCAGTAAATGCCTGGACCTTAATGTGGCATTTGTTCGCTTGTGTGTTTATGTAGACATATTAACTCGTTCATGTACGATTCTCACATATTTGTTTTATGAAATTTGAAAAAAAATATAGCACAGAACTTGTTTAATTTGATACCAAATGACATTATTTAATATATTAACAATAACTGAATTAATTTTTTTCCATAAAATGATAACGATTTTTGCTATCAGAAAAATACGTGTATGAGCTGCTGACCCCTAATTATAGGGGCCAGCCCTTTTTTCTTAATTTTAAATGAAAGCTCTCGTTATTCTAAACAACTTTTGTTCTATATGATTAAACAAAATATTTTTAGTTTAAAGGTTATAATACAAAAAGCAACAAAATTTCAGCCCCGAAAAAATCTTAAACTTTGGCGACAAATAGCTCAAAAACTAACAAAGAAATTACCAAAATTTTCATGCCAGCAAAACTATAAAATGTTACCGACAATTTCACCAAATTTCATGAATCTATCATCTGTAGTTCCCGAGATCAACTCTGGACAAAAGACCCCCCAATTTTCAATTAAAGGGCAATAACTCATAACCGGAAGTGAATTTTAAAAATTTGAAAAAAACGTCTAGAGATATTAATATCATCTACATACCCTGAAAGTTTCATAGCAATCACACAAAAAATGTTCGAGAAATCTCGTGCACAAAATTTGCGGGAAAAAAAAAAAATAATAACTAGAGCAAAGCTCGTTGCAAAGCAACGAGTGGGTCTTCCGTTAATGTCGGAAGTAAAGCTGGAAGTTCCTGTAAGAAGCAAAGCTCTTGAACCAATAACAAGAGTTACTAAGATGAAAATATCTAATTGTTCCTGGTACGACTTAACAAAATCCGAATGATTTTAAGTACGACTTAACAAAAACCTTTCTGATTTCAAGAACGACTTAACAAAAAAAATCCGAATGTGTTCAAGTACGACTTAACAATTATTTTTGGTACGAGTTAATATTACTTTAAAACATTTCGCTATTTTTTAAACCAAGGATGCGGAATCAAAATTTCCGGAAAAATCAATTTTTAAACCCCGATATCTCTGTAATGCATCGTCCAATTTTAAAACGGTTTTCAGTGTTAGATTCAGCTTAATAAGCTATACAAAACACATGTTCATTTTTGATTTGATAAAAAAATTCAATTTTTCGAAAAATTGATTCACTTCCGGATTCGACCAGAAGAGACAGATTTTCATTTCCAGCCTTATTACAGTGGTAAATCGACAAAATTATTACCATTGAAAATTCCAAGCCTCTATCTCAAAGCGTTTTCATGAAACATCGAAGTCATCAAAATGACTTTATTAAAATTTTATAAATGACGTAACGTAAAAACTGAAGTGACGTTTTCAAAGAAACTTTGGAATTTTTGAGGCATAATAGTTGCACACAATCTCTGAAAGTTTCATTTCAATCGGTTAAAAACTTTTTGAGTTATAAAGCCGAAAAGGAGTCAGAAACAAAAGATGTCACCTTTGACCTTCCAAACTGTGTGCTTGTTGCACCATCAAATGTCAGAAACTTACCAATGTACAGTTTATTATATTTCTGTGAATATTTCCTATGTAAAATTAAAATGATTAAACATGCTATTCCATCTAACTGTGAAATAGTTTCTATGGTATCTGTCCATGGTGAATAGTCAACGAAAGTATTCACCGGCAGCATACGATTTCCCTCCTTTTTAAACTCGGAACACCTCTGATATAATCCGATCAAAACATTAAATTCAAAGTCCGATAATTCTAATTTGTTAATAATCAAGAAATTCTGCATCGCCAACAAATAAAGTTTTCTTCAGAATAATAATTAAAATACCTATAGCTATTTACTGACTATTTGGATGACAGAAAGTTTATTGTCCCCCTCAACAGCAACTATTTCACTTGGCTTCGCCCCATGAAATAGTGGCTGTCTTGGAAGACAATAAACTTGCTATCATCCTCATACCCAGTAATTAGGTATATAATGTCCCATCCACATAAATTTCAAGTTATATAACCTCCCATTTGTAACCTGCAATTTCACAGTGTATAGTCAACACAACAGTCTTAGCCGCAAGTTTCACCATTCAATTCTCATGTACTTATTAAACATTAGGGGCCTTCATATTGCATACCAATTCCAACAAGGGAGATCCCTCTAATGATAATCATTAAAATTCATTTTATGAATCTTAGCAACACTCATAAGCCTTCAAGTACAGCATCTCTTAAGGTGGCTCAAAACACCTTGAAATATTTTCTCAATTGACAAATCAGCAGAAAATTACTTGATAATGATAGATATCATAATTGATAAGAAGTGTTTAAGTCAAATAGGCAAAAATGTGCAATTTTAAATGAACAAGTACATTTTTAAAAATTTAATTCAATAAACAGTAACAAAAGCTCTAGGCAGACTCGAACTCGAATGGTTTAGAAACCCAATACTTTAACCATTGAGCTATGACAATATACAACCCAATCAAACGATATGAAGAGTTCAACAAAACATTTAAATCGCCATCTTGTGACGTAGTGTCTTAAAAAGTATAAGTCTAGGTGTAGTGATGTACCTTAATTTACAAAAATATTAACGGGTACTTTATCCGAATCTGTCCCTTGCTTCCTTTAACTTAGTATATTTTATGAACAGATGTCTTGTCTTAGAATAAGAAAGCTAATGCAATTCTGAGAAAAAAGTATACTACATATTGACAATTCCATTGAGGTTTAATAAACATATGGCCATTTAAGTGAACCCACCATATTCAATTTCTTTTACTCAACACAGATTTACAGGGTTCTCCATAGTAAAACATCTTTACCTGACCTTTTAGAGGTCAATTATTTTTCAACCACCATTAATAAGAAACCTTATTCAATACAACATACATCTACATGATATTATCTTGATAAAAGCATCACATCACTTAGAAATACCCTTACATGTATACCCTCCCCCTATCTTTTGATTTTCATAAAAAGTCATGGTTTGAAATCTTTTACCTAATTTTATGAAACTTGTGGCAATTTCTTTGAGTCATTTCTCACACATATTTGAAAACAATCATTAATGATACTAAAATTTGATCTTTTTTGTTTCTTGAATGATTTGTAGCATTTTAATAATTAAATAGACATGTATTCTTGCATGTGATTTCTTTTTTCCATGAAAAAAGGTAAGCTAACAATCATATTTATTGAATATCTAATCTATTCTGGTTTCTTGTCTCTTTTTAACCATGCTAAAACAGTAAGATCAACAAGTTCAACATCTGCCTTAAATAAAATTAAATTCAAACACACCCGGGTAGCTGGAGGCGGAGGAGAATTCCATTTAAAATGTTAAAATTTGACATGTTGTGTCTACTTTTTTTAATGCACATATACCTTAAAAGGATGAAAAGAGATTGTTTCTTGCTCATTTCAAAAGTAATTATCATTGCAGGTGTTATTCAAAAGTCAAATGTACATTTACATATCCTACATGTAATCTTAATGGAGACAATTGGAAATAGTTGGGTGATTTTTCAATTATGTAAAGACATCTAAATATCTTTATAAAATAAAAAATGAAGGAAATATAATTGCATACTTTCATTGAAAAACAAATTTTCACAACAATCATATTTCTTTAAACAGCCTTAATTTTGGTTTTTTATAATTTCTTATCAAACATGAACAAACCACAATAGGGCATGATGCTTTCTTAAAGTTCCATTATTGTTTATGCATTATCCTTTTTAATTTGAAATACCGGTAGATAGTCTGTAGAACACAAGGACTATGCATGTGGGTAGAGGTGACAGGTAAACCTCAAGAGCTGAAACCATACGAATCAACAGGTAAAAGTAATGTGGTAACAAGAGTTCGTTTTGAGCTGAAATGAAAAAAAAAATTAGCTGAGTTAAAATACATGTACTTGTAATAGCTGTGCTTACACTAACATATACATAATGTTTTTGGAAAAAATAAACTGACCATGCAGTGTTATAAGTATGACATATCCAAATACATGACATTAACATTTAGGCAGTACAAAAACAAAAATGTGCATATCAAGTCATAATATCATAACATTAAAAAAATTTCTTGGGTGTAGACATATCAGATTGAGAGAGAGCAAGAGCAAGAGCAAGAGAGAGAGAGTTTGTTTTACTTGTAGTGCAACAGCAATATTTCAATTCATAAACTACAAAGGAATACATGTATTACCAATCTGAACAGCGTCAAAGCATAAGCTTCTGCTACATGTATACCATGTTTTGTCAATTCTACTGGGGTTTTTTGCGAATAAATTTAGCGAGGTTTTTTTTTTTTTCTTATGAGTTATGTTTTGAAAACAATACTATGTATAATGCGCAGAAAATTCCAGGAACAATTTTACAAAGCTTTGGATTTTGGTTGCACATTGAAAAAATGAGGGATTGATAATAGGAGCATGCTCATTTTAAAATTCAATCCACTTTAGATTTCTTGTACAAGACCGAGATATTTTTGTCACAAAATTAAGTTGCCCTCTGACACTTTGCCAAGATAAAAAATTTGAGAGAGAGAGCGAGAGAGAGAGAGAGAGAGAGAGAGAGAGAGAGAGAGAGAGAGAGAGAGAGAGAGATCTAAGGCACATGCAGTAAAATTATTTACATACTATGTAGATGTGATATGCATGTAAAGCTTACCTAAAATGAATCAATATGTATAAAAGATAAACTAATCTCTCAAATTACAATGATTCTGTGAAATACTTATATCTTGAGAAGACTGTTTAATAGATATCATGGAACATTGACCTAAAATCTGAGCTTGATATAATACGAAATTTGAGACTTTTCATCTAGCACCCTGTTTTACATGCTCGTTACACAAGCAATAACCATATATAACAGAGAGAGAGACAAAAGGTCTAATTTTAATTAGATTGAATATTTACTATGTCAAATATATTTATTTAATTAAACACAAGCCTGAGTTTTTTAATTTATAAATTAAATGAAGGCGATATGGTAAAGATCTGCTATATTCAAATATTTAGGGCAAAGTTATCATCATGCAAACATGCACTCCAATTACAACATTCTATTCTTGTGTACCTTAAGACTCCCACCGCTTCAAAATGCACTGTTTTACAGTGTGCGGTGTGTTGTTCAATACAAAGTAAGACATACATATACATAATAACAAATAGAAATTCAAAAGATGGTGTGCAAAACATACCCGTGAAAATACACTGGACATATAATATTCCGAGATTCCTCTTACTCTAACGCCCGCTTTTATATTGTGACGTACTTCAAAAGCGGAGGTTAGAGTCAGAGGAATCTCGGATTAGATTGAAAAGTGCAAATACTTTGAAAAGAAAAAGTCAATACGACATATCCTGTATTGAAACATACCTTTATGATCTGTCATACGTTAGTTGAGCTGAAATTTCCACTATCGATGTCTTGCAGGCCATGCTTCTTTTAAAAATGTAAACAAACCGCTATCAGCTGTTGTTAAAACATGGCGAGTTGACATGGGGAATCGTACGATAATTATTTCGATTAAGACTAAAAAGACTATAATAAAAACTAACAACGTAATTATCGAACGAAATAAGGAAATTGTTTCGATAAACACTCTGATTAACATTTAAAAAAAGGAGTTCGGTTTTATGACCTGTACGAACGGTTTTTAGAAGGAGTTACTTTCAGTGTGAATTATGCACTATTTTTCAAACCAATAACACGGAATCAAAATTTCCGGAAAAATCAATATTTAAAACCCGATCTCTCTGCAATGCATCATCCGATTTTAAAACGAATTTCAGTTTTGTATTAAGCTTTGGAAACTCTACAATATGCACATAATTTTATGTTTTTTATATAGTTTCATGATCAGGACGAATTATTTTCAGTAGAAGTTATTTTCAGTGTGAATTTTGCACTATTTTTTAAACCAAGAACGCGGCATCAAAATTTCCGGAAAACTCAATATTTAAACCCCGATTTCTCTGTAGTGCATCGTCCGATTTTAAAACGGATTTCAGTTTTAAATTAAGCTTAATAAAAGCTTTTTTGCTGTTTCATGATTAATATCAAATTATTGGTCAGAAAAAAGTTATTATAAAAAGACTTAGTAGCCCTCCTGACCCCTAATTTGAGGGGCCAGCCCCTATTTCTTGATATCAAATAAAAGTACTCATTAATATAAACATATTTTGTTCTACAAGAGTTCACGAATTGTAAACCGTTCTCGACATATCTAAACAAATGTGTTTTAGGGGCCGACCCTTTAACCCCTTACCGGGGCCACTAACAACCAAATTTTTGGTATCGTATTGTTCAGAACATTATTTTGAACAATTTTTGTTCTACATTCCTTTTCAAAATATTTATCCTTTTTCAGATATTAATGATCAAAGTTTTGAATTCTGGCCCCTTTTAACCCCTAATTACGTAATATAAGACTTAAGTATGGTACTATATAGATAAACAGCTGCACAATGAACATTTTTGCTTCTATAATTAATAACAAATAATTGTTCAGTAAAAAGTTATTGTAAGAAGAAATTAGAGCCCTTTTGGCCCCTAATGTGAGGGGCCAGCCCCTTTTACTTGATATCAAATGAAAGGTCTCGAAAATATAAACATATTTTGTTTTACAAGTGTTCACGAAATGTTAACGGTTCTTGAGATATATGTACAAATGTATTTTAGGGGCCGACCCTTTAACTCCTAAATGGGGTCATAATCAAAAACATTTAAGGTTGCATATTGTACAGAACAATTTTTTGAGCAACTTTTGTTCTACATTGCTTTTAAAAATATTTCTCCTTTTTCAGATAATAATGATCAAAGTTTTGAACTTCTGGCCCCTTGAAGACCCTAATTACGTAACATATGGCTTAAATATGGTACGGTATAGATAAACAGCTGTACAATGAACATTTTTGCTTTTATAACTAATAACAAATTATTGTTCAGTAAAGAGTTATTGTAAGAAGAATTTAGAGCCCTCTTGGCCCCTAATTTGAGGGGTCAGCCCCTTTTTGTTGATACCAAATGAAAGCCCTTCAAAATTAAAACAACTTTTGCATTACATGTTATAACAAAATATGTACACATCGAAAGGTATTACAGAAAATGTGCAAAAATTTCGTGAAAAAATTTGATGCTAATTTTCAGGTTCAGGCGAGCTTCAAGGCCTTGAGCAATTTTCATAATTGGAAGCATGGGGGTACATCTACAGACATTTATCTACAATCCCTGAAAATTTTAAGCTTCTACCTTGATTAGTTTCGGAGGAGATGCGTGGACAAAATGACCCTTAAAAATTTACAAAATCGTCTATATCTGAAACCGGAAGTGACGTCATCATTTGAAAATTTGATAATATGTAGCGACGACGTTGTTCTATCACTCCTGAAAATTTCGTGCAAATCGGTTGGGTAGTTTTTGAGAAATGACGCTCCAAAAAAGTCAGAAAAAGAAAAAAAAGAATAATAAGAATAAAGAAAAAGAAACCGTAGAATAACAAGAGGGTCTTCCGTTGGAAACGGAAGACCCTAATAAGAAACAGTAGAATAACAGAAGGGTTTTCCGTTGAAAAACGGAAAACCCTAAAAACATAAGAAATACAAAAGGTCTTTCACCTGAAAGGTGGAAAGACCTAATGAGGTGGAAAGACCTCTAATTGTTCGAGAACAATTAGTCTACTAGTTATTTTTTTTCTTCCCTTTTTTTCCAGGGACAGCTTTTTTATTTCTAGAGATATTGAAACATTTTTTTCTTTATGTTATCGACCATTAAAAGTTATGGTACCAAATGACCCTTTGATTGATAACTCCCAGAACTTACAAAGTTATTGCCCTTGTATACAAAAAGCTTGTTATCGCTACTCCTCTGAAACCATAAGAGATAGAGACTTTGAACTTTTACCAATGTCTTCAGTACACTTTCTACTAATACTTAAAGGATCCGAGACCCCCTTCTATCAGTTATTGCCCCTGAAAGTATTTGAATTTCCATAAAACCACTTCCAACTTTTTTATTATTTATCATAGAGACTTCGGACCACTTGGGATAAAAGCGTCTACCTTGGCCGAACAAAATGACAAAAAGGTCAAAGGTCAAGGTCATTTGGAAATCTGTTAATTAATGAGTTTTTAGATCTCTTTTGTTAAGGGTGGTAGAGAAAAACTTGTTCATGGATGTAGTAGGACATCTTAAGACATTTTAAAATATAGCCCCTCGGCTCATACCTTTGAATAATTACAGAGTTATTGCCCCTATTGTACGAAATGTTTGTTATCGCTACTCCTCTGAAACCATAAGAGATAGAGACTTGAAACTTTTACCAATGTCTTCAGTACACATGGAGGGTTCTTCAAACTATTCATACCGAAAGGATCTGAGGCCCCCATCTAGTAGTTATTGCCCCTGAAAGTATTTAAATTTCCATAAAATCACTTCCAACTTTTTTTATTACTTATCATAGAGACTTCGGATCACTTAGGATGAAAGCGTCTACCTTGGCCGAACAAAATGACATAAAGGTCAAAGGTCAAGGTCATTTGGAAATCTCCTAATTAATGAGTTTTTAGATCTTTTTTGTTTAGGGTGGCAGAGAAAAACTTTTTCATGGATGTAGTAGGACATCATGAGACATTTCAAAATGTAACTCATTGACCCTTACCATGTAACAATTATAGAGTTATTGCCCCTATTGTACAAAATGCTTGTTATCGCTACTCCTCATTAACCGTTAGAGATAGAGACTTGAAACGTTTACTAATGTATTCAGTACACTTAGACGCTCCTTTAATTTATTCATACCGAAAGGGTCCAAAGTCCCTTTCTATGAGTTATTGCCCCTGAAAGTTTCGAACATTTAATTAAAACACAAACAATTTTTGAATCAATAATCATAGATGCATAGGACAACTTGGTATTGAAGCGTCTACCTTGTCAGATCAAAATGACATAAAGGTCAAAGGTCAAGGTCAAGCAATAAAAAATTGCAAACTTAATCGTTTGACACTTTTTTATGAAATAACGCAGAAAAATACTTTATTTTATTGAAGCAATCTTATTTCAAACATAAAGAACAATGAGGTGGAAAGACCTCTAATTGTTCTCGAACAATTAGTCTACTAATTATTATTATTATTATTATTATTATTATTTTCTTCTCTTTTTTTCCAGGAACAGCTTTTTTATTTAAAGAGATATTGAAACAATTTTTTCTTTATGTGATTGGCCATTAAAAGTTATGGTACCAAATGACCCTTTGGTTGATAACTCCCAGAACTTATAAAGTTATTGCCCTTGTGTACGAAAAGCTTGTTATCGCTACTCCTCAGAAACCATAATAGATGGAAACTTAGAACTTTTACCAAGGTCTTCAGTACACTTAGAGGGTTCTCCAATCTATTTATACCGAAAGGATCTGAGCCCCCTTCTAGTAGTTATTGCCCCTGAAAGTATTTACATTTCTATAAAATCACTTCCAACTTTTTTATTTTTTGTCATAGAGACTTCGTACCACTTGGGATTGAAGCGTCTACCTTGGCCGAACAAAATGACATAAAGGTCAAAGGTCAAGGTCATCTGGAAATGCATTAATTAATGAGTTTTTAGATCTCTTTTGTTTAGGGTGGTAGAGAAAAACTTTTTCATGGATGTAGTAGGACATCTTAGGACATATAAAAATATAGCCCCTTGGCTCCTGCCTTCAAATAGTTACAGAGTTATTACCCCTATTTACGAAAAGCTTGTTATCGCTACTCCTCTGAAACCATCGAAGATAGAAACTAGGAATTTTTACCAATGTCTTCTGTTCACTTAGACGCTCCTTCAATCTATTCATACCGAAAGGGTCAGAGACCCCCTTCTATCAGTTAATGCCCCTGAAAGTATCTAAATTTCCATAAAATCACTTCCAACTTTTTTTATTACTTATCATAGAGACTTCGGACCACTTGGGATGAAAGTGTCTACCTTAATTAAACAAAATGACATAAAGGTCAAAGGTCAAGGTCATCTGGAAATCTCTTAATTAATGAGTTTTTAGATCTCTTTTGTTAAGGGTGGTAGAGAAAAACTTTTTCATGGATGTAGTAGTACATCCAAAGACATTTTAAAAATATAACCCTTTGACCCTTACCATGTAACAATTATTGAGTTATTGCCCCTTTTACAGAATGCTTGTTATCGCTACTGCTCATAAACCGTTTGAGATAGGGACTTGAAACTTTTACTAATGTATTCAGTACACTTAAGCGCCCCGGAATGGAACAGGCGAGTAGGGCTAGAATACTTTTTGACATAGATGACATGGTTTTTATGCCCTCATGTGACAGAATTTTAAGTTTCAACTTGTCATAATCTCTGATAAATATATCTAACAAATGTATTGCCCGTTAATGTCACTTGTAAGGCAATTCAACAGAGCTCTATTCGACAGGCACCTGGCGTTGTATTTTCTAATAATTGAAAATCTAACCTCTATACTGTTTTATTGAGTAAAGGGTATATGTATTTATATCAAGACAAAAGGATATACATGTAATGTCAGATACCTATGCTTAATTTGAAGAAGTCAGCATTTCTGACAAAAAAATAAATGAATGGTTGTCATATTTTTACCTTTTTTATGTATACTGTATTATACATATATACTTAACAATAATTTTTCATAAACTTGTCGGTTGAACTTTATTGAAGCACCATCCAATTTTCTGCATATGCAGAGTCATAGTTCTTTTTAAAAAATGCAATTCATTTCTATCATTTTGAGTTTTCAATTCCATTAATTACCAGTAAATTAGAAACACAGGCAACTGACGTAACATATTTCCTCAAAATTAAAAACATATATATAGCATACAGCAAAAATGTTATCAATTTTTTTTAAAAAGTAGGTTTGCATCTAAATATTCAGTCGGAGGATTGTTGATCTAATTATGTTAATGGTATACATGAAAATGCATGCAAAAAGTTAAATATATTAAGATTACTCAAGCATACAATTGATATATAAACACTTGTTAAAATTCGGCTTTTATCAGACCTAGACTGGAATATGGTGATGTTGTTTGGAGCAGCTGTATCAAGGAAAATCCGAATTGCTTAAACATGTACAAATTGAAGCAACCAGGACAGTGACAGGGATCAGAGTTAATTCTTCTAAAATCATTTTATATTGTGAGCATAAATTGGAAACCTTACAATCTCGAAGTGATAAACATAAACAAATTATATTCTCCAAGATTATAAATAGTTTAGCACCACAAGATATGTTAGATTGAATTCAATCATATTTTCTAGCTGAACATACATATAATCTTAGGTCGAATGAGCTTTTTTATTATCTATCACTATATACTTATTACAATAGCTTTGCTCCCTCTACATGTAAATTGTGGAATAATCTTCATGCAGGAAAGAAAACTTCATCAACTTTATCTTTCTTTAAGTCAAAACTTAAAAAACAAAATATACCTAAAGCTTACAAAAATTTCAGTTAAGGCAATAGGAAATATTATTTTACGTCAATTACGGAATAAAGCTAGTAAGGCTTACTTAAAGGATTTTTTAAACTGATGGGGGTCAATGTTTATAGTGTAGGTCTGAATCTAACGGAAATGTGATTTTTTCCCCTGGATATCTAAGATATACTCAACAAAGAGACGAACTTTTTAAACAACTTATTGACATTAGTGTTCCTTTATATGAACTATATACTTTATGGTAGTTCTGATTTTTCATATAGATAAAATTGTAAAATTGTTTCCCATGTGTATATTTATATTAGAGCGCCAAAGCGTTTTTGATTATCTTTGGTTACACGATTTAAACCTATTTAAGTACTATACATGTATATTTTCTTAATATATAGTCCCCTTTTATTAACTGTTCTTTTCAAATGGGCTGGATCATGAAAATGTCATTCTTATGTTTGTATCCCTGCAAGTATAAATGAAGGTGATAGGTTTGTTAATGTAGGTGTGAGTCAACATGTCTACCAACAATATGTCATACAATCAAATATGATAAATATTCAGATAATTATTTAATATACAAGTACCCCCTGTCTTATATGCACATAATTTCAATCATATTCTGTTAACTTGTAATTCTATATTCTTATGACTATAGATAATTTCTTTTTTACTTTATATGTTTGAAAGAGTTTACATAGGCTATGACTCTTATCCAATCCTTTCAATAATTTGAACATTCCGTTCAATAAAACACGTTTAAATTGAATTAATAATGTAGGTGGCTGTGATAGGAAGGTCAACCATCTACTCCAACGCTGTTGTATAATCTACTACTACATATTTCTATTCAAAAAATGCAATTTACCTATTTATTGACGAAAACAATTACTGTTAGCATTTATGATAGATTTTTGTAATCAAAGCAATTTAGAAACTATTAAAGCAAAATTATTTTACTGTCATCCTGTACAAAAATTGGGTTGCTAACTTGTTACAGATTCCATGCCTAAAAAATCAGCGATTTGATGATATTTAGTTACCCTAGTAACTACGTAACAAATATAATTTTTTTTAAAAAATGGCTTTCAAGATATAGTTACTACAGCATTGTTCATGAAAGAGTACATGTTACCATATCTTCATTTTGTACACTGTTATTGGCTGGATAGGTGTGAATACAAAATTCAGATAATCACAGTTTTAACAAACTGAGTGGGTGCGAGCACAAAAATCTCAATATGACATACTCTAAATTTTGTATTTGTACACACCCAGAAAATCTACAATGAACAATAGCAAAGTTTCAATTTACTGAGTGAACGTAAAACCAAAATTCAACAATATGATGTATTGTAATTTTAAAAATATTTACATTTGTACACTTCTCCAGCGAATTCAAAAAATGGAGTTTAACTACATTGAATATTTTAACGTGTAATTCTGTATATGTCAAGGGGTAGGTGATATATAATATTCTGGGCTACATTTGGGAACAATTAAGAACTCCAAGGCCTTTTGTGGAAATGAGCTGAATATTTATTGTAAGTTGTATTTGTATATCGAATAAATGGTTTCCTAAAGTACAGCTACGTGATCTATAATCATATACAATTATAATATTACTAAAACACTCTCTTTCTCTACAATTACTCATTAAATTTATCTTTAGTTAAATAATATTTAGATTACACATTTTTGATTAAAATAACTCACCAAGTATAACAGCAATATGAACTAAGATAATAGTCGGGTTGACAAGCTATGAAGTTTCATAATTCAACCGTCTGTCTTTGGTGACGTCGTGATATTAAATCAAAGTTCGTGCTAAAAATTCGATAATGCAAACGGACATGCGGACTCACAGGATGAATGACCATCTTTAAGTCCTCCTTAAAGATTGCTTAAAGGTGTTTAAAGGTAGCTTAAAGACGATCTTTAAGCCACCTTTAAGCTACCTTTAAGCTATATGTATTGCTTAAAGGTGGCTTAAAGAAAGCGTAAAGATAGCTTAAAGGCAGCTTAAAGACTATCTTTAAGCCACATTTAAGCCACCTTTAAGGACAATTTATAGGTCCTTAATGTCCAAACTTCTTTAAGCCACCTTTAAGCTACCTTTAAGCCACCTTTAAGCCACCTTTAAGCCATTAAAAAAAATTAATTCAATATTGTGCTTAATTTCCAACAAAATGTATTAACTTTATGAATGAAAAGGTATTAAAACGGTTTTTGTTCGAGAAAGAAAAATGAAAAAAAAAAAACCACAAAAAAAACCCGGCCACGGCGAGAATTGAACCCGGGACCCTTAGATCACTAGCATCACCACACATCCTCTGCACTATTAGGGTATTTGTTCAATTTCCCGCAATTTCCCGGTTTTCATGATTGCGGCGCCGTTCCAATATGTTTAAATATTTACATGTAATTGTATGTACATGATTTATAAACTATCAATTCTATAACAAACAAAATTACCAATTACCGGTGACGTATTTACTGCATTTGGCAATTGCAAATGACTTGTACATACAATTGTATGATGTGCCCGGCCGGGTATATTTGACATATTTACCCTTATACATATATTTAAATAATCAACCCCTATTTATGATCACCGGTACATTAATCAATGAGCCTCAAGATTTTCCTCTTACATACATGTATCGTTAATTTGTAGACGTAACATCTTTGAAACCCAGAGCTAGGAAATAATACTTTGAAAATGAATTACAAATGTAAATTAACTTTTATTCACTCGACTTATCGTATACTCGTACATACTAAGATTCAACGCCTTTAGAAACCCTGACGTGCACCTGGGCACACGACACACCTGTTGTGTATATCTTGTATATTCTGTGTTAGTTCCAGGGGTTTTCTAAGTTGGACAAACAATAGACTTTAATTAGATATACACAAACATGCACCTGGGCACACGACACAACTGTTGTGTATATCTTGTATATTCTGTGTTAGTTCCAGGGGATTTCTTAAGTTGGACAAACAATAGACTCTAATTAGATATACACAAACGAACAAAACTATGTCTAGACAAACAAAGCAGTAATATCCTGCCCGATATAACAAAGGCAGTTGAGAGTCTTTTCATCTTTAACATGTATCTAGCAGATCTAGAGTTAGAAATAATGAAAATTGAAAAAAAAAATACAAACCTTAAACCGATTAACAAATTAAATCATGCATTTTTGGTTCATTATCTTTATTTTGTTTAATAACCGGATGAACTGAGAGAGAGAGAGAGAGAGAGAGAGAGAGAGAGAGAGAGAGAGAGAGAGAGAGAGAGAGAGAGAGAGAGAGAGAAAGAGAGAGAGAGAGAGAGAGAGAGAGAGAGAGAAAGAGAGAGAGAATTTTTTTTCACTGATTAATTTATAATAGAAAACAAACATACTTTAATTAGTTTTATGCACATATTAAGATACAGAGACTGTGCTCATCCCTACAATAATTTTGAAACCCCCCCCCCCAAAAAAAAATTATAAAGAATTTTATAACGGCAATCTGTGTCCATCGGAGCGGTGCTGATGATAGCGATCTGCGTTTAATGGAGCGACGATTAAAACCGCCTGGAACACCCCCCCCCCCCTTCCTTGGAAATTATATAATTATCACTCGGATGACCCCCTCCCATCTCTATAAAAGAGCTTTTGCATTTAATATATGTTTTTATTGTTCAGCTTGATCAATATTGACTTAAAGGCCACTTAAAGACAGTGTAAAGGCAGTGTAAAGAGAGCGTAAATGCCACTTAAAGATGCTTAAAGGTGGCTGAAAGGTGGCTTAAAGAAGTTTGGACATTAAGGACCTATAAGCACTTGCTTAAAGGTGACTTAAAGGCGGCTTAAAGGTTGTATAGCCTTTAAGCTCCTTTAAGTCACCTTTAAGCCACCTTTATGGACTTACTTAAAGATGGTTTTTCGCCCTGTGACTCACTCAATTAAACCCGAAAAACCAGTCTAACACACTCATTCATTCACTAATCCACCCGCCAAACGTACCCACGTGACCTCTCGTACTACTATCATACTATGAATGATTGTATGAATGAATGAAGCGGTGTGAATGTAAACAAATAAACAATGGGAAATGAAAACATGAAATGTTGAAATAAGTGAACGCAAATATTAATACTAATTAACTAAAATAATTATTCCTGTGACATATACAAATATTCTTAAAAAACATATATTTTTAAAGAAATATACCGATATCACACAAAACAGCAATTAAACGCGAAAAGTCTATTATGAATAAAATAGTTATTACATATTTAAAGGGATAATGTGTAAATTAAAAAATATTCAATTATAAAGTCTCATTTTTAACCACCCCCCCCCCCCCCCCCGTTGCAATATATTCCCCCCGTTGCAATATATTAATATAAAGAATAAATATGTATAAACTGATAATTTTTAATTAAATAAACTCAAGTTATAATATTGATTCGTTATTTTGTGCTTCATTGCTGTTGAATTTTGAACCGGTTTCATGATCAAAATTCCACGATGCGGGTCAATTTTCAACGGATTAGGGTCTTTATTCACCCCCGGGTCAATTTTCAACCCGGGTCAAAATTCATCGTTACACCGGCCAAGAGAGAGAGAGAGAGAGAGAGATAGAGAGAGAGAGAGAGAGAAGAGAGTGTGTTTTTGAGTGATAACTTGACACGTATAATTGGAAATACTTAAAAATATTTTGTTTTTCATATACCTTGTAAGGTAATACGTTGATGGGGTTTTTTTCTTATGAGCAATGGTATAAAAGTAAAATGCCATTGTATTGTTGGTGTGGTTTTTTTCTCAGTGTAAGTGAATATTTGTTACACAAAATCTATGGATAAGTACCTAGACATATAAACTTTGGTCTGAAATCAACAGCATATTATTATCACATAAAGTTTTTTGTCAATAGATTATCTTAATATTAAAAACCTAAGTACAAAGGTAAAATGGGCACAGTGTTGATTCGTCCTTACACATGGCTATAGTGTGACGTGTTGATTCGTCCTTACACATGGCTATAGTGGGACGTGTTGATTCGTCCTTTCACATGGCTATAGTGTGACGCGTTGATTCGTCCTTTCACATGGCTATAGTGTGACGTGTTGATTCGTCCTTACACATGTCTATAGTATGACGTGTTGATTCGTCCTTACACATGGCTATAGTATGACGTGTTGATTCGTCCTTACACATGGCTATAGTGTGACGTGTTGATTTGTTCTTACACATGGCTATAGTGTAACGTGTTGATTCGTCCTTACACATGGCTATAGTGTGACGTGTTGATTCGTCCTTACACATGGCTATAGTATGACGTGTTGATTCGTCCTTACACATGGCTATAGTGTGACGTGTTGATTTGTCCTTACACATGGCTATAGTGTGACGTGTTGATTCGTCCTTACACATGGCTATAGTGTGACGTGTTGATTCGTCCTTACACATGGCTATAGTGTGACGTGTTGATTCGTCCTTACATATGGCTATAGTATGACGTGTTGATTCGTCCTTACACATGGCTATAGTGTGACGTGTTGATTCGTCCTTACACATGGCTATAGTGTGACGTGTTGATTCGTCCTTGCACATGGCTATAGTGTGACGTGTTGATTCGTCCTTACACATGGCTATAGTGTGACGTGTTGATTCGTCCTTACATATGGCTATAGTATGACGTGTTGATTCGTCCTTACACATGGCTATAGTGTGACGTGTTGATTCGTCCTTACACATGGCTATAGTGTGACGTGTTGATTCGTCCTTACACATGGCTATAGTGTGACGTGTTGATTCGTCCTTACACATGGCTATAGTGTGACGTGTTGATTCGTCCTTACACATGGCTATAGTGTGACGTGTTGATTTGTCCTTACACATGGCTATAGTGTGACGTGTTGATTCGTCCTTACACATGGCTATAGTGTGACGTGTTGATTTGTCCTTACACATGGCTATAGTGTGACGTGTTGATTCGTCCTTACACATGGCTATAGTGTGACGTGTTGATTCGTCCTTACACATGGCTATAGTGTGACGTGTTGATTCGTCCTTAAACATGGCTATAGTGTGACGTGTTACTAGTCGTCGCCTGGGTTTCATATTCTTGATCTTATGTATTTATTAATGACCACAAATTATAGGGTTAATGTGAACAGTTTGGTATCTTTTTTAGAGCTCTCTTTATTTCATTTAATATATTACTGCTGAAAAAATTCAACTTATCATTTTTATGGCAAACATGCGTTTCTAAAAAATATAGTAGAATATTTCATTGCTTGAACAGACTTTATAGCAAACCAACCAATCAGGTGACACTTCTATTGTCGGGTGTAAGATGTCAGCCTGACAAATTCTGCATAAATTGGGGTACACCTGACTGCAGGTATTATGTTGGCGGACGGGCATTTAAACATTCCAACCTTAAGGGCACATTCAGGTAAGTTATTTATTATTTTATTTATCTGAATAAATTTCAGACTTTAGAACTTAATGTTTCCAGATATGAACCATGAATAAAAGATGTCTATTATATTCACTGAGTGGGATTTGGGCATATTGAAGTAGCGTTAAGTGTTTGTTAGCAAAGGGAGGAAACGGACCTAGTTATTTGTTGACAAAAATTGTTGATCTTTCGTATTGTGATCCCTGTTTGTCTATCATAGACTGAAGACTTCTGCTTCATGGAAAATCAGGTTTAGATAAAATAATAGGCAGCAGTCTATGAGATGTATATGCCATTTGATACACTGTATTTTAATCATAATGTCAAGAAACAAAATGGAATACTTATTTCATAAATGTGATGTTTTCTCGTTCAATATCATCATCTTTTTTTAAAAAGGGGAGGTAGTAAATGTGAAATGTGAGAGAGAGAGAAAGAGAGAGAGAGAGAGACAGAGAGAGAGAGAGACAGAGACAGACAGAGACAGAGACAGACAGACGGACAGACAGACAGAAAACTAGAAAAAGAGAGGCAAGGAGAGAGAGAGAGAGACAACGAGAGAGAGAGAGAGAGAGAGAGAGAGAGAGAGAGAGAATATGTGCATTAAATGTTCTGGTGTAAATATCATTAAAGAGTACATGCATACCTTTATTAACAGTTTTACAGACTTTAAATGTACTTTATTAAATTCAGAAATCGATAATATATACTGGAATTTGTTGTGCACTATTTTAATCTAAACACTTCATTGGTTTTTAAATACTTTAGAAGAGTGATAATGATGACAGACATTACCCTGGTAATTGTAACCCTCGGTTACAGGACGCTAAGGCGTCCATCCACTATCACAGGATCTAAGGATGCCGCTGTTTTAAAAAAAGATATACAAAACAATATCTCTATAAAAGGAGAGAAAAAAAAAAGAGAGAGAGAGAGAGAGAGAGAGAGAGGTAGAGGTAGGTTTGTTTTAAGGAGACTGGGTGATCAACAAATTTATCAGATTTACAATAAATTTTTAGATATGATGTGTTAAGCTATAAAATATTGTTTAGTAAAGAGAAATCAAGTTTAGCGTTTAAGGTATCCAACTCCTAAATCTTCTAGTATCAATAATTATTGAGAAGTATATCATTGAAATCTGTAGACGAAGCATACTTCAAAAAAATACAAAGATAATGGGAGGTCAGTGTTCATACCTCTAAGTAATGGCCGATTTAAGTTGAGCTTTTTGTACCTAAAATGCAATTTCAACCTGACACGGATTTTTTGCCAGTATTTTTGATTAAGCAAACCTATTTTTCTAAATATTGTTTTTAATTATGAATAATGATCACACTGAACAGAGGAATTACGAAAAATTGTACGAAGCTGCATAAATGTTCGTGTAACGTTTTTGCACTTAAAATAGACAATTTCTATAATAGTTACAATTTGATTTGAAAAAAAATTGAATATCAAGAATTTTATAAGATTCATCCAGATTGCTGAGATATGTATGCAGTATCATTTTGACATAATAAAACAATGGGGTCAGTCATGTCGAATTTTAGATATATGGCTTCAAAGGTAAAGTTCTCGCAAAATTTGGCTTTAAAAAATCATAAATCTCCTATATATCTGCATAACTTTATGCTAAACTTATATCACTCTCTCAAAATTTAATTTTGTACGTGTCACACAGAACCTATAGAACATGTCATAAATTTATCAAATGTTAAAAATGTGAATAATGAATGAAATATCATAAAATTGCTTGTTTCTGTTATTTTTGTCTAAAATACCCTCTGCACGAAAAATAATGTTCCCCAAAAATCGTGTCTGTATCTTAAATTCAAAAAGATTGTCTTTATAAATGTTGTGTAAATATGAAATAACGATCTTTCTTTGATGATCAAATAATAAAGCCATATTCATTTTAAATGTAATGATCATCTGCGCAATGAAATCAAAACATGAGGAGTGATATACCTTAAATGTTATCATTTTCCTATATATGTTTATACAAAGCTCTTCTTACAAAGGAGGTCGGTACAGTCTAAAAATGGCTACAAACATCCAGACTTCACAAAAGGACGTGTTTATAAGATGATAGTTTAATTATACATTTTGGCAATCTAAAATGAAGGTTTGGTGTATACATGTACCCTGCTGAAGAGGATGATAATTTGAGTAATCTCCCTTTTGCCATTGCAGTCAACATGCTCATATATACAGTGATGTTTATTTTTTAAAAAAACATAATATAAGAATATAATTCAATTATATATGTTGGCTATCCTGCTGAAGAGGTTGATAATATGAGTAATCTCCCTTCTGCCATTGCAGTCAACATGCTCATAAACAACTTACACATGTATATTCATTGATGTTACTCTACATCAGACATCAAGGGACGCTACCCTGGAACATATAAAATATCTCATTTTAATTTATAGCTCTCCTGGGATCGCAAAATGGTATAAATATCGTTGAGTTGTCAACACATTATGTTGAACATAAATAAATATACCAGGTTTCTGTCAAATGGTCTAAAAAAATACATCAAACTTAACTACAGTGCTGCTATCGTGAAAGTTGACAAAACTATCCTATCCTATCCTATATCCTGTATCCTGCATCCTATCCTGCATATAAGCTCTATCCTATCCTATCCTATCCCATACCTTCAAAATATAGGAATGCAAGTTAAATGAATCGAAATTTAAGAATTAAATGATTTTATCAATTAATGTAGTACTAAAAATGAATAATTAAATCTTAAAACCGAATATTCTTCGAGCGGGATAACTTACTTACCTGTGCTACGGTAAAATTAAATCGTACGCGGGATGGAGACAATAACATAAACAAACAGGTAAGCGATTCGATTTTTGATTTTATTATATTTATGCACAAAAAACAGATAAATAACTTCGAGGAACTTATTGAGGAACTGTTGAGTCACATATTTTTTATCAAATTATTTTCTTATCACTTATTACTGAGCGTAATTATCATTATTCGAGCGATCCGTTCGGCGATAAATGTATAAACACGATCTGGAGATGAATAATTCCTTTGGGAAATTTATATCATTTATAGTTAAATCACTCTGAATTATTTTTAATGTATAAATTCTTAAGCATTTATAGCTAGCTAACATTTATTAATGCGAAATGTTCAGGATAATATCGGACAGAAATATGCGTCCCTGTTATTGGGCATCGAAGAATTATATGAAACGTGAAGCAATGTCTGTTTCTTGTATACATGTTTATCTTTTAAAATACCGAGTTGGTCGTTTATAAATTCAAGCTTTTATTACTTTACAGACTTTAAATGAAGTAAATACAGAAATCTATTACTGACGTTGTCATATGTTGCATCGAATTCTCGCAGTAACTCCTTCTTGCGTACGAATTGACAAAGATGTAGCGCCGACATTTTAGCGTGCATCAATGTTATGCACCGCATTCTTGATATAATAATTATTCTTAAATGGTTTAACTTGTAAAACGTATTAAATTGACATTGAAAATACATTGTTCAGCCAATTTTCGTTTTGCAAAATAACTCTGAAATTTATACTCGAATCTGATTGGCTACAGGATGCAGGATAGGATAGGATAGGATAGGATAGAACTTAACTTTTATATTTCTATCATGTATCGTGCATCCTGCATCCTTTCCTATCCTATCCTTGTCAACTTTCAGGATAGCAGCACTGTATGTAATCTAAACACAGTGCATTTATATTACTGATATATTTTAAGCTGAAGTTGTACAGTCTAAAAAAAGCAAGATTTCTTCATTAACAATTCAGTCTATTTCATTTGTACCCGGAAAAATTAACATTTTTCACGGATATTAAAAATGAAAAAAATTACATATTTACATATTTTCTTCATTTGGAAGTACTTTGGACACCTCGTAGAGTGTTTCAATTTAATGATTCGGGTAGTTTTCATGCCGTTACACGTAGCAATGCAAAATATCCGTAAAATCTATAATTCTCGTTGTGTCTTGAAACCTGAAGTTGTAAAGGGGCGTTTCAAAACAGAAAATATGGATATTTACCCAAATATTAAGCAAACAGAGGTAAAATGTGGTGAAAGCAGACAAATGGGACAGAGTATAGTCATTCGGCGTTCTTGATACATGTAACTTCGTTCTGAGCATCCCCTGGGAAGTTATTGCCATCAAAACTAAAATCGTGCATTCAATTAGAAACAAATTGGCGCATTTCGTGTCTTGCGCGGATCTAGCAGGGGGATGTGTTACGGACCCTCAGCCCCTCTGAATAATTCAGTTACTTAAATTTACATTGTAAAATTACTGAAAATATGGCTTTTATTCCAGTCTAGCAAACATAAATATCTCTCACTCCCCCCTCCCGCGGAAAAATAAATGCCAAATCTATACTGTAATTAAATTTAAAAAAATCTTGCAAATATAGTCATTCTTCGTTCATTTTCCAGTAATTATTCAGTGGTATTTGCATGTGGGTTTTGAATTAATGTTACAATTTATTTTGCTAAGAGAAAATTCGTTTCTAGTTTGCAGACATCATCTCACACCTCTCCAAATTTTCAAAGGTGTAAACGTAATTCTGGTGCAAGTATTATAACATGGGTTACCCCCCTTTGTTCGATACGCGCATCACATTTTGGCGCTCTTTATACACGTAAGCCCTCTACCAGTGAAAACAGCTATATCAGGGCTGATACACTATTACCACAACAACTATATCAGGGCTGATACACTTTACTTCCACAACAGCTATATCAGGGCTGAAACACTACTACCACAACAGCTTTATCAAAGCTGATACACAACTAACACAACAGCTATATCATGGCTTATACTCTACTTCCACAACAGCTATATCAGGGCTGATACACTTTACTCCCACAACAGCTATATCGGGGCTGATACACTACTACCACAACAGATATACCAGGGCTGTTACACTACAACTACAACAGCTATATCAGGGGTGATACACTACCACCACAACAGATATATCATGGCTGATACACTACTCCCACAATAGCTATATCAGGGCTGATACACTACTACCACAATTTATGTTTTCCTCGGTGGCCATTTATAGGAAGTTCCGGGAATGTCATTGTTTAAATGGCACGATAAAGAACCCCCACAGCTCAAAGTCATGAGTTAGAGGATTCTAGGTCTTTAAAGGGACTTGGACACGATTTGACTTAAAATTTACAAATTTTATTTTTCCATTTTCAATGTTTATAGTGATAAATATAGAAGTTTTTAATGATATTAAAAATTTTTAAGTCAAATATTAAGATATAAGCAATACACAGAGTTCAACAGCTATATCAGGGGTGATACACTACTACCACAACAGCAATATCAGGGCTGATACTCTACTACCACAACAGGTATATCAGGGCTGTAACACTACAACCTTATCAGCTATATCAGGGGTGTACACTACTACCACAACAGCTATATCAGGGGTGATACACTACAAATACAACAACTATATCGTGGCTGGTACACTACTACCACAACAGCTATATCAGGGGTGATACTCTACTACCACAACAGCTATATTATGGCTGATACACTACAACCACAACAGCTATAGCAGGGCTGATACTCTACTACCACAACAACTATATCAGGGCTGATACACTACTACTACAACAGCTATATCAGGGATGATACACTACTACCACAACAACTATATCAGGGATGATACACTGCTACCACAACAGCTATATATCAGGGCTGATACACTCCTACCACAACAGCTCTATCAGGGCTGAAACACTACTACCACAACAGCTATATCAGGGGTGATACTCTACTACCACAACAGCTATATCGTGGCTGGTACACTACTACCACAACAGCTATATCAGGGCTGATACACTACTATCACAACAGCTATATCAGGGATGATACACTACTACCAAAAAGCTATGTCAGGATTGATACACTACTACCACAACAGTTTAAACAGGGCTGATACACTACCACCAAAACAGCTATATCAGAGCTGATACTCTACTACCACAACAGCTATATTGTGGCTGATACACTACTACCAAAAAGTTATGTCAGGATTGATACACTACTACCACAACAGCTATATCAGGGCTGATACACTACTACCACAATTTATGTTTTCCTCGGTGGCCATTTATAGGAAGTTCCGGGAATGTCATTGTTTAAATGGCACGATAAAGAACCCCCACAGCTCAAAGTCATGAGTTAGAGGATTCTAGGTCTTTAAAGGGACTTGGACACGATTTGACTTAAAATTTACAAATTTTATTTTTCCATTTTCAATGTTTATAGTGATAAATATAGAAGTTTTTAATGATATTAAAAATTTTTAAGTCAAATATTAAGATATAAGCAATACACAGAGTTCATATTTCTTTGTTTTGTAAACAAAGCTCGAATATTGTCATTTTTACACATGTGTTGTATTGGTGTAAGTTTCAATCAAATGTATCTTTCTTTTGTTGATAAAAGTATGTATGAAGATATTTAATTAGTTAAAATTGTTTTTGACATGTCATTTTTTCTAAAAAATGGTAATTCTCTACATTACATTTTTGTAAACAACTATAAGACTCGAGCTTTGTTAACATTACACTCAATTCTTACCTCTGTATCTCGCTTGTAACTTGACTTTAACATTCCATATATTGGTCAATCATTTAAAATGTACCAGTAAACCATTTTATACCTAAAAAAAAAAAAAAAATTGTTGATCTCAAATCGTGTCCAAGTCCCTTTCAATGGTGCATAATTAGAATTAGAATTAGATCTGTGATCTGGTCCTAATAGAAATAGACTGTCTCATCCTAATAATCTACATTAAATGTAGTTGAGAATCATTGTTTGTGCATGCATGTACATCTACATTTAATGTTGATTATTCATGCGAATCACCCCCCCCCCCCGACAGTGGGGAGTAAAAAAACCAAAAACAAAAACGAACACAAGAACACCTCCCCCTCTCAAAACAAATTCCAAATTTATTAAATGCACATTTCTCGATCGCTCGCTTGAAAATCAATTATTTTTTAGCATTGAATTCTTATTTTGTATGTCGTCGGTCCTATATATGACACACCAAGCGGTTTTTATTACTTTATTTTGTGCAGGTACCGAATATATTGATCTATGACATTCTGAGCTTGACTTCAGTTCAACAAGTGCCCACCGTGCTATGTTTTTGCTGTTGAAATACAATTTCCGGTGTCAGTCAGATCTAATGTGGGGATCAGACATCCTGTTAATTATATTGAGCTCTAAACCATGTAAACTGACGAAATTTTAAAACAAGTCACTAAAAAGAAATATATCGACTTTCTACTAGGCAAAAATGTTTTATAGACTAGAAGTAGCCGTTAAAAAGATCTGTTTAGATTAAGAATATATTGAAATTGTTTATTACACAAACACTGTTACACATATATTTAAATGCAATTTGACATAACTTGAAATTCAGGCCTGTTACTGCAAAAATGTTTTAATGTTATGTTCGAACGAATTTATAACTGAAATAAAGATTAACTTAATTAAATTCAAGTAATACATTCGGGGCCGAAATGACTCGGGAACGAAATTGTTTGATGCCGACTAAAACGACGAAACGTCATCGTGACGTGTGAACAGACGATAGAAAGAATCTGAGGGATGTTCATTTGGATGGGAATTGTTCATCGTGTAAGAAATGAAATATGATAGGCTTGTTCAGGGTTACAAATTCTACTTAATGTACAATGCTGTGTATTTTTCTAATTTATTATGCCAATGTCTGAGTGCCCAAAGAACGGTTTGTCTCGAATTTCCTCTAAATAAAACAGTGTCAGTTTTAAGGTGCTACCGCAATCGCAACTTCTCGGGCCTTTCCGGCAGGCTCGGAAAAGCACCTCGAATGTATTAACATTACCGGATGTTAGAATTTTATACACAATGGAGGCGCTTCCTATTAAAATAAGTATCGGCTAGACAGCCATATAAGTCGCTTCTGTGTTATATTTAAGGGTATATCATTTACTTAAATGAAGTCTAGCTTACATCTAAACAGATCGTAAAATGTGTTGTGTCTATATCAAGTTTTATAAAAAGGGGGGTTGTCATGGACGCCTAGATAATACATTCGAGGTGATTTTCCGGGCCTGCCGGAAAGGCCCGAGAAGTTGCGATTGGTGCTACCGTTGTGGCAAGCTCAGCACGAATTACACATACCTTGTATCATTGTCAACTTAGTGATATTTTGACAGAAGAGAGAGGATCGAGAGAGAGAACACGTTACGCAGAAAAATAATGAGAGGGAGTGGGGGAGGCTTTCTATGTGAAGTATTTCTCTCTCTCTCTCTCTCTCTCTCTCTTTTTCTTTCTCTCTCTCTGACATGTACTTCTGAAAGTCTTGAATTTCCTCTTTACAAAGTTTACATCAATGAACTTTTTCATAATATATTTTACAGGCAGACGTTGTTGAGGATGGAGAAAGATCTAAAGAAAATATCTGCTGGAGGAAATATCTGGCGTGGAATCATACCTGGGACCCACAAGTTTCTATTGCGAAGCTTAAATTTGGCTTGCATGTTCCTACAAAGGAATTCAGGTAATAGAGAAAGAGAGAGGGGTTGTTGGTAATATGAGTAGGCATACTTGAGTAAACAACAGCATCATGGTCAAATTGTCGAATGACAGAGTTAATTCTAGAAATGAAAAGACAATTACATAATTTTACTTACACATGCACAAATATATATCGTTGTACAGGAAAACATTGTTTTTAATGCATTAAAAGATAAATTCTCCAAATAGTAGACTTTAACAATTATTTTTATATACCCTGTGGACCTATATTTATAAACTGTTGTAAACTGAAAAATTGCATGGTTGTAAAATAACATTTTTCCGCATTTTAAGCATTTCCTGAATGAATACTATGTTGTGGCCTAATGTAAAATTTATGTTTCACATGTGTTTTGATCTGATAATATGGAATATATCTGAAAACAAATCATTTGTAGTTTTTCAAATTTTGTCAACTTGTTAAATGATGTTTTCAAATACCGAGAATAAAAAATAATAGGATTTCCATTGAATACTGATATGTTATTCAAAGTTTACATGTAGTTAACAGTGTAATAAATTTGAACTAATAAAGCAAACGATGCATTAATGTTTATGACTGACATTGATATTTTGTTTACTTTTTAGGTGTTTCATCCTCATTCAAGGTAGAAGTAACTGATCCAGTTTTGGGAAAAAATTAGTAACCATGGTATTGTATGAACATTAATTTTATTTAATTATGATAAAGCAGTAATATATTCGGCTAATCTCTCATTATAAACAATGGTATAAGTTGGGTGAATTGATTGACATCTGTATACATTACATTCAAACTTTGATTTAGATTAGAGGTAACCTTCTCTGACACTACTGAATCAGGTTAAGAGCAGTAATGTTGATCATTTTTAATCGCATTTTATTCAGCTGATCCCTCTCTATTCTTTCAGTAATATTATAAATTGATGAATTGATTGTAGATTATCTGTTTAAATACAAACGTACTTAAACCAAGCCAAGTTTTTAATAATGTACAATTTATACTTCTTTTCTTAAATCGTAATATTCATGTTTAACATGTTTAATTAAGCTAGAAATGCACAGAGTAATTAATTATCTCGATTATTACAAAACAGTTCCAAACACACAAGTTACCAGTAGATAACGATTAGTGTGTTAGTGATATTCTCTCTCTCTATCTCTCTCTTTCTCTCTCTCTCTCTCTTTTGCTTTCCTATATGTTTTAATTGAAATTTGCTGTTTAATATTACTTTGTGTTAATTTACATGTACTGGTGTGTAGAATTGTGTGGTCTCTTTATAGGGTTTAAGTGTATGATACATGGAGATACAGTGGATGAAGTCAAGAAAAACAATATACATATGCGGTATCGTATTCATGAATATATATGAATTTTTATCATGCAGCTAATCTTTTTTAGCTCACCTGGGCCAAAGGCTCAAGTGAGCTTTTCTGATCACAATTTGCCCGTTGTCTGTCGTAGTCGTCGTCGTTGTCGTCATCGTCGTTGTTGTAAACTTTTCACATTTTCATCTTCTTCTCAAGAACCACTTATCAGATTTCAACCAAATTTGACACAAAGCACCACTAAGTGAAGGGGATTCAAGTTTGTTCAAATGGAGGGCCACGACCTCTTTAAAGGGGAGATAATGGAGAAATATTGAAAATTTGTTGGTATTTTTCAAAAGTCTTCTTCTCAAAAACTATTCGGCCTGAAAAGCTTAAATTAGTGTGGAGGCATCCTCAGGTAGTGTAAATTCAAGTTTGTTCAAATCATGGTCCCCGGGGGTAGGGAGGAGCACCAAGAGGGGGATCAAATTTTACATAGGAAAATATAGAGAAAATCTTTAAAAATCCTCTTCTCCAAAGCTATCAGGCCAGAAAAGCTCAAATTAAAAGGGGAGCATCCTCAGATAGTGTAGATTCAAGTTTGTTCAAATCATAGTCCCTGGTGGTATGTTGGGGCCACAATAGGGGAATGGATTTTTACATAGGAATATATAGAGAAAATCTTTAAAAATCTTCTTCTCAAAAACTTTTAGGCCAGAAAAGCTCAAATTAAAATGGAAGCATCCTCAGGTAGTGTAGATTCAAGTTTGCTCAAATTTTGGTCACTGTGGGAATGGGTGGGGCCACAATAGGGGGGTACATTTTTACATAGGAATATATAGAGAAAATCTTTAAAAATCTTCTAAAAAACTATTAGGCCAGAAAAGCTCAAATTAAAATGGAAGCATCCTCCGGTAGTGTAGATTCAATTTTGTTGAAATCATAGTCACTTGGGGTAGGGTGGGGCCACAATGGGGGGATCAAGTTTTACATAGGAATATATAGAGAAAATCTTTAAAAATCTTCTTCTCAGAAAAACTTTTTGGCCAGGAAAGCTCAAATGAAAATGGGAGCATCCTCAGATAGTGTAGATTCAAGTTTGTCCCCAGGGGTAGGGTCGGGCCACAATTAGGGGATAAATTTGAATACAAGAATATATAAAGAAAATCTTTAAAAAAAATCTTTTAAAAACTATAAGACTAAGAAAGCTCAAATTGGCGTGTAACCATCCTCAGATAATGTAGATTCATGTTTGTTCAAATCATAGTTCCTGGGGGTAAGACGGGGCCACAATGGGGGATATATAGAGAAAATCTTTAAAAATCTTTTTCGCAAAACTATTTGGCCAGGAAAGCCCAAATTTGAGTGGAAGCATCCCCAGATCGTATAGATTTAAGTTTGTTTATATAATAGTCCAGGGGTATGGTGAGGCCACAATGGGGGCTGAATTTTTACATAGGAATATACAGTAAAACACGGTTATAGCGAACATGCTTATAATGAATTGACACTTACAGCGAAGTGATTTTCATTCCCCGTGACTTTATTACATGTTGAAAACTTGACGGATATAACGAATTACGCTTATAACGAAGCAAAATCGCCTGTCCCTGACGCTTCGTTATAACCGTGTTTTACTGTATAGAGAAAATCTTTAAAATAATATTTGGCCAGAAAAGCTTAAACTTGTGTAGAGGCATCATCGGGTAGTGTAAATTCAAGTTTGCAAAATCACAGTTCCTAGTGATAGGGCGGGGCCGTGATGGCGGTTTGAATTTTTACATAGGAATATATAGAGAAAATCTTTAAAAATATTCTGGGAAAGTTTTCGGTCCAAAACTCAGTACTTAGTGTGAAAGCACAGATTATGCAGATTTAAGTTTGATTAAACTATGAATCCCTAGAATTATATGTGGGGCCACAAAATTGGGGGGAGGGGGTATATAGGAATAGAGAAAAATCTTTTTACAGGTACAACAACAAAAGGGGCTTGGTATTTACCCCAAAAAAAGAGGTGGATAAAAATTGGCAGATTTTCTATTTTTTTTTAGCAAGATCTACTGTACTTAGTTGTCAAGATATTTTGATACTGTAATGCTTATTTGATCAGAATTAAGGCAATTGTTGCTCCCGTGAGCGATGTGGCCCCTGGGCCTCTTGTTTTGTTTCTTGGTCACTCAGGAGACCTATTGCAATCACTCGTCTGTCGTGTGTCATTCATAGACATCATAGTATACAGCTCTTAAATAGGTATGAGGGCAGTAGTCATTGTGTTAGCCCTGGGGTAGGAACTGTTGTCCCGAGACCATAGGCCAAGGTCAACATCAATTTCTTACCAAGGTATTGACAAAATAACTATTGCCCTCATCCTTATATAAGGTCTGTTTTGTGAAACAAAGGAAAAATATATCGTTGTGGTAATGTCAGGGCTAGGATATTGTCAAATTATCTTGACGTTACGTCTTATTTTACCAAACCATGTCAATCTGCCCTGCAAAAGAGAAGTACCACAGATACCCTGAAAGGGTCTATAGTAATCAACAATTATATTAATATACCCTGTGGACCTATATTTATAAACAGTAACTGAACGTAAACTGTAAAATTGGTTGTAAACATCCATTTTTAAGCATTTCCTGAATGAATACTATGTTGTGGCCTTATTTAAAATTCATGTTTCACATGTGTTTTGATCTAATTATCTGGAATATATATGCAAACGAATCATTTGTAGTTTTTCCAATTCTGTCAACTTATTAGTCAAAGTTTTCAAATACATGTAATAAAAAAAAAGGATTTCCAGAGAAAGGCTGATATGTTATTTTAAATTCAAATGTAGTTAACAGTCTAATTTGAACTTATATAAAGCAAACGATGCATTAATGTTTATGACTGACATTGATATTTTGTTTACTTTTTAGGTGTTTCATCCTCATTCAAGGTGGAAGTAACTGATCCAGTTTTGGAAAAACATTAATAAATGTGGTATAGTATGAACATTAATTTTATTTAACTATGATACAGCAGTAATATATTCAGCTAATCACTCATTATCAACAATGATATAGGTTGGGTGAATTGACTGACATCTGTATACATTACATTCAGCCTTTGATTTAGATTAGAGGTAGCCCTCTTGGACACTACTGAATCGGGTTAAACTTGGTAATGTTGATTGTTTTTAATCGCATTTTATTCAGTTGATCCCTCTCTATTCCTTCAATAATAGTATAAATTGATGACTTGATCTTGAATTATCTGTTTTCATATAAATCTGAAGGTTGATTGAGCTCAGTTTCTGGGACACTACCGCTTTTAATTAAACACAGTCTCACTGAGTTGTTCCCCTTTTCACCTATTCTTAAAACAAGCTAAGTTTTTAATAAATGTACAATTTATATATCTGTTCTCACATGTAAATCATTACATTCATGGTTAACATGTTTAATTAAGCTAGAAATGCACAGAATAATTAATTATCTCGATTATTACAAAACAGTTCCAAACACACAAGTTAGATAAAGATTAGTGTGCAAGTAGTTCTCTCTCTCTCTGTTGGTGATGACATTTAAATGAATATTACTTACCTATATGTTTTAATTATACCCCACTCCAAAGGAGAAGGGGTTATACTGTTTTACCCTTGCGTGTTGTCTGTCATTCTGTCTGTCTGTCCGTAACAAAATTTCTGTCGCATTTTTCTCAGCAACTACTTATCGCAGATGCTTGAAAATTTAACACACTACTTGTCTAGGCATGCCATATCGTTGGTTAAATTTTTGTACCAATGGGACGTCAACTTCCTGTTAAATGACTACTTTATTTATTTTTAGTCAAATTTTGAAACAAATTTTTGTCAAAGATTTCTCAGTAATTATTTGTCGCAGATGCTTAAAATTTTATCACACTATTTGTCTATGCATGCCAAATTGTTGGATATATTTTTGTACCAGTCAGGCGTCTAATTCCTGTTAAATGACAAATTTGTTTATTTTTAGTGAAAGTTTTCATACAAATTTTTGTCAAAGATTTCTCAGCAACTATCACAGATGCTTGAAATTTTGACACATTTGTTTCTAGGCATGCCATATTGTTTGATATTTTTGTACCAATCGGATGCCAACTTTCCGTTAAATGTTGACTTTGCTTATTTTGCATATTCACACTAGGGGGGGGGGGGGGGTATCACTAGTGAGCTTTTGCTCAGAGATATCTTGTTGTAAAATCATTTACGATCCAAACTACTTGCTGTATAATATGACTTTGTGTTTTACATGTACTGGTGTGAAGAATTGTGTGGTCTCTTTATAGATTTTACATGTATGATACACAGAGAAAACAGTAGATGAAGTCAAGAAAAACAAATACATATGTGGTATAGTATTCATGAATTTTTTCATTTATATGAATCTTTATTAGGCAGCTTATCTTTTTGTTTCTTGGTCACTCAAGAGACCTATTGCTATTACTCGTCTGTCGTTGTGTGTCATTCATAGACATCATAGTATACAGTTTTTAGCTCACCTGAGCTGAAAGCTCAAGTGAGCTATTCTGATCACATTTTGTCTGTCGTCCGTCTGTCCGTCCTCCGTCCGTCTGTCCGTAAACTTTTCATATTTTCAACATCTTCTAAAGAACTACTAGGCCAATTTCAACCAAACTTAGCACAAATCATCCTTAGGCAAAGGGGATTCAAAGTTGTGAAAATTAAGGGCCACACCCGTTTTCAAGGGGAGATATAGAAAATAATGAAAAATTTCTCGAAATTTTCAAAAATCTTCTTCTCAAGAACCAGACAGCCAGGAAAGCTGAAACTTGTGTGGAAGCATCCTCAGGTAGTGTAGATTCAAAGTTGTGAAATTCATGACCCCCGGGGGTAGGATGGGGCCACAATGGGGGGGGGGTCGAAGTTCTACATAGGAATATATAGAGTAAATCTTAAAAAATCGTCTTCTCAGAAACTAATAAGCAATTAAAGCTGAAACTTGTGTGGAAGCATCCTTAGGTAGTGTAGATTCAAAGTAATGAAAATCATGATCCCTGGGGGTAGGGTGAGGCCTCATTGGGAGGGGGGTGGTTGTTAAAATTTTACATAGAAATATAGAGTAAATCTTTAAAAATCTTCTTCTCAGAAACTAATCAGCTAGGAAAGCTTAAACTTGTGTGGAAGCATCCTTAGGTAGTGTAGATTCAAAGTTGAAAAAATCATGATCCCTGGGGGTAGGGTGAGGCCACATTGAGGGGGGGGGTGGTTGTTAAAATTTTACATAGAAATATATAGAGTAAATCTTTAAAAATCTTCTTCTCAGAAACTAATCAGCCAGGAAAGCTTAAACTTTTGTGGAAGCATCCTCAGGTAGTGTAGATTCAAAGTTGTGAAAATCATGATCCCTGGTGGTAGGGTGGGGCACAATAGGAGGGGGGGGGGGGTCGAAGTTTTACATTGGAATATATAGACTAAATATTTAAAAATCTTCTTCTCAGAAACTAATCAGCCAGGAAAGCTGAAACTTGTGTGGAAGTATCCTCAGGTAGTGTAGATTCAAAGTTGAGAAAATCATGATCCCTGGGGGTAGGGTGAGTCCACAATGGGGGGGGGGGGGTGTTAAAGTTTTACATAGGAATATATAGAGTAAATCTTTAAAAATCTTCTTATCAGAAACTAATCAGCCAGATAATTCTTTATAATTGTTAAGACTTTGGCTCCAGGACAATTCGGCCTCACAAGAAGGTTCAGAGTTTGATGTAGCTAAATATCCCATATATAAACAATTGTAAAGGATCTTTTTGAGAACTGCAATACTCAACATGTGATATGACTATTAAATTGAAGCAGCCGGCTATTTTTTCATTAGAATCTTTTTGTATTACTGTATTGAGTTATTGCCCTTGATTTATTGATTCTTGATTATTTTAATTAATGCATCCACTGTTAACCAATTATTGTGATGATTGATTTTATACAATAATAAATATTCAATGTATATAAGTTGTTCTGCATAAGTAGTTTTGGGTTAGGCCGGATTAGTTTGTTTATTTTTGATTTCCAATTTTTAGATACTATGAATTATTTTAGGCCGGCACATATATAGGGACAGTGTCTATTGCATTAAGACGAGTGACTGTTTCGGGTTATACTTGAATAGGTTTGGATAGATTGATTGTGTGGACGTCCCTGCTCTATCTAATCTTCGTGTTTTCTAACCTACGATACAGAATGTGTGGTCATTCCTGCACTGTATCGCAATAATACAAGTGTGAGATCATACCTGCTTGTATTGGTTGCGGGGGAGCACTAGTGTATGGTCATCCCTGCTGGTGTTCTGGCGTTTCTAGCGCAAGTGTGTGGCACTCCCTGCATGCGTTAGGTTGAGTTGTTGGCGAAAGTGTGTGGTTATACCTGCTTGCGTTAACGTTGGTACCTGTTGAGTTGCGTAGGTGTGTGGTCATCCCTGCCTGCGAAACGTTGAGTCCCTATATATGTGCAGGAGCGGTGATTAAAGTCTGCTCTTGTAAATATTGGCAGCAATCAGGGCTATCCGAGTTCCAAGGGGGGAAAATGGGTTTTATTTATACAGGATCTACATGTATTATTGTACATTGTCCAGATTGTTTGTATTATGACTCCATTAAGCTGACTTTATCATACTTATTGTTCCTCAGGCGAGCGATGTGGCCCATGGGCCTCTTGTTAATAGGTATGAGGGCAGTAGTCATTGTGTTAGCCCTGTGGTAAGAACTGTTGTCCCGAGACCATAGGCCAAGGTCAACATCAATTTCTGACCGAGGAATTGATGAAGTAATTATTTCCTTAGTTAAGGTTTGTTTTGTGAAACAAAGGAAAAATATATCATGGTGGTAATGTCAGGGCTTGGATATTGTCAAATTATCTTCCCCAGGGACAATCAAACACTCATCCTGGGTAAGGGGGAAAGGCCAGTCGTTGGCCACAGTAAAATCTCAGCCAGGGTAAGGGGGAAAACCAGTCATAGACCACATTCAAATACCCAGACAGGGTAAGGGGAAAGTCAGTCATAGACCACAGTCAAATACTCAGCCAGGGTAAGGAGGAAAGCCAGTCATAGATGACAGTCATATAATCAGCAAGGGTAAGGGGGGAAACCAGTCATAGACCACATTTCAAATACCCAGACAGGGGTAAGGGGGAAGTCAGTCATAGACCACAGTCAAATACTCAGCCAGGGTAAGGGGGAAAGCCAGTCATAGATTGACAGTCAAATAATCAGCCAGGGTAAGGGGGAAACCCAGTCATTGGCGACAGTCAAATACTCAGCCAGGGTAAGGGGAAACCCAGTCATAGGTAACAGTCAAATACTCAGACAGGGTAAGGGGGAAAGCTAGTCATAGGCCACAGTCAAATACTCAGCCAGGGTAAGGGGGAAAACCAGTCATAGACCACAGTCAAATACTCAGCCAGGGTAAGGGGGGAAGCCAGTCATAGACCACAGTCAATACTCAGCCAGGGTAAGGGGGAAGCCAGTCATAGTCCACAGTCAAAAACTCAGCCAGAGTGGGGGGAAAAGCTAGTCATAGACCATCAGCAAATTGTCTAGTGACCTCAAATATAATTGATGTGTTCCTATTTTTGAACATATTTGACAATAAGGTGAGAGTAGGAGAAGAACAGTTCATGTACGAGAGAGTAAATATTAAGAGAGAGAGAGAGAGAGAGAGAGAGAGAGAGAGAGAGAGAGAGAGAGAGAGAGAGAGAGGAGAGAAGAAGAGAGAGAGAGAGAGAGAGAGAGATAAAGTTTAGCAATTAGAGCTAGAGAGAGAGTGGGTACATGTTTAGGCAAGAGAAAGTCTCTTAATCCCTTTCCCATTTGTTCTCTCTCTCTCTTTTTCTCTCTCTCTCTCTCTCTCTCTCTCTCTCTCTCTCCCTCTCTCTCAGAGAAAGCAAGTGTGTATGAAAAACAAATTTGAAAAGGGGATATAGAATGAAAGAAGGAATGAGAAAAAGCTAAGCAAAAAATTCTGAGAGATATACAGAGAGAGAGAGAGAGAAAAAACGAAAAACAAGGGTATCTGTTTAGTCTGAGAGAGGGAGAGATTACTTGTCTGGAAAATGTTCTAGAGAGTGAGAAAAGGATAGATAGAGAGATAAAAAAACAAGATTATATTTTAAACAGAGAGAGAGAGAGAGAGAGAGGGAAAGAGAGAGAGATAGCTCAAGTATAGCAATGAAAATAAGAAAAACAAAACAAAATACAGAAGTATTGAAGGGAGTTGATTTTATTGATTATTGTTTATTTAGAATCAATGACATGTAATTTTGCATGGTAAGTATATGTAGTTTCGTACTTGAATTATTGGGCTTTTCTGAAGAATTGATGGAAAATCTTATATCAATAGTGTTGTGTAATATTATGTTATGAAACAAACAACAAAAATAAGGTCAAAGAGGTTCATCTTTAGGAAATGAAAATGTACATATGAATAAAAACATTTGGGAATTTTATGTTGAATTATCTTTACGTGCTGCATGTATTAGTTAGTGCATTACAAGAAGCCCTTTCATAACCTCCTAAATGTGCACACCCCCACAAAAAATGGACCGAACAGACAACAATTGTTTCTGCAAATACTGACTATAAATTACGAAAGCATCAAATTGAATACTACGGAAGGATTTGGAATTATTTTCTTTTTTCAACTTTACTTCAAAAATGCCTTAATTTTTTTTATTCCTTTACATGTTATTGACAAAAAACTTTGGACACCTCTAACTCCCTAATTATAGGGGCTAGCCCCCTTCTTCTGTATACCGAATGAAAGGTCTCGGTAAAACCAAGAACTTTTGAAATACATTTTATACATGTAACAAATTATTATCAGGTAGAAACTAAAACGGATAATGCACGATTTTTTTGGCATTTTTTTTTTCAACATCTTTACCACTCCTTTTATTAGCATTTAAATAACAAAAAAAATGTGTCTCGCACAAATTCAATGTATCAGCTTTCCTTGAGACTCTGCCAGTCATCGTTAAAGCTAAACCCAGAGAAAGAGAGAGAGAAAGAGAAATTGAAAGAAAAGAAATAAGGGTACCTGTTAAGCCTCAGAGAGAGGAGATACACACAGATATATATATATATATAGAGAGAGAGAGAGATCATTCTTGTCTGGAAAATGTTCAAGAGAGTGAGAAAAGGATAGAGAGATAGAAAGAGAAAACAAGATGAAATGTTTAGCAGAAAAAGTCTCAGAAAGAGAAAATTCTCTGTCTCTCTCTCTCTCTCTCATCTCTCTCTCTCTCCTCTCTCTCTCCTCTCTTTCAGAGAAAGCAAGCATGTACAAAAGCAGAAAAATATTGAAAAAGGTATATACAATGAATTGAGGAATGAGAAATAAGCTAAGCAATAAAAGTCTGAGATGTATACAGAGAGAGAGAGAGAGAGAGAGAGAGAGAGAGAGAGGAGAGAGAGGAGAGAGAGAGAGAGAGAGAGAAAGAAACAAGAGTACATGTTAAGCCTCATAGAGAGAGTGAAAGAGAAAGAGAATTCAGTATGGAGAATTTTGTAGAGTGAGAAAAGGATAGATAGAAAAATAAGAGAAAACAAAGATTAAATGTTTTACAGAGAAGGTCAGAGAGCGAATTATCTCTCTCTCTCTCTCTCTCTCTCTCTCTCTCTCTCTCTCTCTAATGTCAATCATATTTTTGGCCATTTCTTTTTTACAAATGTAACCAAGTTGAGTGTCTCTGTACCAGAGCTATATTGATGAATCATTATTTATATTTATCATTATTTTTTTTGTAGGAATGATAAATTATTACTTTAAAGAAACATGCTTAAAATGAAAACATTTTATATATTTCATATACAATTTGATATTGATAATTATGTCGAAAGAATGTGGTTGACTTCATTTAAAACACTTTATTTTTTATTAAACAGGATGTGATTTTGAGACCTAGTCCCTCCACACAATGGAAACAGCAAGCACTCCATGTAAAGTACATCAGTGTTCTAAGTGTCCGGGGGACACAGAGTACTATTGTGTATCGTGTCCATGTGATCTGTGTCCCCAGTGTAAAGAGAACCATGTATTAGATCTCCAAACAATAGACCATGATGTTGTGTCACACCGTGATAAAATCAACTTCATCCCAACACAAGAGATCTGTGTGAGACATCCTAGCCATGTTTATACAAAGTACTGTGAACCTTGTCAAGTTCCTGTGTGTAATTCTTGTTCCGAGAACCAATCACACAGATTCAGAAGTTTTCTCTTTGGACAAGGACAGCACGAAATAATGGATATACAGGTAGCTTATAAAACAAAGCGACAACAACACAGAGGAACCATTCACACCATCAGAAGTGAGGCTCTCTTTTACAGACCTGTTCTCCTACCACGAATCAAAACTGATTTCAAAACCTGTCGCACAGAATTCTCCTTCTATCAATCAGAGATGTTAACAAAGGCCCAGACACTGAAGCATCTCATTGACTATATAAAAAACGATTTCATGTGTAATGTGTTCTGTGACTTTGATTTCAAACACAGATGTTTAAAACAGAAGAAAGAAATGATCATACATATTGTCAGCCTACAGGCATATGAACTCAGATATATACAGCCAGAATTCACATTCAGTGCACTACAATTCCTCTCCTCCATAAAGACAGCCCTCCCCCAGATACATCCTACACTCCATACCAGCCAGCTCTCCATGACTGAGTCACTCAACAAGGAGGATGTGATGGAGTCACTGAGTGCAATCCAAATCACAGAGAGAGGAAACCGACGCGTAGGAAACCAGTGTCTGCTGAAGCTGACGTCTGGTGCTGAGCTCCATCAATCTCTCACAGTGACAGGTGTTGATTGTTGTTATCACATTTCCTGTGTGACATCAGACCGGGTCTGGGTCAGTGATCATGAAAACAATCTCATCTTGACAGACACAACAGGTGTCCCTCTACATCGTGTGGAGGATTCATGTAGTGGTTATGGATTACACACAGTGAACAGTGAGAGTGAACTGATTTATATAGATGAGGATTATAACATCAACAAACTGTCAAAGGATATGAAAACAACCACCACATTTATAAAGAGAACAGACTCTACATGGGGACCATGGTGTGTGTACTGGTCCCCGTCCACTGGGGATCTACTGGTCGGGATGTATAACTGTGATACAAAGACAGGCAAGGTAACCCGGTACAACCAGAGCGGACAACACACACAAACCATACAGCACGACAACACAGGACGGAGACTGTATAGTGGACCTAACTATATAACAGAGAACAACAATGGGGATGTCGTGGTGTCTGTCTGGTCGTCTGGTGCTGTAGTGGTGACAGAGCGTGGAGGAAGACATCGTTTCTCCTACACAGGACTTCCATCAAAATCAATACTAGAGCCACGTGGAATATGTACTGACGCTCTGTCACACATCCTGCTGTGTGATTATACAACCAAAACAGTACAGATGTTGGACAAGGACGGTCAGTTCCTGTCACATCTACTGACCGAATCACTAGAGATGCGTGAACCATGGAGCCTGAGTTATGATGTCAACACTCACCGTCTCTGGGTCGGATCAGAGGACAACAACAAGGTGTGTGTCTACAGGTATATCACCAGACAGGACGCTCTGACAGGTAAGTCTGAGTCATTATCATTGATGTAGTATATATGTGTTAGGTATCATACAGGTTTCAATGAGATCTAAGTAAACCTTAGTTATTTTTGTTATATCACACAAGTCATGTTGAATTGTTAATTCAGTTTATATCTATTTTATTGTGATTGTAAATCATACATTAGTTATACCTCCATGTTATTGTTATTCATTATTACATGTATGTACATGTTACCATTTGTAGTATATTACTCAAACTTATTTAAATAAGAAAATACAAACATTATCATGGTTATGAAAACAAGTTAGACAAGATCAATTCATTTGAAGTCATTAAACAAGTTTGTTAATTACTTTAACCAGAGTAATGAATTTACTTAATCTACTCCGTGAAACAATACAGGATTAGAACTCTACGTTTGATGATTGTAGATCAAAGTCGTGTGATGGAGTCACTGAGTGGAATCCCAACCCCAGGGACAGAAAAACCACAGCAAGGAAACCAGTGTCTGCTGAAACTGATGTCTCCCCCCGAGTTACTTCACGCCATCACAGTGACAGATGTTCATCATTGTTTTCACATTTCCTGTGTGACATCAGACCGGGTCTGGGTCAGTGATTGGAGAATCAATCCCATCTTGACAGACACAACAGGTGTCACTCTACATCGTGTGGAGGATTCATGTAGTGATTTATTTGGTACAGGATTACACACAGTGAACAGTGAGAGTGAACTGATTTATATAGATAGGAATTATAACATCAACAAACTGTCAAAGGATATGAATACAACCACCACATTTATAAAGAGAACAGACTCTACATGGAGACCACTGTGTGTGTACTGGTCCCCGTCCACTGGGGATCTACTGGTCGGGATGCATTATATACATACAGACACAGGCAAGGTAACCCGGTACAACCAGAGTGGACAACTCACACAGACCATACAATACGACACAGGCCTGGGACTGTATAGTGAACCTCGCTATATAACAGAGAACAACAATGGGGATATCGTGGTGTCTGATGATGGTGCTGTAGTGGTGACAGAGCGTGGAGGAAGACATCGTTTCTCCTACACAGGACCTCCATCAGGATCAGGACTATGGCCATGTGGAATCTGTACTGACTCGCTGTCACACATCCTGCTGTGTGATTATACAACAAAAACAGTACATATGTTGGACAAGGACGGTCAGTTCCTGTCACACCTACTGACAAAATCACAAGAGACGGGTAAACCATACAGCCTGAGTAATGATGTCAACACTCACCGTCTCTGGGTTGGATCATGGAACAACAACAAGGTGTGTGTGTACAGGTATATCACCAGACAGGACGCTCTGACATGTAAGTCTGAGTCATTATCATTCACATTAATTAGATATAGATAACTGAGACACACAGTCCGTGTTAATTATCAGTCAATAAGATACATGTAAGACATGTTTATCTGTGTGATTGTTTGTCAATATAATCAACTCATTGTTACAGGGTTAGCTGTGTCTACCAGTCATTGGGATTCATTGTTTGTCTAAAATAAATAGAAATTAAATATATTTCATTATAAGATGTACAGTCACATGTCATTCCAATTAGTTAATTTATAAATTAGGTCATCGTGATTAATAAACCAGATATTAATATAGTGACACATGTAGTTGTAATTTGTTTTGTTACAAGTATGTGTCAATTGAATTAATTTAATTAATTACATAACTATTAAAGCATGTGGCAATGTAGTTAGTTTGAACTTATTTGTAGATGTAGCTCTGTCTTTATTTATTTTATTTATTTGTAGTTGTGTATGTATCACTACATAACCTGTATGATATAGATTAATTAACAGCTAATTAATGACTTGTTGTAGATGAACACAGACCCCGTCCTGATGGGGAGGCAATGTACAGCTCCACACCAGCTGTAGAATGGAGATAGCTTGGATATTGACAGGTTGTAAATGTTTCTATACAAATCTAGTCTGCTCTCAAAACCACACATGTTGTTTGTCACTTTGTTCAACATCTGCAGCTGAAATTGACCTGTGTATAATTCACATGGACTGTAATACTGACTCCTGTTTATTTCACACTTTGTGATCATCCAAACATGGCTGTCTGTTGCTATATGTAAACTTGAATTTATTGAAAATAGATTGCAGTCAAATCAGATCGATTAAATAATAACCAATAATTAATTGATATTATTTTAAATACTGTTTGTATTTATACTTGTGTCTTTTTTTCACCATTAGATATGAAGACTGCTATTGAATACAAACATTGTCGATTCCGGACCATGATTTTTCATTTAAAGTATCCAACACAGTTTATGGTGGAATCAGACCAAATATTTCCTAAGGAGACGGATAACCGGTATCTTATTCCGTGATGTAACGGACCGTGTGTTTATAACTCTACACAAACTTATTCCGTGATGTAACGGACCGTGTGTTTATAGCTCTACAAAAACTTATTCAGTGATGTAACAGACCGTGTGTTTATATTTATTCAATGATATAACAGACCTTGTGTTTATAGCTCTACACAAACTTATTCAGTGATGTAACGGACCGTGTGTTTATAGCTCTAGCTACACAGACTAATTCAGTGATGTAACAGACCGTATGTTTATAGTTCTACACAGACTTATTCAGTGATGTAACGGACCGTGTGTTAATAGCGAGCGTAGCGAGGCGGCGCGAAGCGCCGCTCGCGTAGCGAGCTCCATAGACAACGTGTACGAACGGAGGAAATTCGAGTTGAAATCTGCACATTGTTCAAAGAAAATTTTTTGGACCCGCGTGAAAACGTTCTACTATCCCAGTGATCCTTTGCGGTGCATAGCAACTTGGCGGAACAGGAAGCGTTTCTAAGGAAAATTCTTACCTGTAAATCGCATACATCATTTTCATTTAACAATAAAAAATCCTTTTAAAAACATTAAAGTAAACAACACATATGCTTACGTAAAAAACTGTACCTATGACGTCATTTCCTTCCCCGAATTTGTCCGACAATTTACGAAAACTGTCGAGCGCAAAAAGTTAAGTATGACGTCACAGTGATCTCGCGTTTTATATTCCCGCGATACATTTAGAGGTGGATCAAGCATCTGTACTGAATGTAACGTGTAGGAAGTACACAGTAGGGAGTCACCGTTAATACTGATACTGCGCTCACTATTAACGGTGACTCTTTGGCTGATTTATTTTGATGATTTTTTTTTTTGCACAGTAAATACACATGCAAGTTCCATGCTAAATTTATAGTCATATTGATCCAATCATTGTATACGTTAGGTAGGTGACAAAAAATTATTAAAAAAGAAAAGTCTAATCATTATTAGATCTACGTGTAGCCACGTCATTATGTAATGAATAAATAAAAGAAAAAAATTAAACTGTTAAAATATCTACATGTATTTGTTATAGTTGCATATGTGGTCAAACCTTTCAATAATATTGGATATCACACATTAAAAAAAGGGGGAAGGCACATGTCTACAACGCTTATATAGCGTACAAAAACTAAAAAGATTAAAAACAAAATTGATGTCACAGGAAAATTAAAACACCGGTAACAACAAGGAACAAAATGAGAAATAACACAGACACACAATTTATTGATTTTAATGATCATTATTAAAAGGCAAAGAAGAGATAAAAAAAAAGACAAAAAAAAACGGCTTTGTGTTTATCAAAATATTTTAATAAGTCTGTTTAACATTTTATAAATGCTAAGTGGTAGTTTTTTGTTGAAGTGTATAAACCTAGGAAGGGACCATTGGAATAAAAGTTTGATATCTTCCGGTTCCTTGCGGTGGTAAAAGTTTTCGAGACAAAGCCAAAGTTTTTTGGTTTGGTTAAGTCCACGGGTTGCATTTAACAATGATGACAGATGTGTGACTCCTTCTGCGCTCGCCCCAACGGTCACACCGTAAAACATATTATTTATTCAGTGATGTAACGGACCGTGTGTTTATAGCTCTACACAGACTTATTCAGTGATGTAACGGACCGTGTGTTTATATTTATTCAATGATGTAACGGACCGTGTGTTTATATTTATTCAATGATGTAACGGACCGTGTGTTTATAGCTCTACACAAACTTATTCAATGATATAACAGGCCTTGTGTTTATAGCTCTACGTAGACTTATTCAATGATGTAACGGACCGTGTGTTTATAGCTCTGCACATTTTTGCACATCATGTCGTGGGTTTTTTTCCCCCAAGTAATCTCACTTATGATTCACATTTGATGTACATGTATATGAAAGTGAATAAAATAATCTAACTATCCATATAGTTATATCTTTTTCTTAGTCAGACTCCGGGCAGTTAACAAAAGAACAAGAAAACAATAATGAATCGACAAAAAATTCTGAGCATTGTGTATGTATCTCCCTCAATATGCATTTTATAAACAAAATGATTTGATATTAAAAGGGGCATAAATCCTCCTAAATCTATCATATCAAATTTTCCTTCATTCATGCATGTCTATACTTTGTTTAAAGACAATGAGTCGAAATCTCAAGTGAGCTTTTCTGATCAAAATATGCAGTTTTCTGTCGTTGGCGTTGATGTTGGCGTTGTTGTAAACTTTTCACATTTTCATCTTCTTCTCTGGAACCACTTGGCCGATTTCGACCAATCTTGGCACAAAGCATCACTGGGTGAAGGGAAATAAAGTTTGTTCAAATGAAGGACCACTCCCTTTTTAAAGGGGAAATATTAAAGAATTATTAAAAATTTGTTGGTATTTTTCAAAATTCTTCTTCTCAAAAAGTATTAGGCCAGAAAAGCAGTAACTTGTATGGAAGTATCTTAGGTAGTGTAGATTCAAGTTCGTTCTAATCATGGACCCCGGGGTTAGGGTGGAGCCACAATGGGGGATGGACTTTTACATTGGAATATACATGTATAGCAACAATCTTTAAAAATCTTCTTCTTAAAAACTTCTTAAAAACTATTTGCCCAGAAAAGTTTAAACTTGTATGGAAACATCCACAGATAGTGTAGATTCAAATTTGTTACAATCATGGTCCATGGTGGTAGAGCGGGGCCAGAATTGAGGGACGAATTTTTACATAGGAAAATATAAAGGAAATCTTTAAAAATCTTCTTTTCAAAAACGATTTGGCCAAAAAAGCTCAAATTTGGATGGAAGCATTCTCAGATTGTGTAGATACAGTTTATTTTAATCATGGTCCCCGGGGGTAGGATGGGGCCACATGGGGGGGGGGGGGTCGAATTTTTATAAAGGAATATATAGAGAAAATCTGAGAAAATCTTCTCAAAAACCATTCGGCCAGAAAAACTTAAACTTGTATGGAAGCATCCTCAGACAGTGTAGATTAAAGTGTTTTTTTTCAAATCATGATCCCGGCGGTATGTTAGGGCCACACTAGGGGGGGGGGGGGTTGGGTTGGGGGGGGGGTCAACATTTTACGTAAAAACTTTAAAATTGTCTTGAACAGTTTTCAGTCCAAAAAGCAAAAGCAGTAACTTGTGTGAAAGCACAGGTTGTGCAGATTAAAGTTTGATCAAACCATGATTAACTAAAAAAAAGGTGGGGCCACAAAGGGGGGGGGGATGGAATACAGGACAAGAGAAAAATCTTATTACAGATTAAACAACAAAAGGGGCTTGATATTTACCATAAAAATATGTGGATATAAATCAGCAGATTTATTTTGATTTTTTTTAGCAAGATCTACTGTACTTAATTGTCAAGATGTTTTATTTTGATACTGTAATGCTGATTTGATCAGAATTAGGACTGTTGTTGCTAAGGTTAATGATGTGGCCCCTATGCGTCTTGTTTTTTTTAACGAAAATTAAATGATGTATCGAAATGTGCAAAAACTCGCAAAAAATGTTGAAATTAATTAGTAATTACTAGTACTTGTATTATGATAGTTTCTTTAAAAGGAATACTTTGTTTTCTGTACTGTTTACCGACAACTTTACAATTACAGCAGCTTTGAACTTATGGCATGGAATCCCGTTCCCGATTCAGATAAACGTGTGCTAGCCTGGTTCCCTGAGCTACCCATTACGCACAGGAACCAGGCTAGCTCATGCGCAGGCTGAATTTTCCCCATAGCATCCGGAATAACCTCGCTTATATATTTTCTGCGTGGACCTCAGGGTCCACGCAATAATCTACGTAGTTATAATGTATTGCTTCGAATCTGCATTTCCAACGTATGATTCGCACATGCAAATAAAGTACGGTTTACTACATTTACACCATAGCAATAAATCGGATAAATTTACTATAACTCAGGGCATTTGGCGTTAGAAAAAGTTAAGCAGGAAACCTTAAGAAGTCTCCGTTATGACATCATATAAATGAATGTGCGCAGAACGGCCACTCGAGTTGTGTAAGTTGAGTACTGAATTTGATGACGAAAGCAAACCCGCGACATACCTTAAGAGTGAGTGTGATAAAAACATTATATATGACGTAACAGTAAACATGCAACATGTGTATTTCGTCAAGGGGGTTCGTTTTGGTGGAAGAAAAGGTACAACTGTTTAATTCATCTTTAAATGTTTTTAGCGTAAATTATCATATCCATACTTGGTGAGCAAATTAATACAATTCGTTTTAAGAGAAAACAATTTAGAAATCAGCAATGTTGATAAAGTAGTTAAAGCAATAAAAAATACCCTTTTATATTTTATTCTAAGGGATAATCTTTGGATGATTTACGGGAATCACCTCCTAAATTTGTCGTAATTCAGATAAACCCTGCCTTATTTTACCGACGAATCTGATCGACTCGCAGTTTAAGGGTGGTACCTTTCAGAATATACACAATCCCATACAAATATATTAGTTAAACGATTTAACGCATCCTCTAGAAAGCTTATCGGTTCTAACAAATAAATGCAGGTATAAGTATCTTGCAAATATTTGTAATAGTTTGTTTTAAGTTGTAGATACTTCATTTACCTGGGGATTTTAACCGATGTCATTTCAGTATTTGATATGTATATTTATAATGCACTGTTTTATAGCACTTAAAAGGTATACTTTTCTTTATTATACAGGTTAACTGTTGAAGTAAAACATTGAAAATATGCTACTGCTTTATCGATATTGAAAGTTCTTCATTTAATAATATACTGTATATAGAGAAATATTCGCCTTGTTTATTTTAACCTATTTCGCCTTCGCTGTCAGCAGATCAATGTAAGAGTGGACGAATTCCATTGTCTCATATTATCTTTCTATAAAGATAGCGAATTTAAGATTTTATGCAGCAAATGTAGAAAGGCAAAAATTCCAAGCGGCGAAAATAACCCGATATACAGTATATACTTTATGTCTACTTTTGTCTACTGTGTAGCACAATGCTCAGTACATAAGATTGCATTTCCAAATATATCTTTTCACTTTGATGGCCTGGAATAAAAGCAATCAGCCTGTCGGGGCTTTCTTTAAAGACGGGAGGTTTTACACTGCACAAACATGTACTGTTAACACAACTTACAAGATGATACCAATGTCTACGTGTATCCGTTTTGACTCTTTTTGAATGATGCTTTCAAAAAAAGTCAAAATGTAGTTGTTAGAATCTTACTTAATTAAGGTGAAATTAAAAGGGATATATATTTATTAAGAAGAGAAATAGGCGATGACTGGTAAAAAGCAATTGCATCAAATACCATTTTCCCTTAAAATTTGGATGTGGAGGGTTCTTTAAAAATAATCAGATCAAACTGTGTTTATATATAGACAGAAATTACACATTAATTTCCACGTCACGGTCTTCAGTTCACTCGAGGCATGCAGCTTAAACTTACACTCAGATGAATCATTTCGTAAAATCACTATACTTGGTAGTTGTAGAAAATTTAAAAAAAATACTGTAGACGTACTTTTGTCCGCGTGGTATTAATTTACGCTATGAACGCGGGCACAAATTTTCCGCGGAATTTTTTCCCAGTGTACTTAAAGTGCATTTTGGAATGAAATTTTGAAATTGCATTACATGAATAAGGATAATCGGAAGTTACTACATTATAGAACACTTGCATATACGTGTACCCACTGTATATCATTTTTATCTATAAAAACTGTCAAACAGATTTGTATTGAAAATTCACATAATAAATAATTTAATCTCCTAAAGATTTGAATTTTCGGTAAATTTACTTGCATGGAATTTAAACTTCTCCCAGCTTGAGATAACGGCACGTGTCAGACGACAAATAGCCCCAAGCGGGTCTGTCTTTCAATGACCCAATTAACTACACGTTAAGACCCGTGTTTATACTGCAATTTTTAGATCCCTTTGTGCTCTGACTTTTGATTGATAAAACTGATCAATTCATAATTTAAACGACATTTGAACCCATAAATTGACAGTTAATAAAGATCACAAGACGATTTTAGCAATTTTAGTAATTTAAATCCAAAGTTGGACAAATTCTAGGTTTTGAAAATCGCTCAGAACTAAATTTAATAATAATTACTGTGGTTTCATAATTTTTCGTGGGTATCAATTTTCGTGGATTTTCTGAAAACCACAGTTTCAAGGATACGTAATTTCGTGGCCAATGATCCTATCAATACAAAATGTCAGTTGAAATTGAACTTCAATGAACATTTAATTTCGTGGATCAACTTAACAACGAAATCCACGAAAATTGGTGTTCAACGAATATTGATAAACCACAGTATTCAAATGATTTTTTTTCTTTTAAAGAATCCGCGTAAATTTTCACCCGCGGATTAAATTGATATTGTGATTCCGCGGAATTATGACCCCATGGAAAAATATACGTCTACAGTAGTTAAAAATTAAAAAAAAAAATAAGCATAACCGTGACAGTATGTCTACAATAGAACAACCTTCAAACGATAAGCCCGTGCAGTACTCATAGTGACCTCTTCACAGAGAGAATCATATTTCATATAGAAAAAACATATCTGCAAATGTAAACAATTTGGTTTATCATTCCCGATGATACAATTCCTTTTTTTACGCGAGTACTTAATTCCGCGATTCAACGGTTTTCCCTCAAATCGCGAGAACATAAAATCGCGAATGCCGAAATTTTATCATAGTTTCATGTAGTTTACATATGTCTGAAAATTAAAACCGAGATTTTAAAATTCGCGTGACGGGCTTCTCGCGATTTTACGCGGAAATTAATTCCTCGCGTTTAATTAGGAATTTACAGTATTCATAGTGACCTCTTCACAGAAATAATCATATTTCATATAGAAAAACATATTTGCAAAGGTAAACACTTTGATTTGTCATACCCGATGATATAATTCAAATCATTAGTATTGATCACGATGTCCGTATTATCAGTGTAATCGATGTCGTACTTAACAAATTTGGTCCTGGGCATGTATGTATAACCCTGAATGTTTGAAGTGGAACGTTTTGTTAGAGGTTAACGAAATAAATGGTAAGATACTCACAAATACGCAATTTTTCTCAATATGAATGATGGGAAGTTATGCTTATTATGCACATTTTCATGCACACGTGCTTAAACTTATTCTGACGTTGAAATTTTATTCTAAATGTCTTTTTTCATATTGAAAATATCCTCTTTTGTGAATATCTTGTCATTAATGTTCTGTGCATTTGTTGATGTCACCAGTATCCTGACGTTGAAATGTATATTGTGACATCAACATCAATCACAAACAAGAGATGTTTGTGAAACACTTACATGTATGCCCCCTACCTGGGAAACACCCACAAAGAAAATGAGTGTAAACTGCAAATATTTGGAATTTTTCGAAGTCCAAAGAGCCATAACTCTGTCGAAAATGGCTCGATCGCGCCCAATATCGAACTTGACCTAGACATTATCATGATAAACCTGTATACCAAATTTCATTTCAATATGTTTATCTTCTGTGAAGAAAAAGAACGGAAACTGCAAATAACTGGAATTTTTTTAAGTCCAATGGCCATAACTCAGCCGAAAATTGCTCGATCGCGCCCAATATCAAACTTGACATTGACATTATCACGATAAACCTGTTTACTAAATTTCATATCAATATGCTCATCCTCTGCTAAAAAATGAGCGGAAACTGCAAATAACTGGAATTTTTTTTAAGTCCAAGGGCCCTTACTCTGTCGAAAATGGCTCGGTCGCGCCCAATATCTAACTTGACCTAGACATTATCAAGATAAACCTGTATACTAAATTTCATTTCAATATGTTCATCCTCTGCTAAGAAAATAAACAGAAACTGTTGGTGGACCGACCAACAGACCGACCGACCGACAGACCGACAGACAGCAGCGAAGCATTATGCCCTCCCTTCTTCAAAGGGGGGCATAAAAATATGGAACAAAGATTAATCAAGTGTACATGATAAACTCGAACGATGCAGCCTTTATCAAATTTGGTCCTGGACTTGTATGTATAACCCCGAACGTTTTAAGTAAAATTGACATATACATGCCAAGAAACAAACGAATTTGCGATTTTGTCAATATGAATGAGGGGATACGCTATGCACAAAAAATAAAAAGATAATCATGAAAGAAGGATATTTTCAAAATGAATAAAAGGACAATTATTATAAAACTGTTAACGTCAGGATACTCGTGACACCTATCACAAAATTACGGAACAAAGTTTGAACACGTGTTTGTGAACTTGAGCATATCAAGCTCTACAGTCTCATGATTACGACCCCTCAATTTAGCTTATCTCACTTATAATTCTCACAACCAAAAGATACCGTCTGCATATGGCATCATTTTAATTCAGTTTGGTAGCATTTAGTCAATCTTGTCCAACAAACCTGTATTAAATAAAAAAAATATTCAAAGCCCATACAAATCAAGTTTAAACCTTTATAGCAAAATAACTGCATGGTATAAATGTTCAACTCGTTTTGTTTTTTTTTAACAAAATTCCTTGTGTATCTTACGTGTGTAAAGACAATTGGATGATTTCATCCTGGGAGTTGAAAAGATTTATTCTCTTAAATTATTGCGAAAGTAAAACAGATCCAGAATTCGGTGAACGGTAAGAAAGTTTTCCTTGTATATCTAATATTTTATCTAGGGTCTGAAGGGGGGGGGGGTGTTTGAAACTAGTATTTTGCGTAGCAAACATAAATGTATATTTAAAAAATAGTAACAATAAAGTTGACATGTTAATTTTGGCGAGTTAATGTGCACACTTTAGATTAGGAAGTGTTCTTTCATTGCGTGAATGTGTGGTAAGACACGATAATTCCTCAAATACAAGTGTTATATATATATATATATATATATATATATATATATATATATATATATATATATATATATATATATATATATATATATATATATATATATATATTTTTTTTTTTTTTCTTTTTGTCATGATTGATCTAATATATTTATAAAACTGCACCTTAGTATATATTATAACGTTTATATTCACTGATAAATAAAATGTGATTTATAAAAAAATCACTATATATTGCGTCTTATCAAGCACCGATACACTGGACATTTATAGCGGTTTTTAGTTGGTTAATTTCACATGTTCATTAAACATCTGATGACTGAAAAACGACTGGCGTCCGTCGAACAGGGGTCGACGGTTTTCGAAGGGTTTATATAAAACATATTTCAATGTAAATTTTAAGTCAACCCACATTGAGGTGAAATTGGTTATAAGAAAACTGCCTGTGACATTTTTCATCGGCCGATATTGAGGGGGCGCTGCTGTTTAGCGGTGCTATTTTTAAGAGGTGTTACTTTACCGAACTCATTTTTTTAATAACAAAGAAGATGTTTGGAAATGTGTAACCATGAATATACATATCTGTGTAATTATCAGATATCATATCAATTCAAGTAAAATAACAACATTAGAGTCGGTGTCAAGTGAAATTATTGTACAGACCCTGAAACGTGCTACTACACCTCTAAAACGAACCGTACCGTTCCGTGCAAGAAACGAACCGTACCGTTCACAAAACGAAACGTACCGTTCACAAAGCGTACCGTACCGTTCACAAATCGAACCGTACCGTTCACAAAGCGAACCGTACCGTTCACAAAGCGAACCGTACCGTGCAAAAAGCGTGCAAGATAATTTATGCAAGACCCGCCTCCAGACGGACAAAAAAGCGTACCGTACCGTGCAATAAGCGTGCAACTTCCATATACGGCTTATTGGCCTAATGTCTTTCGATGAATACGGACGGAGATTATCGCTGACCAGATAAGTTTAATATTTTGCTAGATTTTTTATACGGGATAAGATAACACATACTAAGATTTAAAACTGTTATTCTTATTAAAACAGTCACAAAAATATTTCCTTTCTTAGACCGTAACCATTTCTTTGTTTTTCGACAAAACTTGCATCGCCGATTTCTTAAACATTGTAAACTATTAACGTTCACACAATCCGTGGTTATACTATTTTGATTATTTTTATGAAATGTTTGAAACATTGGGTACATACTGGACTTTACATAGCTTTAAGTGATTCTCGGGGGGGGGGAGAGAGAGAGAGAGAGAGAGAGAGAGAGAGAGAGAGAGAGAGAAGAGAGAGAGAGAGAGAAAGAGAGAGAGAGAGATCTCGTTACCCGAAACGTTAGAAAAGTGGCATTTGTTTAGAAATATGTATATACACTATGGCTAAACAAGGTTGAAATATATCTATATATGATTTCATATCCTTTTTAATTAAAAAAAAAAATGTCGACTTAAGTTACACAGACCCAGAAAATGTAAATGACAACCACATATTACCGGTGACTCGAGTGATTTGTTCTTGAGCTATTTATGTACCAATAAATAAACAAAAAAATCACTCATACATGTATAATGATTTGTAAATAAATACATGTACAAAATCTTAATGCATTAAATGCAAGCATTGAACGGAAAAAAGTACACGCATTCCATAAAATAACTTTCAACTTTATTTCCCGCATAGCTAGTAATGGCGTCGTGATTTCACATGAACAAAAATCACTCGTGCGAAACACGTGTACAGAAGCTGATCTTTGGTTCTATACACAACAGGTGTTATTGTCTTTCTTTGGTTTTTAGCAGTTATTGTACTTTACAACGAACTCTGTATATTTGGACGCTTAAATAGGTGTACACGAGATGCCGGTATTCACACCTTTCCACGGGCACCTGTTAGGTACCGTTCATAAAGCGTAACGAACCGAACCGTGCAACTGGTGTAGTAGCACGTTTCAGGGTCTGTAATAAAAATATTTGAGAAATAAATGAAAATATGCTCACAGTTACACGGTATTCTCAATATGAATAATATAATGGGACAGTTGCATGTCGCATACAACAGTCAACGTCATGTTAGGCTATTAAACCAACAAAATATAAACGTTAAGATAATCACTAAAACCAACAATAATGATTAAGGAAACAATCAACATTAAACGTTTATCGTTTGTATACGCGAGACGTCAACAACTAAAAAAAGGTTTATTTATGTATGTATGAACAGGTGCAAAATCAGCTCTGTGGTTTTTATAATAAGATTCCTTTATTTAGATGCAAGGACTTTGAATGTTTACTATGTCCCTGTAGAATCTATGTTAATTAAACGATATCTTTGTATAAATTAATCATATTGTCGAACATTATCGTCAATAGGAAGTCATGCAAATATTAAGGTGTACGAAAGCTAACTATACTGAAAACTCTGTTTTATATAGATTTAAACCCTTACGCTACAATTGCCTGAAATAAAAGATCAAGTTGTTCTGCTATTTGTTATGCAAGGACGACCCAGTTCTACTGATTTTGGGTGCACATTATCTGACCTTATCAGCTCATCTCCTTCATTGTTCTTACCAATAAAACAGATATTACAAACAAAAGAGACGTCTGCGTCATCATTATAATTCAGTTTGGTATCACTCAGTCAATCATGTCCACGGTACGTGCAATTAAAACAATAGTTAAAACCCGTACAAAAACAAGTTTAGATCTTTGTAGCAAATAAACTGGCTGGTATAAATGTTCAACTCGTTTTGATTTTTAAACGAAGTTCCATGTGTAACTTACCGGTGTAAAGACAAAGTTGTTGATTTCACCCAGGAAGATGAAGATATGTATTATTCAAGAAATGTATAAGCTTAAATCATTGGGAAAAATAGAGCAGATCCAGGGACATGGTGCATGGTAAGAACGATTCCCTTTACATCTACTAGTTTATCAGCGGTCAGAAGTAATGTTTGTCTCAGACATTCTGCTTACCAAAACATAAATAAAAACATGTAACAAAGTTAAAAAGAATAGATATGCAATGTTTAAAGTGAGTGAATGTATGATCATAACACAATATATTTACATGTTCTGTGTCTGTGAAAACATTACGAATCAATTTTGAAGCCTATTACTCATAAATTCATAAGAGATGAACTATAAAAAAGGGGCGTGTCATATAGCATAACCGAAAAAAAGTAGTTGCTGCGCCGCGTAGTAATACATAGCATGGGTAGCAAGTTGTGTCGGCCTTTTCTCAGTTCGGATCTGTGTTTGTTCCGCCCGAGATATTTCTGGACCTTCGTAGCCTCGACCCTTCTAGTTAAGTCGGTTTGGTTAAGATAATATTTCAATGTTAATTTTTGTTTACATAGAATTTGCTTCTATAATCGACATCAAACTTATTTTTTTAGGGGGGGGGGGTGTTAAGGGGAGAAATTGAACGGGATTTGACATGAAATGTAGATATGTTACGATAGGTCAAATCATTATTTTATTTTATTAATTATAATTATTGACTCTTTTTTGTTCAGATTATATCAAACAAACAAAATATGTTATTTTGTTTATAGTTTGCTTATATCATCTCTATTGCACTTCGAAAATGTCAAGAAATAAATATCCGTGAATCCGGTGTTGACATTTAAATGCGGAATGATTCAAAGCACCAGAAGCGTCTTGGTTAATATGCAGGATCAGATATTTATTTCAATTTTTTTTCTGTAATGATAAAATGTTGAATTTCGCTTCGATTATAAGATCGTAAAGGAACAGAAAATTATGATGTTCACAGATTTTATTTTGTGTGAAATAAAAACCTCGTCAAAAAGTGGGTAGAATTTTATCCACTAAAGACTGAACTATTTTTCGTGCCTGGCGAACGCTTTGAAAACTTGAACTGTAAAGTATTATTGATTAATACATGTTTATCAACCAGTTTGAAATTGAAATGCATAAATTATTTACAGGTAATTTATACCTTGTTAATTGTCAACACACGCCAGAACAGGTACACATATATATACCCCACATTTGCTTGTGTAAACAATAGCGTTAACATTTACCCGCTCCATTGAACGCAGATCACCGTTATAAAATTCTAATTATCTTATCTTTTTGGCAAAACATGTCACTATAGTAGATTATGTACTTACTTATCTATAGGGATGTCCGGTTTACACGGAGAGACAAGTCATTTAACGGGGGGAGGGGGGGAGGATTTTGAGCAATAGTCGAGTATTCATTGATTTATTTGAAGTTGTTTTTTCTTATAAAAAAACCCGAGTAACATACATCTTGTCTTACATAAAAAAGTATACAAACAATCTTATAATAATACAAAAAAATAATGAATTTGGTTAAAAAAATTTATTTGTTTTTAATCTTAAGATCTGTTAGAAAGTTTCTTGGTTTTTCCTATTTTTGTGTGACGCTTGCAGATACTTGAGCAAAGACCTTTGTATTAGCGTTACATATCAATCTATAAGGCTTGGTTCATGTTAAGTCCTCTCCCAAATCAACTACTAAAACCAATATAAAACTTCCATAACGACTAGAAATTCATACCAAGTGCTACATGAAAAAAATGATGGTTTTGTAATGTTGTTTTAATCGTACAAACTGGAAATATTATAAATATAGGTAATAATAAATCATTGTTTTAATACTATGACGTGATAATTTTGGTCGGACTGTGGTCAAATTTATTATAAAGCCCGACTCCTAGACTAAAATTAACACCTCATAATACCCAAAGAATGATTCCTTATTCCTTAAGTATTTCCATATATTACATGTACAGATATTATCCTTAATTGACTGAATCAGTTACAATTCCTTATCTAAATCAGTCGATAGTATCGGCAATATTTCTAAGGAATAGTATTAAGAAGATCATTTTGTGTATAATTCAAATAACTCAAATGTTCCAGCTACCAGCGGTTTTGTACGTGCAAACGCCCCATAGAATATCTCATTAATTTTGTCAACCAACTTTATACAAACGAGAATTTACCAGCTATTTTAATGTTTAATCAGAGTTCCATGGACAAAAATATTTTCATTAGAAAATCGGTATGTTCTTTTTCTTTTTACCTGATACTATACTGTACTCTATGTACAGGCAAACGATATGTTTCATTTGATGCAATTATGCTGTTTAAAACTTAAGTTTTTCTCAGTGTCAGAAATATCGGACAAACCAATATGAGTATGCTTGTTACAAACTAATAATAGAAGAAAATAAGAATTTCATTATGTGTTTGAATATTCCTTGTACTTAATCCAAACAACTTCTAATCTGAAGTTAAAACCACCAAACTAATAAACAATGACAATTTAAAACCATGCCTATCACGTCATTCTTAATTAGCTTCAGAACTCCACAGTGAAAGACACGTTTATGTGATACCATCTTAGTCCTACTCATTATCGATAACAATCAATTCTATCCAAGGGGGTTGAATTGACAAAACAAAATGGCTGTTTTAAACGATGTAAAAGATTTAAATTCATAGCGCAAAACCTCTGATTGACATCACATTTTATACAGGAAATAAATGAAGCGTAAAGCCCATATATTGTGCGATCCTATAAGAAATTGCCAAAAAACTGCTTTTAGTATCAGCTGTGTTGTGTACTGGAGGTGATTGCTAAAGATAATACATTGATGATACGTAATATATGGTAAATGTTTTATTGAAGGACAATGCAAATCATTTGTAATTGACAAGAGATGAATTGATATAATATACTGACTGTTTTTAATGATGTAAAAGACTTTAATTTCTCATGCAAAAACCCTGTCTGTCTGGCATTGAAGATCATATCTTTCACCGCAAGTGAAGCATAAGGTCCATATATTGTGCAGTAATTTATGAACTGTATCTGATTCAGAATACTGCTTGAACTTATATGTATTAAGCAGACAGAAAATTGCAAGAACTAAGCATTGTTTTCGAAAGTGGGGGATTGGGGAAAACTTACCGAAAAGCCTGACAAGCCAAAAAAGAAAAAAGAAAAAGGCTAACCCGATAATCTTCAAAATCCTATAGCTAATCCGTTGTGGGAAGGCTGTTGCAACGCACTTTGAATTTTCGTTCAAAGTGCATTAACCCTGTATGTTGGAAGTGGAACTTATTGTTAGAGGTTAAAGAAATAAATGGTAAGATACTCACAAATACGCAATTTTTCTCAATATGAATGATGGGAAGTTATGCTTATTATGCACATTTTCATGCACACGTGTTTAAACTTTTTTCTGAATTTGAAATTTTATTCTAAATGTCTTTTTATTCATATTGAAAATATCCTCTTTTGTGAATATCTTGTCATTAATGTTCTGTGCATTTGTTGATGTCACGAGTATCACGACGTTGAATATTTCATATTGTGACATCAACATCTATCACAAAAAAATACGGAACAAAAATAAATCAAGTGTACATGATAAGCTCGAACGATGCAGCCTTTATCAAATTTGGTTCTGGACTTGTATGTATAACCCCGAACATTTTAAGTAAAATTGACATATACATGCCAAGAAACAAACGAATTTGCGATTTTGTCAATATGAATGAGGGGATACGCTATGCACAAACAAATAAAAAGATAATCATAAAAGAAGGATATTTTCAAAACGAATAAAAGGACAATTATTATAAAACTGTTAACGTCAGGAAACTCGTGACACCTATCACAAAATTACGGAACAAAGTTTGAACACGTGTGTGTGAACATGAGCATATCAAGCTCTACAGTCTCATGATTACGACCCCTCAATTTAGCTTATCTCACTTATAATTCTCACAACCAAAAGATACCGTCTGCATATAGCATCATTTTAATTAAATTTGGTATCATTCAGTCAATCTTGTCCAAGGTACCTGCATTTAATCAAAAAAATATTTAAAGCCCATACAAATCAAGTTTAAACCTTTATAGCAAAATAACTGTATGGTATAAATGTTCAACTCGTTTTGGGTTTTTTTAACAAAGTTCCTTGTGTATCTTACGTGTGTAAAGACAATTGGTTCATTTCATCCTGGGAGTTAAACTGACTTAAATTTGTCTTAATTTATTGCGAGGGGTAAAACAGATCCAAAGACAAGGTGCATGATACGAAATATTTCCTTTTATATCTAATAGTTTATCCACGCTCTGAAGGGGTGGATGTTTGAAACTAGCATTTTGTGTAGCAAACATAAATATATACTTGAAACAGTAAAAATAAAGTGGACATGTGTCATTCGATTAGTATACGTGTACATTTTAGATTAGGAACTTTTTCTTTCATTGAGTGAATGTGTGGTACATGTAAGACATTGTGATTCCACAATTACAAGTGTTACGCCTGAAAAAAAATCTTATTGATTTTGTCAACTAATTTCCATAAACGGGGAAATGACTTTGTACGCAAAATACTACATATCGGCCATATTGAAAAGTGAGAAATGAAACAAAAGATAAATTGTATATTATAGGACCTCTCAACTATGTAAAACAACTTTCTTTTGCTAAAATGCACGTGTGAATAGTAATTGTAAACTCCGAAACCGGAACTTGTATACCGTTTTGTGATTTACATACATGTATCTATTTTTCTTTTTGTCATGGTTGATCTGATTTATCTATAAAACTGCACTTACACAATGTAAATATATATCAATACGTTTTATATTTAAAAACAGATACAATTGTTAATAATAAATAATCACGATATATTGCATCTTATCAAGCACCGATTTACCGGGCAATTTTACCGATTCAAAGTGGGTTATTTTTCACACGCTCATTTAACTCATTTCTAAGGGTTAATAAAACAAAATTTAGAAGGAAATTTTAAATCAACCAATATTGGGGGGATGTTGAATATAAGGCGTGTTGAATATAAGGCGTGCTTCTTTTAATAATAAAAGAAGTTTCGCTGTAAACTGTTTGGCATTGAATGATTTGTATGAAGAAGTTGCTGCCGGGGATTTTAAGTGAACCGGTATTGAGATGATGTTTGTATTAAGGGATGCATTTATTTAGAGGTTTCATTGTATCCTTAAAGTATCCTTTTAAATAAATAAACTGATCTTGGGAGTTGGTTGTTATTTGAATATATTTCATACCTTTCTAATATATCTGTGTAATTATCTGGTTGATTGAAAATTAGAAACGGCCGCTGTCCATTTTACAGAGATCTATAGGTTTCTAAGAGTTTAAATAGAAAATGTTAATCAACCCGTGTTGAAAGGGATGTTGGTTATATGGGGAGCCTGTGTTGGGAAGTCTTAATGCATACTGTACAGTGTTACATCGAAGTGTATATATAAGGACAAAACTGCCTGTAATTTGTATAATTGACCGGTATTATAGGAGGCACTGCTAATTAGGGTTTCTATTATTGACAGGTGTCACTTTACCAAAAGTATGTTTTTAATCACTTAAATGATTTATGGAAATATGTTACCTTGAATATATAGAGGATATCTTTTGGTTTCTCCATTAATTTCCTGATATTGTTAAAGAATTGAAAATAGTACAATGGCTGTTTAATGTCTTTGATAGTATACATAAGTGGGCAAAACCTTTTAATATGGCTTCAAAGTAGGTAAGGTTTGCTATTTTTCCATCATTAGCCTTGATCACAATGGCAACGGTTATCCCCAGCAACTAACTTTTGGTAGTTTTTGCGTTTTACACCTAGGTGTGTCTATGTATGAAATATAAGGAAAATTAATGAATATGCGTGGCCAGACCCTTTTATAAATCTTTGATTCTTACATTGAATTGATCATAAAGCAACTAAATTTAAACGGCAAGATAATCACTAAAACCAATAAAATTGAATAAGGAAACAATTAACATAAAACGTTTATCGTTTGTACACGCGAGATGTCAACAACTATCAGGAAAAAAATTTATATAAGTATGTATGAACAGGTGCATAATCAGCTCTTTGGTTTTTATAATAAGATTCCTTCATTTAGATGCATATACTTTTAATGTGTACTATGTCCCTGTGGAACCTATGTTGATTAAACGATATCTTTGTATAAATTAGTCATATTGTCGAACATTATCGTCGATAGGAAGTCAGGCAAATATCAAAGTGTATGAAAACTAATTAAACTGATAACTCAATATAATAAAGATTTAAATCCTTACGCTACAATTGCCTGTAAAAAAAGACCAAGTTGTTCTGCTATTTGTTATGCTACCCAGTTCTACTGATTTTGAGTGTACAATATCTGACGGTATCAGCTCATCACCCCCATTTTTCTTACTAACAAAACAGATCTTACAAACTAAAGAGACCGTCTATATTATCTTTAGAATTCATGTTGGTATCATTCAGTCAATCATGCCCAAGGTACGTGCATTTAAAACAATCGTTAAAATCTTACAGGCAAAACAATTGCCTGGCGCAAATGTTCAAATCGTTTTAATTTTAAACAAAGTCCCACTGTGTACCATACCTGTGGTTGGAGATAAGTGGTTAAAGATATGTATTATTCAAGAAATGTATTAGCTTAAATTATTTGGAGGTTTAAAGCAGATTCAGAGACGGAGTACTCGGTAAGAAAGTCCACCGTTATATCTTATAGTATTCCCGTGGTCAGAAGCTAAATAATTACATGTAACACACTTTGAAAAAAAAAAAAAACATTTGAGATAGGCACTGTTTTTTTTTTTCTTTTAGTAAGTGAATGTGTGATAACACATTGTATTTTCATTAATTGCACATACATACAAAACACTCAAATAAATGGATCAGTTTCTATTCCCTATTCAAATTGATCGTTAGTATTGGTGACAGTTCTAAACATAACACATTTGTCAGTGTAACACATAACATTGTCAGCAACTACAATGTTTCGCTCAGTCGAATGCTGACTGACGTGTTTGATACTTATTGTTAGGCCATTATTAATCCCCGAATACGGATTTTCCCATTTTCCCAATTACGACAAAGAGCACATGGCCGGTGTGACCGGTCAGCAGAGGATGCTCACTCCTCCATGACACCTGATCTTACCTCTATTTTTGTAGAGGTCAGTGTTTGCTATGCTTCTGTTTTATATTTGTTCTCTGAATTTTTGATTTTGAACACGTTACTTAGTTTGTAACATGTACTGATTCAGTTCAGCAAGTTAAACATTTATTTGATCAAGATGGTAAAAAACTGAAACATACAAAAAACAGATACTTACTACATTGTGAAACAAGAATAAGGGTGACAATTTACAACGTAGACATGTAACACTATACAACAAGTATAATTTGCGTCCAGAAGTTGTGAACATACAAAAACCGTAATATACGAGGCTCTAATATTGTAAATATACTCATTAGACAGTTATTGAATAGTTAGGTGAAAATATCTGGCTTAGAAATTACTATGAAATTCGGAAGCAGTGAATTAGCTTAAAACATCATTTAGACCATAACCCTGACATTAACCATATAAGATATACTTTCGGAAAGATGTACAGGTATTTTATGTAATAACAAAGACAAAACAACATTTATTCCGTGCTGGAACAATCAAAGGTCGTTTTCGATAAAAGGGACCACATGTACACAAAACTTACAGTACACGTATAATGATCAAGGTAAAAGTAAAGCCAATAACTTGTATTTCCGGAAACATTCCGGCATGGGGCAGCACATTACCACCGTTTTGAAATAAGTCCAAATCAATTATATGAATAAGCGTCTTCGTACATGTTAACGCCTGATAAAATGTATAATTAATTTTGTCAATCGAGAAATTGCCAGGAATTGTGTATAGGAGTTCCATGAAAAACAAATATGTTCAATAGAGATTTGGTATAAATTTGTCTTTGTTTTTCCTAAATACCGTTATTCTTTTATAATATATAATTTATAATATTTCATTTTCATTCATAGCATCAGTTTTACTGAGTTTTACTTTGTATTTCAAACATAAAGTTATAGATCAAAACAGTATCAGAATTAACAGACCTTTAATATAAGAATACTTAAAACTTGTTTTTTAAACACGATCCCGAGTACAAACATGACAGAGCACAACGTATTTTTTTAGTATACATGTACTATGTTTGTACTTACAATAATTTATAACCTTTTGGCCATGATAAACATTGGATAACTGGAAAACATGTGTATTCATATAAAAATTAAGCATTTCACACCCTGTTTGATATTGATTTTCGAGTATACTATATGTTTCAGGTCCTAGCGATTTCCTCTTCTCTTTTAAACCACCAAATCATTACATAATAACTGTTCAAATAGACACTTATTGACGTCAAACTTTTTTAGATTTATAACTCCTCTAAAATAAAAGAGACCCATATCTTTGACATTATCGTAGTTTTTCTAATTATTAATAGTAATCAATTCTGCCCATTAAGTTCACTTTGTTAAAACACAATGACTTTTTAATGAAGTAAACGATTTAAATTCCTTACATGTAACTCCTGTATGGTATTGGTGATCAAATCCAGCGTGAGGTCCTTTTATTGCATGGGATCTTTGAAAGCTGTATCAGAATAGTGCTTTTATCCTTGTACATGTAATTGTGTAAATTGATTTAGTACCAAAGGTTCGTTTAAGATGATAAATGAGATGTCCGTATTGGTGTTGTGCTTGTACAACGGGCGTCTTTCGTCTGACAAAGCTTTAAAACCACCATAAAGTAATGGGTTGTCTAATATTGCTCTCACTACTATGTCCTTCAAGTTCCTTGGGCGTTAAAAAGAGTTTTTTTATTTTTATTTTTGTAACAATTTTATCAATTGCAGATTGCACTATGTGGGCTTTATAACTTTGTTTGGGCAGATGGGATTTTGATAGCTTGCAATGTTCGTCAAAGATTTCATCAGATTCGTCTGACTCAAATTGTAACTTAGTTTAGGAATGCCTTTAAAAATGTAGGGAGGGTGGCAGCTGCTTGAGGTAGAGATGATAATCATATGGCTTAGTATTGAGACTGTATTCTTTTTCATCATCTTGATTTGATGAAGTGTCCAAAAATACATTTTTTGGAACAGGATATGTCAACTGTGAATTTGATTGAATTCTAGAAGGAGTTGGCCAATGCTATCACTCAACCAGTCAGCCTCGGTTTTCGACGATGCAGTGTCTTTGAGGTAGGATGGCAAACCTTCTACAGTACCAATCAGACCCAACTTAACATCAGAGCAGACCCCAACGAAAGCTCGGGTTTACTTTCGGGGTTTTAATTTGGGGTTTACTCTGGGTCCCCCTTTTGAAAAATTGTGTCCACTTGGGATTTAATTTAGGTTTGCTCGGAGTTTACTTTGGGTTTACTCGGGTTTGCTTTATGGGTCCACTGTACCCACTAAAGCGTGATCTCACATGTAGCGTCTGCTTACAGGGCTGTACTTCTGATCGGGATTCATTTGATGTGTCTTCTAGGGGTTTATTTTGGGTTTACTTTGGATTCACTCTAGTAAACCCCAAACGTAAACCCAGAAAATGATACGAGTTTACTCTCTGTTAGGTTGGGTCTGATCAGTACTGTACACGTGTATGGAAGTGTAGATCTATAATTTTAAATATGTTCTCCTTGGAATGTATAATGGTACTAAATAATTGGTGTCTAGACATTTCTTGCTGGTGAATTTTTGAAAGCAGATAAAATAAGCCTGCTAACTGTTAATTCGGCTGAGCTTTTTGTAGACATTGTCACAATTTCATCATTCTTATATATTTCGTCCAATGTGTCGGTGATGAGGGCTGAAAATTCTTCGGTTTTATCAGAGTCCAGTTCTCGGTAAAAACGTTCGTCTGTCAGTTGTCTGTGGTAGAAGTGATGACAATAAAGCGGCATTTATGTCATGTGGTCTCTGGGAGAAAATGACATCAAAGGCATGTGGTCTGTAGAAGAAAGTGACATCTATTTTATTTGAGTTCTGTGAGATGGTGACTTTTTAGTCAGGTGGTATGTGGGAGAAAGTGCGCCTAAGTTAATAAAGTGACATCTAAGTCAATTAGTCTGTGAGATAAAATAAAGTGACATCTAAGTCAATTGGTCTGTGAGATAAAATGCATGCTCCCTGCCCCCAGAGGGGTGGGGATAAAACCATCAAACTGAATTTAATTTTTAAAAATCCTCTTTTTTTACTCCTGGAATCAATCAAACTGCTGGCATAATTGTTATAAGCATTTATCTCTCAAATTTTGAAAGTTATGGCCTCGGGGTCATGGGTTATGGCGTTAGGGTTTGGCTCAAAAAAATAATACAGTGAAGACGCATTATTTCTTAAAACTCTTCTCCTTTGATACTGGGAATTTAGCAAATGAACCAAGTACGCGGTTATGTTAAGGCTGTCCGAAGCTAAATATATATCGAAAAATGATACTATTTTAATTATCGAGAAATTCTTTAACCAAGCGAGTTTCTTTAAACTTTTATTACATAAATTAACAGTGACATCCAACACTATATTTGATGTATTTTTGCGATGTCATATATTTTTCGCATCGGTGCAAGTGAATAATGACATTACATCAACAATATTTGTATTAAAAAACCTTCGATCAGTAATGTATTTAGCAATTTTTGCTGCGGGTTCATATAAATATTTCGTTTATTTGAAATATTGTCAAAACATTTCGCACCGCCATCGAAATTCGGCCCATTTTTACCTTTTTCGGATTTACAAAACTCGTTCGATTTTATTTTTATATGTGTTAAGAACTGTGAGAATTGTCAGACTTTGTTGACAAGCCATCGTCGTTTGAAATACAGTAAAAGAGGGTCTATCATCTGAAATGGAGCACTATCTTCTAGAATTCTAAATAATCGAGAGAGAAATGTCCATCCTTCGCAACTTCGTGATGAGTCAAATTCCATCACAGGGATTTCGTAAGTTTTCTGTCAGATTACATTCATTAAAATCCATAATGTTATAGCATAGCAAGTTGTTTGAGAACGTTCATAAGTGCGTCCGTTACTTTAATCACTTAATTTTTAAAGTATAATCTCTGGATTTCTAAGATTAAGTCTCGTTCCATCCTTTTCTAAAAACCTCTTTAATTTAAATGCTGATTGATATTAAATAAAGCGTGCTATCGTTCTGAATACACAACCGTTGTTAAGGTTACCTCTCCTTGCTTGGATACATATCACTCTTTTGCGCTATTTTTGAAATATTATTTTTCAATTTTAAGCAATAAATAAAATTAATCAGACGTTTCGGGTGATACTTTATATTATTATTGTTATTCTATTATATATTTTTATTTTACAAACTAGTCTTAATTTAAAGCAAAGAAATTTGAGAATAAGCGATTTTGAATTTGAGGGCAATACACCCCTTTGACGACGGGCTGAGACAGAGAAATGTGAGCCTCGAGGGCGATACAGCCCTAGCTTTCAGTTGCTGTCTCACCTAGTCCAAAACACGTGTATCAGGACAGATACACTACTAGGTATGTGATATATGTATGTATGAACATGTGCATAATCAGCTCTTTGGTTTTTGTTAATAAGATTCCTTCATTTAGATGCAAAGACTTTGAGTTTGTACTAGGTTCCTGTAGAACCTATGCTAAATGATATATTTGTATAAATTAGCCTATCGTCGATAGGAAGAAATGCAAATTTTAAAGTGTACGAAAACTAACTATACTGAGAACTCGGTTTTATATAGATTTAAATCATTATGTTACAATTGCCTGAAAAAAAAAGCTCAAGTTGCTCTGATATTTGTTATGCTAGGACGACCCAGTTCTACTTAGTTGAGGTGCACATCTGACCTTATCAGCTCATCTCTCTCATTATTCCTACCAACAAAACAGATCTTACAAACAAAATAGACCGTCCGCGTTATCATTATAATTCATTTTGGTATCATTCAGTAAATCATACCCACGCTACGTGCAATTAAAACAATAGTTAAAACCCATACAAAACAAGTTTTTTAATCTTACAGACAAAATGATTGCCTAGTGTAAATATTCAACTCGTTTTAGTTTTTCAAAACAAAGTCTATGTGCCTTAACTGTGTGGTCTGAAGTGGTGTTCGACACTAATATACTGCGTAGCCAACCTAAATAAATACATGTAACACATTATTAAGGTCTTCCGTTTCCAACGGAAGACCTTACTATTATTCTGAAAAAATTTCAAATTTCTTATTATTTTTTTTTTTCTTCTAGACGCCAACTTTGATCCTTAATATCTCGCTCGTTTGTTCACCGATTGTTTTGAAATTTTCAGGACTGATAACATGCCGCGTGATGTTGTCGTTGCATATTTTAGTTGAGGAAAATCCCCATTCGGTTTTGAGTTATTCCCCTTTTAGTAAAATTTAACGACTTCTTTTGTCCAGGGGGGTTTAGCTATAACGATGGCTGGCAGAGTCTCAAAGATGGGCTGGTTTGGAAGCTAATACATTGAATTTGTGCGAGATATAATTTATTTATTATTTAAATGCAAATAAAAGGGGTGGTATAGATGTTGAAACAAAGGCAAGAAAAAAATTCAAAAAAAATCGCGTATTTTCCGTGTTAGTTTCCTACCTGATAAAATTTGTTATAACATGTATTTTAAAAGATCTTGGTCTTACCAAGACCTTTCATTCGGTATACAGAAAAAGGGGCTGGCCCCTATAATTAAGGAGTTAGATGCGTCAAAAGTTTCTTGTCAATAACTTGTAAAGGAATAAAAATTTCTAATGCATTATTGAAGCAAAGTTGTAAAGAAATTAATTTTGAATCCTTCCGTGGTATTCAATTTAATGTTTTCGTAATTTATAGCCAGTATTTGCAGAAACAATTGTTGTCAGTTCGGTCCATTTTTGTGGGGGTGCGCACGTTTAGGAGGTTATGAAAGGGCTTTTTGTAATGCACTAACTGATACATGCAGCGCGCAAAAATAATTCTACATAAAATTCCCAAATGTTTTTATTCATATGTACATATTCATTTCATAAAGATGAACGTCTTTGACCTTATTTTTGTTGTTTGTTTCATAACTGTGCCCCTTTCTATATTTAGATGCATTACGAGACTCAGGTAACCGATCGATAGAAGAGTCGCTAGCTGTATTCAGGCCGTCGCCTTGACGACAGTGCATATGCTTGTAGAGCTGGACGTACACATGTTTAACGCCCCACTGTGTTACTGTAACAGAGACATTTTGAATTGTTTCAGTACTGGGAGATGTGTTAATTAAATGGTTCGAATGCATGGTAATTAAACTCAACTTTTCTACAGTACGTATACACGGCCGTCATATAAAGCACAATGTGTATTACTGACATGACAAATGTACGCTGGCAATTTAAACGAACGCGGGATTGCTCCCGATAGAACATTTCTTTTAAAGCAAAACAAAATACTGATTTCCGATGGATATAATATTATCATCGTGGAGATGATTTTAAAAAGTGAACTTAATATTCGTATACGATAATATTTGAATCCAAAGCCGCTATTTTTAAGTAACGGTTATTAGGGATACATGTATTAATTATGACTTGCCCCGCGTTTCACGTTTTTTACTTGCAATGCATCTACAAACGAAAATACCAAACAACCTTCGGCAGCAATTTATAAATAATTTATTACATACTAGTACACAATATTAAAGAGATAATTAAATAAATTGTGCTTTATAATTGTACTCGCTATCTTCCGTGGAAATAATGGCATGGAAAAAATGTTGTTCAATGTTCATCAAAAACGATGTAGCCTTAGCAATCGAAAATAATTAACAAACTGTATATTGATAGATTGACACATTAACAAACATTCAGACCCGCAATGTATTTTTTGCAAATTCTATAAAATGTAGACTCAATAAGTTAATTTTTCCGTTTGGGGTATTTTGAATCACATGTGTACGCTATGTGTACATGTACATATAGATTAATAGCCATATAGATAAACACTTTCAGTGTTGAATTTTTAAAAGATATTTTGTACATGCAAAGCAATCCAATGCAAGGGCTATTAAATTCGAACAATGTACATACGATAGGGATCGAACTGATACTGGTTCTGCTTGTTCTACAAACAGCGAATGAAATGCGAAGTATTAGGGTGTTATTTTTTAAACAAATAAGTATTGCTCTCTTAAAACCTTGCATTACTAAACAAAGTATTTCATCGGAAGCATTATTAGTTACCTTAGCTGCATATATGTAGCTCTCCTTCTGGAAAAATTGAGTACCATCCGAAATTTTTCATAGCAATAGCTTTCCAAAAAGCTTGCCTGACTACCCAAATTTATTCAATGGAAGCATGCATGTATCAATTAGACTATCTTATAAGAAATGAAATTTAATTTTCGCTGCGGATCATAAATTATTAAACTGAACGTGCAGAGTTTAGAAGCAATTTCAATCTTTTTCTTCGATCGAGTGCATGTACCTGTATATCACTGGAAATTAAATCATTTCATTATTTTAAATCATTTTAGGAATGTACATGTATCGAATAATCTCAAACAGCCAAATTGAAAATTGAATTTGTTATATATTAGATGCAAAATCAAAGACATTTTGTTATTTCTAACCATATAGGAAAGGATATTCAAACACGTACATGTAGCATCGTTATTTGAAAGTGTGTGTGTGTGTGGGGGGGGGGGGGGTTAGGTGGGCAGCTTCATCAAAAATAAATCTTGACAAGGAATTTAAAAAATGGGGAATTTTGAAAATCCTAATCCGTAGGTGGGAGGGGGTATTTACATTTTAACTTCAATTTAATTCAATTAGAATTACTTTATTTTTTGGTTCCATTTATTACATGCTCCGACAAAAGTGAAAGATCCATGATATCTCTATTTATTATATGACCAGTTAAGAAAATAGAGTGGGTAAGACCATCTACACATCATGTGCTCTGGCCTAACTTGGACTCGCCCACTAATCGGCGAGCGAAAATTATGAATGAGACGTATTATGGCGCGAAGTCTTTCTTTACCATTCACGCAACAGCTGAGATCTCAGATAGATCCATCGGCATAGATCCACTGGGAGGGTGTCAACTAATAACTACATAAATTATACTTTGGATTGAATGTTTTAGAAGAAATCTATCGAATTAACATACACACTTAATTGACTAGCAATTGTTAGATGTACATTTACATTTGTACACGCGAGTGAAACCCTTTTCCAGATGAATGAAATCGCCCAATTGATCGAAAATCGGGTCACACGTACCCCACTTCGGCGAATTACTTGTACGTAGCCCCTCCAGTAAATATTCCAATTATATGAATTTATATTTGTTTTAATTAATCCAAACTGATGATTCTTTGTTAATGATGATAATCCAACACCAACTATTACTTACATTGTACTACTTAGACAATGTGTATCATCTTGCGATGACACCTCCCTCTTTTTATTTTGACCTTTCAAATATGCCAATCTATTTTTAAATCAGGATTACACACGTGCAATGTGAAATGCCCTTTTAATTGAACACTCTTGCTCATTGTGCTTATTACATCCCATATAACGTTTTCATCAATTATGAATATAAATGTTGACACATTAAAGATGCATCCTCAGGCAATTATCAATTCAAGCTTGTGGGTCCCCCCCCCCCCCACTTTTTCTCACAGCAACTAATTTTTTTAAAATTTGCTTATAAAAAATTGAATTATCAAGGATGTAAAAAATTTATATAAAAATAAGGAAATTAGGATTGAAATTGGGAGTTTTTTTTTTTTTTTTTGCTTGTCAAGATTTTTTGGATGAGTCTGCCCCCCCCCCCCCCCCCCCCCCCACTTTCAAAAAGGATGCTACGTGCCTGCATAAAGATAACAACATTCAAGGGCCTTCCGTCATTTTCAAGCCATGATAAACTCTCAAAATAAGAAAATAGACGCAATGTAAACTGCATTCATGGCATATGTTCACATTGTATGATGTGTCTCAAAATTCCTATTTTGGACTCGTCCAAAATAACTACGAAAAAATTAATGAATGAGACATCCTGATTCTGGCGCGGAGTCTTGTAAATGAAATTTCCATTGATCTGAATGGATTTTTCCGTGAGGGTCGGGGTTCTAGGTATAAAAACAAATTTAATCGTTCAAAGTTTTGAATTGTTAACAACGATATATCAGATCGAATGTTTTAGAGCGATTTATAAATCCAAAATACAGTCATTTTTAATCTGTTGACGCGTGAGCATATGTATTAAGTAGGCGGGCATCCCTACACCCTATTAATTGAAGACAAATGAAATCGCGTCCAGCAGAACTCCCTGGCATTTTAGTGTTTGTTATTATAAATTTATGATTTTGTTTGTTAATAACAATTCAACATCAATTATTAATTAACAATGTACACTCTAGTACGCTTATACACAGTTTTGTTGCGATGACCCCCCCCCCTCCCCGGACATTATACCTATTTTTAAATCAGGATTACACACGTGCTTGCATGTGCAGAAGACAATCTGGAACTTAACTGATAACTATATCATCTCTTTGGAGATGTATTTCTCCGTAAGCAAATACGTGTAGTAACTGATACATGCAATTGTGAAAACCATAGAGGAATGCATAATCTGCGCATAATAACTAACTGCTTGATGCAATATTTCTTTTTTCCAACATGTTTTAAGTCAATGATAATATGAAAATATATGCTTGACTTCATATCGGAAATTACTCATTTTCTTTATTCCCCTTTTCAATAAACAAAACAAACCAACAGACCAAATTGATCCAGATAAATAAATTATCAAAAATAAACCTAAAAAACAAACTACACTTTCATCCTTCACCCACAATATTGCCTTTTCGATATTTGTCATCGTGGTAGATCCGTGTAACAATCTATTAAGTAGGTGCTTGCACGACATAGAACCGGCCCTTGCTGATCAACGTTTTCATTAACACATATAAAGGAAAAAAAAATTATTAGGTTTTTTCTTGGATTTATTTTGATGTAAATAAAAAAGAGAAGAAATTAGTTCTATAATATATATGCGATGTAAATCTTTTTTCCACGCAATATTTCGTATAAAACAACGAAGAGTAGTATCTTGAAACTTCATTCAAAATTTGATTAGACCTTTAAATTGTAAAATGCTAACATTGAAAATTGTGCCCGATTTCTTTTTTTTAAGATAAAACTTTATTTAAAAAACTGATTCTTTGAGACAAAATAAATAAACATAATCAGTTTGATATTCTCTAAGTGCAGTTCTGTAGCTCTTAGTCTGAAAAAGAATCGGATGGACGACCTAGGACCCAGATCGTCCATCCAAATTTCTTGAATATTGCCATTTCTTTCGTACGCGGACGCATGTTGGCCGAATACTCACCAAGACTAAATGGTTTGTATTTTAAGTTTTAACTGCGTTTAAAGGTAATATTGGAATTCCGATAATTTTGATTATGATTAATTAAATAAAAATGGTTAAAATTACCGTCAAATTACCGGCATCGGCCTTCCCCATGCGCGAATCAAGAAGAGTAGGGTGAGGGTTCCAGACCCACCCCAACCCCCGCAAAATTTCTTTCCATTACATGTACAATATAAAATTACAAAAATATGCCTCGGACATCCCCAGGCAAACTCAAATAACCGTCAGACACTCAACCCCCACCCCAGGAAAATTTTTCTTATCTGCGCATGCCCCCTCCCCCCCCCTTCAAAAAACAAAATTATTCTTCAGAACCCCCTGTAAAATTTCCAGGATCTCCGCATACATTCTAAAAGATTCATTGGCCCTTGCTTTCGATAAAAAATGCGAGTAAAATGTTTGGTCTTTTTACGTTCATACCGGGCATACCCACTGTGTGATTATAATCGTCGTCCATATTCTGTGTATATTGAGTCAATTATGATGATTCGATAAGTTTCTCAAAATAAAATGCACATGCAAAAAAACAACATGCGGCGAATCAAACTTCAGACAACTTTTAAAGATCTGTATTTGCTTATATACATGTACTTTGTTTCTTTTACACAGTGTTTATACATCTAATATTGCACCATGGTCAGGTATCAATTTTTATATTACGTCACAAGAATGACGCAGCTACGACGGAAGACCTAATCGTTGCTTGCAACGAGCTCGTCTCTAGTTTTTAAAATATCATTTTAGAAAGACACTGATGTTTTTCTTTAAGTGAGTGTATGTGTGATAATGCATTGTATTTTCATATATTACATGTACATACAAGACACCCAAATAACTGATCAGTTTCTATTCCTTTTTCAACTTACTCGTAAGTATTGTTGACAGTTCTAAAAAAAATATAACGCATTTGTCAGCATAACACATAACATTGTCAGCAAATACAATGTTTCGTTCGGTCGAATGCTGCTTTTGATTTTCAACACGTTAATTAGTTTGTTATCACCCTTAAATAAATAAGTTTAAATTGGTTCCAGCTACATGAATAAGCGTTTTCGTACATGTTAACGCATGATAAAATGTATAATTAATTTTGTCAGTCAGTAAAATTGTCAGGTATAGTTTATCGGAGTTCCATGAAAAAAAAATATGTTTAGTAGAGATTTAGTATAAATTTGTCTTTGTTTTTCTTCAATACCGTTATTCTCTTATAATATATAATTTATAATATTTCATTTTCATTCATATCACCAGTTTCATTGAGTTTTCACTTTGTACTTTAAACATAAAGTTATAAATCAAAACAGCATCAACATACCTTTAATATAAGAATACTTAAAACAAGTTGTTTAAACACGATCCCCAAAGATGACTCAGAGCACAAAGTATTTTTTTAGTATACTATGCTTGTACTAACCATGTTTTATAATCTCTTAGCCATGATGAACATTGGATAACTGGAAAACATGTGTATTTATATAAAAAAAACATTTCACACCCTGTTTGATATTGATTTTTTAAGAATACTATATGTTTGTTAAAACACAATGACTTTTTAATGATGTAAACGATTTAAATTCCTTACATGTAACTCCTGTATGGTATTGGGGATCAAATCCAGCGTGAGGCCCTTTTATTGCATGGGATCTTTGAAAGCTGTACCAGAATAGTGCTTTTATCCTTGTACATGTAATTGTGTAAATTAATTTAGTACCAAAGATTCGTTTCAGATAATAAATGAAATTGCAAGCAAATAGCATCGTTTTCCACTGCTTTGGTAAGGGGAGGGGGAGACAAACAGAGAAAATGATAGCATTCCAAAAGTGTTCTTTATAATATAAATATTGAATTTTAAAAACGCATATATATGGCAATTTATCCTTTTTTAGGGGGTGGGGTTTGGTGGTTGAGGCGTTTTTATAATATCCCTGAACTTTATCGCGAGGAAAATATTTTGTGTGTACAATATTTCACCATTTGGTGATATTTACGATAGTTTTCATAAGACGCGTTGCCTTATATTGTGTAGATACGAACGTTATGGGACTAAAAAGCTGTCCGTGTTGGTGCTGTGCTTGTACAAAAGGCCTCTTTTCTCTGACTAAGTTTTTAAAGCAACCATTAAGCAATTGGTTGTCTAATATTGCTCTCACTACTATGTCCTTCAAGTTCCTTTTGCGTTTGATTACGTCATTGATGGATCATTGAAAAGGCCAGTCATTCTTTCGTTAGTGTAACAAATGACAGACTATTTTTAAGGATGCTTTTAAGGACTTTAATGGCGGGGTAAAAAATAATAAGACGCGGAACCCTGTTTTTGTCTGTTTTCGTTTTGTATTGCAAAAGAGTTTTCCATTTTTTGTAACACTTTTATCAATTGCAGATTGCACTTTGTGGACTTTATAACTTTGATTAGGAAGATGACATTTTGTTAGCCTGCACTGTTCGTCAACGATTTCATCAGATTCGTCTGACTAAAGTTGTTACTTAGTTTAGGAATGCCTTTAAAAGTGTTGGGAGGGTGGCAGCTGCTTATGGTACATATATTAATCATATGGCTTAGTATTGAGACTGTATTCTTTTTCATCATCCTGATTTGATGAAGTGTCAAAAAATACATTTATTGGAACTGGATATGTCAACTGTAAATTTGATTGAATTGTAGAAGAAGTTGGTCAATGCTATCACTCAACCAGTCAGCCTTGGTTTTCGACGCTGCAATGTCTTTGAGGTAGGGTGGCAAACCTTCTATACAGTACCAATCAGACCCAACCTAACATCGTAGCAGACCCCAACTAAACTTCGGGTTTACTTTCGGGGTTTTAATTTGGGGTTTACTCTGGGTCCCATTTCTGAACATTTGTTTCCACTTGGAATTTAATTTAGGTTTGCTCGGAGTTTACTTTGGGTTTACCCGGGGTTTGCTTTTGGTTTCCATTGTACCCACTAAAGCGTGATCTTACTGCATGTAATTCCTGCCCCTTGTATATTCCTAATAAACATGTAGCGTCTGCTCACAGGGCTGTACTTCTGATCGGGATTCACTCTCTGTGTCTACTAGGGGTTTACTAGGGGTTTACTTTGGGTTCACTCTAGTAAACTCCAAACGTAAACCCAGGAAATAGTACGAGTTTACTCTTTGTTAGGTTGGGTCTGATCAGTACTGTACACGCGTAAGGAAGTGTAGATCTATAATTTCAGATATGTTCTCCTTGGAATGTCCAATGGTACTAACTATTGGGTGTCTAGGCATTCCTTCCTGGTGAAATTTGGGAAGCAGATAAAATAAGCCTGCTTAACTGTTAATTCGGCTGAGCTTTTTGTAGACATTGTCACAATTTCATCATTCTTATATATTTCGTCAAATGTGATGAGGGCTGAAAACTCTTCGGTTATATCAGAGTCCAGTTCTTGGTAAAAACGTTCGTCTGTCAGTTGTCTGTGGGAAAAGTGATGTAAATAAAGTGGCATTTAAGTCATGTGGTCTGTGGGAGAAAGTGACATCTAATTCATGTTGTATGTAGGAGAAAGTGACTTCAAAGGCATCTGATCTGTAGAAGAAAGTGACATCTTTTTAGTCATGTGGTATGTGGGAGAAAGTGCGCCTAAATCAATAAAGTGACATCTAAGTCAATTAGTCTGTGAGATGAAATAAAGTGACATCTAAGTTAATTCGTCTGTGAAATAAAATTCATTACCCCTGCCCCCAGAGGGGTGGGGATAAAACCATCAAACTGAATTCAATTTTAAAAAATCCTCTTTTTTACTCTTGGAATCAATCAAACTGCTGGCATAATTGTAATAAACATTGATCTTTCTACCAAATTTTGAAATGTATGGTATCGGGGTTATGGGTTATGGCGTTAGGGTTGGGCTCTAAATATTATACAATGAAGACACAATAGTTCGCAAAACTTTTCTCCTTTGCTACTGGGAAATTAGCAAATGAACCAAGTACAGAGTTATTTAAGAAAAAAATGCCTCATCCAAAACTGTGAATTTCATTGTTTGTGGGTCAGTGATATTAGTGTTAGGGCGGGGCTATGATGATTAAAAAGTTGAAATGCATTGATTCTTTGACAATCTTTTCCTCTGCTCCTGGGGAAAACGCTCATGAATTTAGTGCATAGTTATGATGAAAAAGTATGCCTCTTCTACAGTTGTTAAGTTCAGGGTCCCTGGCTCAGGGGTTCTGGTGTTAGGGCAGGTCTAATAATTAGTTAATATATTGTATTGATACTTTGAAAATCTTCTCTTCTGTCCATTGGTATAAAGCACATGAACAAAATACTACTTATGATGAGGAAGAACGCCTATTTCAAAATTCGAAATTCATGGTTTTTGAGTCAGGAATTCTTGTGTTAGGGCGGAGTTCTAATGATAATATAGAGAAAGTGCATTAATTCTTCAAAAATCTTCCCCTCTGCTTCTGGATGTTAAGCAGATAATTTAAGTATATAGTAATGATGAGAAAGAATGCGTCTTCCAAATTTATGAATTTCAATGCCCCTCGGTGAGACGTTCTTAAGTTAGGATGAAGCTATACTGATTTTAAAGTGAAACAAATATTTATTCTTTGGAAACCTTCTCTTGTGCTCCTGAATATTAAGATGAACTATAAGTAAATATTTAAGATGACGAGAAGTGCCTCTTTCAAAAATCGTTGACCCTTTTGGTCAGGAGTTGCAGTATTAGGGGTAGGGTGGTGTAATTTCAACTGATTTTTATTTGTACTTAAGATTTGTTCAATTATTTCACTGAATTTTATGTTTCAATTTTTTAACCGGGTTTTCCAAAGAAAAGATCAAATTATTGAAACGAAAAATGAAGTCGGGGTGCTTAAAGGTTACATGTACCCCTATTGTATGGATAATTCCAACAGTTTTCAATATAGGATGTTTATGCTTTGATGATCAATTTTATATATATCAGATATGTGCCTATTCGAATTTAGATAATACATGCATATGTATATGAAAAAATGCAAGCTGTTAACTGGGTTTTTTCCTCGTAGAATATTGCTTATAGTGTACTCCTATTGTACAATTAACTCCTCCCACAGTTTTCAAGATAGGAAGTTGATGCTTTGATGATCAATTGGACATGCATGTCTACTAGAGATGTGGATATTGCTTTGATTTTATTTTTGATAATTAATGAAACAAAAACCAGTTGTTGAACTTTTTTGCAGAATATTGCATGTAGGGTACCCTATTGTACGAATTACTCTTGTATATATGGACACCATTTCGAATTTCGTTTCAGTGTTGACAATTGATTATGGACATAGTTCACTAGAAAGAAAACTCCGAGTCGTTTGCTGTCACTTTGACAACTTTTAACTCGTTGTATATTTGTTTTAGAATCTAGAAAGTGTATTTGATTTAAAATATTAAAAATGATTTTATTAACCCTGTTTTAATAATACACATGCACATACATTGCAAAAGCCACACTGCAGTTACTAAGGTCACTAATAAGGACTGTCGGCCTCTTGTTATTTTCTGACAACGATTTTGGGCAGAAACAAGCCAGTTCATGAAATGTTGACATTGGATCCTCAAATACACAATATGGCCGCACATTCCCCTTTTGGTTGCTAATTTATTGGTTCATGGGGTCTGGTGTTAGGGCAGGGCTCTAATGATTGTTTAAGGTAGGATGGTGTGATTTCGACCATTTTTTTTTTGTAAATATGATTTGTTAAAACATTGAACTGTATGTTATGCTACCTTTTTTAATTTTTTTTTTTAAGAATTAAGAAAGTTTATTGGATAAAACAATCCTGGAATATTAAAAATGTTTTTTTGAGCCATGTAATCATAATGCACATAAAGAAACATTGCAAAAGCCACACTGCAGTTACTCAGGTGACCGATAAGGCCACTTGTTATCTGTTGACAATTCTTTTAGGCAGAAACAAGTCAGTTTAAGAAATGTTTACATTTCGATTCTCAAATACACAATATGGTGACTGGGTGGTTAACAGAGCTAACCATCAGATATTCCTAAAATTAATTAAAAAGATTAAGTAGGCAAATGTTATTAAATCATTCAAGCAGTCTTGGTCTTCAACCCATTTCATCTCTGTCGGGCCTATGGGCTTCTTGCTTTCTTTTGAGGACACTTTCAGGCAGACACAAGCCAGTTCAGGAACTGTTTACATGTTGATCCTCAAATCCACAAGATGGCCGCATATCTAGCATTAGGTGGCTGGATTGTTAACATAACTAACTATCAGATATTCCTAAAAGAATCTATTGTGAATAACGAAAGAATTTACCTATAGGGGAGATAGATTTCCCGAAAAATCACTTTTGTAAAACAAATATTTTTGATTATATATATCGTACATGTTTCAATTGTTTTGGAATTTGCATTTTGAACCTTGCAATTTTATTATTAAGCTTCAAAATTGGCCAACACAGCATTTACTAAGTAAAAGGTATATTTCTGCATGACATTTGGCCTAGATATCCTTCAAGACCTGCCTGCCCCTAAAAAAATCTAAGATATTTTTATAGGTTTTGTACGCGTTCAAAGAAATAGAATAAAATATTTTTTTAGAGGTACCAAAGCCCTGGGGTCGAATTTTGCAAAAAAAGACAAAAATTTCAAAAACTGATTTCTATCATAGTGGTCTCTATTTACATCGAAATAAGTGAGGTATGGATAGCTCAGTCATCAGCATTTTGTTTTCACTTTCACTGGATGAAAAATCAAGTTTCAGCAAAACTGAAACTATATGGAAACCTTGCTGAAACTTGAAGTTGAAGTTTCATGTATAGTTTCCGCAATGCGGAAACCATTATATCGATTCAGCAAGTATCCGTTAGGTTTCAGTCAGCAGAAACTTTAGTCTAAGATTCCTGATGGTTTCCGCAATGCGGAAACTAAATTTGAATCGTGTGAAAAGTTGTGTAAATTATTATGGAAATATCAATCAGTTTCAGAACATTTCCGCTAGGTTTCAGTATGCTGAAACTTTAAGTTAAGATTCCTGATGGTTTCCGCAATGCGGAAACTAAATTTGAATCATGTGAAAAGTTGTGTAAATTATTATGGAAATATCAATCAGTTTCAGAACATTTTCGCTAGGTTTCAGTATGCTGAAACTTTAAGTTAAGATTCCAAATGGTTTACGCATTGCTGAAACTATTACTAAAATTGATTTGAGTTTAATAGTGATATCATTTATTTTCAACAGATTTAAGTTTAATTCTAGCCTAATGATAATGAATCCGTATAGTAAGGTTTCAGCGTGACTGAAACTATATGTATACATGTAACTATCTTCAAATGTGGCAAATAAGGCGATTAAGAACCTTACTAAGTAATTAATTGAATTTGAAAAGAAAAACTGATGTCTGATCTTGTTTAATGCATATGATGAAATCATTAATCTTAGGTACTCGGGCACGTGTATACATGTGTATACATTCTTTGTCCAGGTGACCTCCTCTGTGATTTTCCTGTATATTCTGTGTGGATTGCAAGGTTTTTTCTGTCAGGAGTGAACAAAAGACTGTTACATAACATATACACAGTACGAAGCGTGAGTTTATAACTGGAGCCCGGCGGGAATTTTTATTCAATTTGTGTGTACCTGAGTTAGTTAAACTGATAAGTGAATTATAATTATTTAGTAAAAAAAATCTAGCTAGTTGTATATCGCAAACAGTGTATGAAGAAGTATTTTACTTAATACACTCAATAAATTAATATACCTATTTTGTAAGACTCCTTCTTAAATCATTTAGTTATCATTTGAATGAACCTTGAGGTACAGTAACTAATTAAGCAAACAAATTAAGGTAAAGTCGTTGTAAATTTTTACAAATCGTACCAAATATTCGTACAACCTGAAGTTTAGAGCTAATTCATTTCTTTTTTAATACCACGCCAACAGATGTACACAGGAATTTTTTTTTTTTTACAAATTCTACAGTTGATAATAACAAGTAAAACCCACTTGGAGGTTGAGTCTAATATAATAATTGTTTAATTATTTACATGCATTTCAGACTTTACTACATGTATGACTGTATCATGATTCACTGGCGTCGGAAGCAAATTGAAAGTGGAGGGGGGGGGGGGCTAGACTAATCCTCAGAATTATTGAGGAAAAACCCTAAAAAAAAACCTAATTCCCAAAATCATCATGAAAATCCTTATCCGTGGTGGTGGGGGGGGGGGGGGGGAGTATACCTATACTATATACTTCCGAAAATATATTTCCCTACCCAAATTAATGTTTTTCCCCAAAATCATGAAATTCCTAATCCGTGTCGGGGGGGGGGGGGGGGGGGGGGGGGGGGCTAGTATGGCTATTACTCCAACTTCTCAATCTTTCAAGGTAAATTTAGGAACAATTACATTTCCGGCGAGAAAAAGTGGGGGGGGGGGGCTATGTGCCTATTTGTTAAGTCCAACTTTGCACTTAGCCCCCCCTCCCCCCCCCCCCGGTTCGACGCCTATGTGATTCGTGCATTTCTATACTTTGTATTTACTTTCTGTACTGTAAACACAGATATTGATACATGTTTATGAAACATGCACATGTTTCTGTTATAAGATATAATAAGCATTATTTATAATTTTACTGAAGTTATACGTTATATTACAAAATCAGTTTAAAATCCAGCACTAGCCATGTGGTGCACGTGATTTTAATCCCATTTTTAAAATTTGATTATACATTCGTATACATTTGATGTAGAAAGTATACGAAATAATTAAAATTATATTTTGTTTATATATCAGCCCGACGTGAACGTCTTACTTCCCGGCTTGTTTAACGCGTTTGTATTTTAATTTCATAAGTATTCTTAACGTACTGTTCATCGTATGACCAATCAGTGCACATGTGTAACTGTAAAATAATTGCCATCAATTCATCGTAGTTGTAAATTCACCGTACGGGTGAACGCTGTTAACCGGACCCCGTTAATTGATCGGCATCTAATTATATTTGTGATTTCTGTGTGTTCATGCAGAACCTGCTCTGTAATGAACATAATATTTTCACACCTCTATATTTTGAATAAGAATATGACCGTGCTTAGAATCGCGGTGAAAATTGGACAAGTCAAGACTAACTTGTCAGTAAACTATATATGGCTCTATCATATTTAGTTTGGCAAAATCATCAGTACATGTAAATAAAATATAGTTAAAGACAAAATCTGATACATATGTCTCATTAAAACTTGTTTAATTTCATTAGACATTTGTAAACAAACGGTCGGCCATTTTTTTTGGTTAATCACGTGTTACAAATACAATTGTAACAACACACACGCCAATACTTTGTCGTGTTTAACCAGGAAATACTGACTCCGACAGTTCTTATTTAAAATAAATATACATGTAAAAAGTATACTATTCGGTAAAAAATGATAATTTTGATTAAACATTATTTATTTTAAACTATCCCAAGATGCACTTTTCCAAGATTTAGGGGGTTCTGATTGGTCAGTATTGGCGCACTTTATGATTCCGAGCGAAGGTTAAAATGGACAAGAAGGTGCTGTTGTAAAATGGAGAATTGAGAAGCATTAATAGTCTCTACAACAAGGAGATAATGCAAGAAGGAAGAACTCATGTCAAGGTAACCTAATTCACAATATAGATACTCCCAATAACATTTTCAAGGCTCTAATTTATCTCTCATTTGTAAACGAGATCTCGCGCCATCAAATCAAGATGGCGTCATTTTTTCAAACTTGGTTCGGCGTTTTAAATTTTATTACCGTATCTCTTTTAAATATACGTTTTGACCAAGTTAGCCATTAACCAACTTTATATGCATGATAATCAAGATTATCCAGGGTATACACATATATAATTATATAAACGTCCCTAATATATATGAATGCTTGGTTGGTAAACAAGACGAACAATGAATCTTTCGCACATTATACAATTTACAAACTCTAAATGTAACGAAAAAAATTTATTAATTAAATCCGGAAAATGAAATCTTTCACGTTTTTCTTTTTCAGCATTAACAGCATACAAAGTCAATGTTTCCGGTGATTAGTTGCTCCTCTGTTCGGTGATTCGGGTGAAATTTGGACCAGCTGGACGATGTGAACGCAAGGTATTGCTTTGAAATTGATTATTTTCACCATTAACTTATACATGTGTTGGATGTTTATAATTTACTGTAGTAATTTTTAGGAAATCCAGGTCTAAGTTCTTGAAAAGGAGGTTGATGGGGGGGGGGGGGGGGGTGAAACACACTTATTGTTGATAAGTTTTTCCATTGTTCAACAAACAATAATTGAATCAAAATGAAAATAACATAGCTTCAAACATAAAATGAAACATTTAAGACCAGATACTACTGTAGCCATTATATGACATAGTTTAAACAGCAACTGGCAACTGCATAGTAGCTTCTGTATTCAGAATTTTATTCAGAATGCTTTTATTACATGTTAGGCTAAATGTTTATTGTTTAAAAATCTAAATGCAACTTTATTATTCTTGTTTAAGATAAATAGAACAGACATAAAGTACAGCCCAGTGAAAGGAACAAGTTCATCGCAAGAAGAAGAATTTTAATGCTACCACTGTCCAGAACTACTAAGTCTGCTGTAACCATGATGTGATCATATGAGTGCTTCACCGGTCTGGACAATGCTCGAAATTCCCCCAAAAAGGCCTATTTCCATAAACCACGACTCGGGTTACATCAACAACAGCCAAGGACACTCCTTATTGATTCGAATGGACACATCTCTACGACCCGACTAAACCTCTGCAGAACAAGACTTTTTAACTGTAAAGTATTCTCATTTCAAAAAACCTATAAACTATAAAAGTACTTTTTTATATGATCAAATACCAGTATATTACAATGTCTGTCTGTAAGCTAGAATCTTAGAAAATCACATGGTTTTGACTTATTAAATGATTGATTAGATATTAACTTTCATTTTCTTAAATAATTTGTTATATTTGCAAATATTGCATAAAATATTAGACTCCATGTAACATATACTCACACCTCCAAGTTGATAAGTGTTAACTACTTTTTTTTCCATTTTCTTTGTTTAAACATTTATTGAACTTAGTTTTTATTTGAAGCAATATATGAAAAATTAAGAAACCAATCTTAAATGTAAAAACACTGCATTAGGAGATGAATGCATGGGTCATAGAAATGATAAAATACACCAAAAAATATTCAATTATGTTGTATATGAAAATATATAAAGTCAACCAATACCCCATGTATTACAATTTTTATATAACAAAATTACTTGGATGGAAAGTTGTTTCCATGTGGGTTTTATTTTAATCTGTGTTATGTAACTAATATTGGAATTAGCTTTTATATCATAAGTAAAATGCTGGTATTGATGAGAATTGTAAGGTGAATGATCTGTGTGATACTTTGTATTTTATACATTCATGCTACAAAAAGCAAGTACATGTACATGTAGTAATACTTGTCATATATAAACAATGTATATTTTACTTCATGTCTTGAATTTAAAAAAAATAATGTAGGTAAAGTAGTGAAATGTAGGAAGGTAAACCGTGTGTAAAGAAGAATATTCATCAGGAATGAAGTGTGTTGCAATCAGCATAATTAATTAAATGTGTACATCATATTTTTGCACATGATTTGACAGACTGCTCCATTGTTAGCTTTTTATTGGCCAACAAGCTTTTCATATCTCCCTCTGGGTCATCTATTAAATACTGACAGGCTTATGATATTAAAATCTGATCAGTTGGTACATCATGGGTGGAAATGAAAAGTTCACTTTGGACTTAATGGATTATCAAAAAAATGATATCAAATCCTGTTCTTTTGTAAAACATAAGGTTATATTACTAACAAAGAAAAGGTTTATCCCAACTTGTAAGTTGGTCACTTTGACCTCATTTTGGAATTTATTGACATATTCAAATCAAATCTGGGTCATACCTCTATAGTCAACTACTATCTTGTAGTGTATTTTTTTGTTTTTTTTTAAAAGATGGATACTTAAGACTTTTCAAAAATATTTTATGGTGTACATATTCATTGTAGTTCAAAACAAATTGAGACAAGTGTATCATGTTCATGTAACAGTGAAGTTTTCTTTGTTTATTCATGTACGTGCAGTTATTTTGTAAATTGCATTCATATTTTTAAAAAAGTAAGATCTTTGTTGCATTTTTAAAGGGAGATTTGATAGGCATTTAATCGAGATGAAAAAAAATACAAATGTAAAGATTTCTATGGGAGTTTTTTTTCTTGTGCAATTTTATAATTTTTAGATAAAAGTCCCTAATAAGGGAATTGCCATTGAATTTCTCCATTATTGTATCTTGGCTGTATTTTATTTATTATTGGAAACAATTTCAGATTTTTGAACAAAATAAATTTGGAACTGTTTGAAATTGTTTTGTTTTTACATAAAGTAGAAACCTTGCTTAGCTTTTGTGAAAGCAAAAATATAAAAAGTTTCAGTAAGTTTCAGTTGCAGAAACCCTTAGTAAACAATATGTATCCCAATTGTATATGGAGGTTGAAACTATGCAGAAACTTCAAGTTTCAGTAAGTTTCCGTCGCGGAAACCATTTGTAAACAATATGTATCCCAAACGTATATGGAGATTGAAACTATGCAGAAACGTCAAGTTTCAGTAAGTTTCCGTTGCGGAAACCATTTGGATTCATGGACAGCCTAAGTTTCAGCACTGCGGAAACTTAATGAAACTTGAAGTTTCCGTGCTGAAACCTGTCGGAAACTTAAAGTAACCTTAAGTTTCCGCAGAGTTTCCAAAGGGTTTCTGCAGCGCTGAAACCAGATATTTCATCCAGTGTTTAACACGCAAGCATGCATTTATCATTTTAAAAATTATGTATTAAATAACTAAGGCCTATCCGAATTCTTTTTAATTTCAGATTTTTAATAAGTGCGTTTTTACGAACAGATCCTGATTCAAATATGTTTCTTCTACAAATTCGATATATTTCTAACATTAGCGCTTTTCAGTTCTTGGATTTTTATATTGGAGAGGCTAGCGCAACAGTAGTAAAACGTTTTTAAATTCCGGATTTGTGTCTGAGATTTTATTTTTAATCTTAATATTTGTTAACTCTTTATATTTAACTTAAGGTTTCGTCAAAGTCAAATTTGGAAGAATAAGTAATATCTTAAATTGGTTGACTATTTTAAGAGTCATACATCATCTGCACATCAAAATCTTTGTAATGAGTTGCAGAATTCAGATTTTATGATACCAGTATCATACAAACTTTCTTTAAGAAACTACTGACCTTTAATAATTAAAGTCATGAAAAAAATCCTCTTCCATTCTTAGTCTTTCTTTTTTCTTCAAATAAAGAAAAAATGGTTTAAAAACTCTGAAACTATAGTCTATTGAGTGATATAACAACATACAAATTAGATAAAGGAGAAAAACTATGAAAATATGAAGTGAGTGTCATTGGTATATGAAATGAAATTGTGAAAGTGGAACTACTTTTTGAAGAAAAAGTATGGAAGCCCAAAAGATCTATTACCATTATAAACTTTCTGGTACATATGTATATAGTTTACAATAAAGAGGAGAATCCTTACAAATTATTAGCTAATTCTTAAACAGTACCTTTTATTTCTGCTTTTCCTTGATAAAGGATCTGTCAGCATCCTACCACCTCGTGTTTTTCTAACAGCCACCCTTGTATTGGGGGGTGAATACTGAAATATATATATAATATATATTGTAAAAGAATGATGTCAAAATCAATGAATTACGATAGATATGAAACTTCATTAAAGTTACAACATGCATGGTTATGTTTCATAATGTAATTATAAAAGACTAGAGAAAAAAACACCTTGAAAAGAACACCAATTACAAGTAAATGACAGTATTAGAAAGGCATTTTATATATGTACTTAGATTTGCACTGAAAAAAAAAACACAGCACAAAATTAACGCAATGCTCTAATTTCATTGTCACACTTATAATTTGGTGATAGTTAATGTTGTTCTTCATTATAATAATTCCTATTATCACTCTTGGGTTAAAAATGTGTGCATAAAGGGATAAACCACATACACACTCTTGGGTTAGAAATGTGTGCACAAAGGGATAAACCACATACACACTCTTGGGTTAGAAATGTGTGCACAAAGGGATAAACCGCATACACACTCTTGGGTTAGAAATGTGTGCACAAAGGGATAAATCGCATACATACCCAAACCCCAGGTTCCCTTATGCCTGGACTTTTCCCTTCCCGAGGAGAAGCTAATTCAGGTAACAATGATGTGTAATAAAAAACTTTGAGCTTTGGCAGCATTATGTTCCAAAGATCCTCATTCCTGTATATTCTCTCCATAAAAAGATGGTAGGGATTCAGAGTGCGAACCACAAAGTCTATCCACTCTGTTCCACAAATGTTCATAAGCCCTTGACATTGATAGTAATAATCGTGATTCTCCTTTAAGGATAATTTTCCATTTCTATACTGCAAACAAAATGACCTTATTTTGTCTGCAGCTTCAAAAAGATTTAAAGGCTTATTATGAACGAGGTTCTTTATCTCTATAAGGCCCTTCTTTCCATCAGAGGTATACACAAAACCATCAGGACTTGCTGCTAGGAAGTTGTTGTTATGATCAATTACCAATCCTGAGTCCTTCACTATCACATTCTCATTCTCTTCAGCTTTTCTGAGTTTGTATTCCTCTATAGTAGATCTTTCCTGTAGAAGTCCATTTCTAGTATGTCTATTTCCTTTAAAATTAGAATACAGAAGAGATTTCACCAAGTTTTTAACTGGTATAGATGGTCTACGCCGATAAACTTTTCCAAAATTAGAGGCAGTTAATCGTACTCTTCTCTCAGAATGCCACAGACCTGATGAAGATTGTTTGGAAGTGGAACTCTGGATCTTTGCTATCTGGGTTGATGAGACGCATACATGTTTGTTAAGGAATTCTTGCTTTTTTGCTTCTAAGTCTAATGCCGATATATCTTCAGTAACCTCAGTGGCATCCTCTCCATATGCTCTTTTAGCTTTTGTGGTTGTACTTTGCTTTAGATTCCTTAATTTCTTCATAAATCTGTTTTTCTTTGTTTGCGGCTTCATTTGATGTTTCTTACTTTGGGCCAGCTTCACTTCCTGTCTTTGGAAAACTTTAGTAAAAAAAGATCCTGCATGTGTAGCTGTGGATTCTTTCCAAACATTTGGAGACCACTGTGGTCCATAGTTCATACGCAAAGCACCACCATAACACCGAGCATGCCATGACCCTCTGTTGCATAGATTGTGAATCTTTCCACCATCAAACTTGCACCTTATGTGCATCCAAGACTCTGCAATGTTTGTTGTGGTGTTGCCAATCAGACATCCAGCCTTCTCTGCTATTTTCATTAAAAGAATGGAAACATCCTGAATGATAAATTTTTCAACATCATGAAAGTCAAAGCTACAATAACGAGACTTCTCTAACTCTTCTGCACTTGCACCTTCTTCCCAGAATGTAATCTGCTCTTCAAAGATATTCTCAAAGTTTGCGCCATCATCAGCAATACCTTCATTTTGTTCGATTTGAATTTGTAAATTATCAGCAGTTGAGGTTGAAGTTGACACCTTACAAAAGTCTGAACAATTTGAATGGTTACCAAAAACATGATGTACAGAATTCAGAATATCATGTTTAAGGTGAGCAACTGCAGCTGATGTGGTAAGTTCTTTGTTCTCCCTCTGTTTTGCTCTGACACGTATTGCACATCTTACTGCAGAAACTAGCTGTACTCTAACTTTTTTTGTAAGATTATGCCTTCCTTTGTAAAGGGGGTTATTCATTACGAGCTTCTCAAGGTTGGATCTGTAACACTTACAAACATGATTTGCACACTCTTCTTTCTGAACATCCCTGCCCCACTCGGGTACTTCCTCTCTAATTTTGGCATATACAGACGAGTCCCCATCACCAACTATACGCATGTACCGTAAACCATGTTTAGTCTCTGCTTCTTTAAACCCTTCCACAATAATGTCACTTTCCATGGATTGACTATCTGAATCCCAGTTCTTGAAACAATCGTGTTCTTGTGGTTCTACCATCTTATTCTTGGCTGTTTGGCACACATAACAGTATTTATTTCTAACCCCTATATGCAGCAGTTTTCCTGTCTCTTTACCAATGATAATGGCTACACCTCCAAGAGCATTATAGCTGTGTTTGTGTGTGCGTTTTGACCATCCACCATCTGTAATAACAGTTATTGCAGGAACCTCATGATGGTAATCACCCCTTTCTACTGCCAAAGCTCTCTCTTCTGCCCCTGCTTCCAATATGTTACTCTCAAGAGCAGAAAGCCACCATTCTCCAACCTCCTTCTCTATAGCTGTAAACGATGTAGAAGACAGGCCTGGGGAGTTCATAGTACCAAGAATTTCATTTAGGTGGGATGGCCCATTTCCCGTTGTCATGCTTCCCCACACTGCACGTACATTTATGTCAAATCTAAAATCATAATTTATAGGAGTTTGCAAGGCACAAGAAGAGAATAATTAAATAAAACAAATGGCCTACGGGCCACATTGCTTACTAAACAACAGTTTTTTGTAACATTCTATTTAATTTTTTAAAACATTTTCCCTATTTATTTTTTTGTTAAACTTTAAAGCCCTCTTGCGGCCAAAGTATTAATTCGGGATCACATTTTTAACACAAGATGTAACAAGATGTAATTATAATCGGGGCGATTATACAGTCTCCCAAAGGAACGAGGCCATCATTGGGAGTAAGGATGACCCACATGGGTCAAACTTTACAGACAAAAAGATATAGAACTTGATTACTTTTATTTTCGAAGTTACATGATGTTCCCCAGGGGTCCTTTACTATACATTAGGTGAACCAACAAGACCCATGGAACAAGAATAATTATGGTTAAAGGGTTTGGATCTTAACCGTTTTCAAGATATTCGGGCACTTCTTGTTTGAGGGGGGTCAGGACCACCCCCAGGGCCCATGACCTACATACCATTTGATGCCCCTAACACATGGAACAAGAATATATATATGGTTTAGGGATCAGGATACTAACAGTTTCTGAGATATATGGTCATTTCCAATATCCTGGGGGTTGGGATGACCCCAGGGGTCAGATCTAATAAACCCTATATATTGCCTGTAACAGTCAATATGTGATTATGAAAACCGTATATAATCATCTTTGTCCATTTTCAAGTTATTACCATTTACAATAGAGTCTACGATTTCCCCCATAAGGTTCAGTGTTACACCCCACACCCTTTTGACCCCCCATAAAAGTGGTTGGCCAACCCCAAATGAGAAAAATCAAACCAGGGTGCACAACTAGATATGCAGGCCTAATGTATCCTAGAGTTTTGTATAATTCTGTTCAGACATCTCTGAGAAATGCAACAGATAAATTCAGGGCAGCAAAGAAGAAGAATAATAAGAAGAAGAACCGTACAAAAACTATAAGTCTCCAAACTTCGTTTGGGAGACTTAATTAAATAGAGAATCCTTAGTGCTGTGTCTACTCCTTGGTTTAATGTTTATGAACCAAACAATATTATTTTTTATTTTATAATCAACACTTGGTTTTCAAAAACTCTAATCATAAACATGCTCCTTAATACTGTGATAATTTATCTCTAAAAAATTAAAATATTAGTTTATAAGCATTTGTAACAATATCATATATGGAAATATTTTTGAAGTTTATGACTAAATGACCTTTGACAACAGTTGATCTTATATAAAATCAGAGGGAATTAATATCACAAAACATTTTATTGCATTTGCACATAGACTTTTAGAAATGCTATTTGTAAATTATTGTTTAGCTTTTCTAAATCACCCCTTTTAATAGGAATAGATTCATGAATTGAACAAACCTTAGTTCTTACACTACAGTGTGGTGTTGTTTATAAAGTACATGTCTTTTGACATACAACTATCAGGAACATTTTAAGGCAACCTCTATCAATTCAAAATCATCTATATATCTCTTTGAAAGAAATATTGTCCTCCATTTGAACAAATCTTATCCCCTTTACTACAGTACCAATGTAAAAAGATCAATAACAGATATTCATGTAGAGGTGATATATATAGCAAAAACTGTGCTGTGTTACAGCAGACCTAAATTATATATCATTTTTATTAAGAGTAAGCAATATCTATTATCATTATTGGTACATGTATGGGACATTAATATAATAAAGGATGGGTGTATATCTTCTTTTTTTAGATTATTCATAAGATATTCATAACTTCCTAGAAAGTAAATTTAACAAACAATATTAATTCAAATTTCAACATGATCAAATACATTATCATATAATTCACTAAACCTGACTATGTTTTCAAATAGTGATTGAAATTCAGTTTATTTGAAATACTATTGTAATCAAAATCTAATGAAAAAACCCTCATTGAAAATTCAGTCATATATACTTTGTGATTTGTACCTCTTTCTTTCACTTTTTCAATATTCTGAGCTTACACTATCATGTTTTGTGAAAAGTTTACAATTTCAACAAAATCGGACAGCAGAGATAGCAGGTGCATGATGTTAAAAGAAATACTTATTTTACCTAATGCAATTAAATCATTAAAAGTTATTGTTGATAAAGACAACCCCTAACAATTATGAGTTGCCTAATAGAAATCTAATATTGGATTGTTTTAATGAAAATGATTTTTTTTTACACACTTAGAAACTCATATATTTTAAAATCACTATTACTTAGAATAGTTGATCATTTTCAAATGTAGATTATAATAGTAAAGAATAAAATTGAACATGTTCAAAGTTTTAGAGTCAAATGCATTTCTAAATTGGCCGTCCGAAACTCAAAAAACAAAAATAAAATTAATGTGCTATATATATATATATATATATATATATATATATATATATATATATATATATATATATATATATATATATATATATGACACATTGATCATGTTTCAAAACATTTTGTTCTGCTAAAGAGTAGAAAATCATTCCTTTTACAAATTCACAGAGACAGCATCCTATGAGTGGTGGCTTATTGCCATTCTCATTGAGCATGAATATTTTAATGAGCATTTAATTTTGAAGTGAAACATGGTAAAGAACTTATTCTGCATGATATGAGACCAATTGATTTTGGACCTTGTTTAATTAAACATTTTCTTATTAAAGACCCTTTATAAATACTGGTAGCTAATGAATGCATGTCATTGAGCATCTATTGTTTCTCAGGGCCTAAACTCATGTTTTGATTTTCATTTTTACACAATCCAAAAATAAATAATCATAATAATGAGAGATATTTACAAATTTATAAATAAAATTGTAAAATAAATCTTTTTTGAATATAATCAAAGCCTGTGTATACCTCCGTGATCCTGGAATGCGAGGACTTGTTTCAAATTTAAAATGTTTTTTACACCCATTGCACTGAACAGCAAATACACTGGCTAAACCAAGGTTTCTTGTCTCTGTCAATGCAGTTATCGGTGCTTTTCCAGTGGATGCAAGGGCAATGGCATCAACACATTGGCATGCATGCAAAGTCACTTCATTTACATGGCTTTGTAAAGTAGTAAGATTAATTATTCTGTATCCTTCTGGACACACCTGTTTCACTTTCTTAATGGAAAGTCTAATAGAGTGATTGTCATTTAATATAGTAGAAATATATGACACTTTTCTACCAGTACCAATAGAATGTTTTTTCCACAGCTTCTTGATTTTAATATGCTTGCCACTTGGTCGGCTTCTCTTTAAGATGTAATGTGGTCTTCCATGGTGTTTCTCTTTTCTACGCTTTTGGTGTACACCTTTTCCTTTACCAAACACACGCGAGGTTTTCTTTTTGCTACCCATGCTTATACATGTAACAAGTGTACAGTAGACTACACTTTTCCCTTCCGGTATTCCATATATTTACTTTTGTAATTTTGTTAATGAAATAAATTTCATTTTACATGACAGTTGTATGTGCACACATTTCATACCCATATATATAGCTAACTGTTAAAAAAAATAAAATTTACTAGCTTTAATGAGCAAAATGTTGTGGCCCAAAACACGGTCCTTAGCCAAGAGAGAGCATGTGGGGATCAGATGAAATGTGTACGATTCTTGGTATTAATTTATTTCTGATTTCTGAAAAAAACGTGCTTAAAGTTCCATTTTCAAAATATGCAACAATGAAAAAAGCAAATACCTTTTGCAGTCGCTCTAAGTCTCGAAATCTGCAAAGTTTACATCCATGTGATGAAAGATCAACCACTTTTTCTTTAACCGGAAGTCTTTTCTCTAGAAAAAGTTATTTTCGTATTTTTTCGTACAGCAAAATTAATTCTTAAAACAGACTGTACATGGTTTAAATAAGAATGTTAAATTTATAATATGCATTTTAAACGAAAATAACATGTGTGTACGCACAGCAGGCTTTGATTTTATCAGCGGATGAATTTCATCTACTTTCACTTTTGAAAAACATGCGAGACGAGAAGAACACGTTGTAAGTTTGAAGTGAAAATTTCAGCTATGTAAAGCTTACATTACATGATCATTATTACATGCACGTTTTAAAAGCCTTAGAGAACCTCGATATGGGCAATTTTACAATCAGCATTTTGTTGATCATCCATAAAGTTAGTCATAGCCGAAGTTTATTTTTGGTTAAAAATGGCGGTTAATTCTGAAGGGTTGGTGGTTTATTTTTTACTATATCTTTCACATGAGACCGTTTGCACTAAAAAGAAACCCTACTTGCTCTCATATAAGATCTACCGTAAATAATGACAGATACATAAATATATATTTAACGACAGGAAAACTTCTTTATTTTTTCTAAATTTCTTGTTAAAATTCTTCACAAATGTGTTTATTATCTGTATCTAACGACAAGTCATGCATTAGTAACAACACACGTAGCAAAATGAGGGTTTATTCAAATGATATTAACAGTTTTACATTCCAGTGCAGGGTCTTTCAGTTATAAAACCTCAACATCTCATTTACATGATTTTCATGTTTGACAAAACCTTAATACAAAGCACACAAATACATGAACAGTGTTTTTTCGGGCTTCTAATGTTTCGCGTCATTAGTCATACTCGCATTATTGGAGTCACGTGATGTAGATTGTCGTCGCAGATCGTCTGATTCATGAGCGTTTTCTGTGTTTTACTGTGTTTCTACATGTTTTTCTGTGAGGTTTTTTTATCTACATATCAGTATACTTCATTTAAAATGATTGCTTTATTTTGGCCACGGAATTTGTGGAATTATCGTTACCGGGCTACATAACTAAGCAGTTGACTATTTAGCCAATACACGTATCAATTTATTAGCAGTGTGCACACTTAATATACAAACTTATAAAATGAAACCACTCTATAATGACACCACTAACTACGGGGACTCAGAAATCGAGAGAATGTAGATAAATAATATATTTTACTCTTTCCTGTAAAATCTACTTTCGGTTTGGGAGGGTCAGGATGGCTAGGCCACAGGGACTTGTGTAGGAAAAAAAAAACATCGTTAAAAAGTGGGTGCCTCAGAGGAAAAATAACAAGGGGGGGGGGCGCCATTTTGAATACCGCCTCACTTCATCAGCTAATTTCTCATTTAAATTGTTAACCTAGACATATGCGCCCATTCGTATTCTTTCGTAAATGATTTATCTCTGAAATACAAGATGCTGTCCTTTAAAAAAAGGACGGCAATACGTGGACCATTTGCATGTGTTTCCAACGAAAACGAGAAAGCTTTAAAATTATTACATATTCCACCGACTCTAGCCCCCTGTTTTTAACCCCTAAATTTGTACGTTGTATTATGTATTTGTGACTTTTAATCTCAGAATTTAAAGGGTTCATACTTCTAAAGTTATTATGATCTATATTAATGAAGATTGCATGTATAGTATCAGGCATTCGGCGAATTCTACTATTTGCGCACACATTACGCTTCGCACTGCTTTGTTAACTATGCAATGACAGCTTTGTATAAATTATTTTCATATTTGATGCATTTTTCTAGAGATTTTAACTTTTATACAGTGAAATAATTATTCAATCATCTATTATATACAGATACATAATTATTCAATCATACTTAAATGCTTGAATAATTTTAATCGGGAAGTACTCTAGCATCGCCTTCTATAAAAATAAAGTTAAGCTATGTGTATTCGGAAAACAACAAAACATTGCAAATTATGCTTTTTGATGCATGTTGTAGTTTCGGCATAACATTACCTTACTTCATAATACTGACAGTTTATATCACATGCCGATCATTTCTTTAAAAGGAATACTTTGTTTCTGTAATGTTTACCAACAACTTTACAATGACAGCGCCTTTGAACTTATAATTATGTGCATGTGTCATGGAATCCCGATCCCGATTCAGATACACCTGTGCTAGCCTGGTTCCCTGAGCTACCCATTACGTACAGGAACCAGGCTAGCTCATGCGCAGACTGAATTTTCCCCATAGCATCCGGTTTAACCTCGCTTATATATTTTCTGCGTGGACCTCAGGGTCCACGCAATAACATTCGCTTTAGTTCTTTTTTTACACCAACATTGACAAACGTGTTGATTTCTCGCGTAAACATTAAAAATTGACAACTCCCTGGCTTCTGCAAAAGCGAAAGTATGGCACGTGGGATCTTTGTCATACGATTGGTTATGGAAAAAAACCAGCGAGTTGTCGATTTCGGATGTTTACGCGAGAAAAAGATAAAATGTGTTGATATTGACGTAAATTGGATTAAACTGGAGGTGAGATCTTAAAGAAGAATCATTCTTGAAGGAATACGAATCGGCGCATGTGTCTAGTTTAACAATTTAAATGAGAAATTAGCTGATGAAGCGAGGCGGTATCCAAGATGGCGTCCTCCCTTGTTATTTTTCCTCCGAGGTACCCACTTTTATAACGATGTTTTTCTTAACAAGCCCCTGTGGCTAGGCATATAGCTTACAATCGTGAAAGAAATGAATTGTTATAGGATTGTTCAGAGTTACAATTCCATTATAGTGTACGATGTGGTGTATATTTCTTTTTATGCCACTGCCGGATTGTCCAAGGAACGGGGTGTCTCGAATTTCCTCTGAACAAGGTTTATATGAATGATTTTTCCCTAATATATTTTACAGGCAGACATTGTTAAAAAGGGAGAAAGATCTAGAGCAAATATTTAATGGAAGACACATCTAACCAGTAATAAAACCCGGGACCCACACGTTTCTATTGGGAATCTTAAATTTGTCCTGTCCCTACTAATAGAATTCAGCCGTACAAGAGAGAGAGAGAGAGAAAGAGAGAGAGAGAGAGAGAGAGAGAGAGAGAGAGAGAGAGAGAGAGAGAGAGAGAGAAGGAGAGAGAGATTGAGAGAGAGAGATGGAGAGAGAAAGAGAGAGGTAATATGGGTAGGAAAATCACTATCAAACTGACGAATGACATAGTACATTCTAGAAATGAAAAAAAAAAAATACAAAATATTACTTGCATATGCACAAATGAACCGTTGTACTGAAAACATATTTGTTTTTTAATGCATTAATAGATAAATTCTCCAAACAGACCCTTTCTCGATAACTGCGGTACTGCTCTTTTGCAGAGCAAATTGATATACTTTGCCGAAGATTTAGTAGGTAGATAATTAAATGATGTAGTAGAAGCAATACGCCAGTTTTGTGATAGGAACTCTCTTGTTTAGGAAGCACAAACAACACACGAGTTGAAGCAGAGGTGGGACACATCGTCAAGGTAAACAATAGCAACGAGCCGAAATAAGCTATGTCTTTAAACGTAGATTTAATGTTAAAACCGCAACTTAAATTGTTTTTAATTGAACGAGGATTGACTGTCAGTGACTATAGTGTCCATCAACTTCGGGAATTGGCTAAGGAAGCGATAGATTTGAAATTACCGGTGTTTAAAGCACTGGAAGACACAAATGAATTTCTGCGCCAGAGAAGTATAATTATTAATGGAAAGGTAGTTGAATTTCCGTTTATAACATCCCCAGAACTCAATAAATGGACTGATGATTTTAGACACATGTCCGTTTTTTGTCAGGCCGATTTATTTGTTTTATTTATTATCAAACGCCGGGTGGTCTCCTGCACGTCTACAAAATTACAAGTCCGAACGCGGTTATAGATTCTATCAGTCTATTCACATTCACTCTGTGAAGTGTCATGAGCTATCCCACAACTACAACTATGTAACATCACTCTGTATTAGAGAAACCTCACAATCAGCTGATCCTGGTGCCTGCTAAATCGTGTTGATGGTAGTTTTACATCTGCTGGCTGTGATTGCACTGGGCAACTTGTGTTCAATTTTATAAAATAATATGAATAATTCTCCACACAATCATAATAACCAGACCACAAATACTACAGAAGAAAGTAAACTTTTATGTTCAGAATCATGATACCAATTTATTATTGCGACAATTTAATGACTGCATAATACACATGCACTACAACCATGGTAGCAAGTAAATATTGCAATGCAAAATAATTGAAAATACCACTGAAGGCTACATACATGTTTGTTATACTTTCATGTTAAATTCTGAAATCTGATTGGTTAAGACGCAGTTCATAATCCTTTCTATTACCCTCAGCGTTAGCAACGCACTTAGCAACGGGTAACATTAAAAATTGTTACATGCGCGAAAATTATGCGCGTACGGTTCGCTGTAGATTTCACGTTATTCCTATATGAAAGCAGTACAATTTTCTTAAAAATTAAGACATTCAGTATAACAAAATAAATAGTGCCTGTTTGGGAGGATAACAGTTGAAATTGACACCCCTCGAAAACCATTGTCAACCTCCGCTTTGCGTCGGTTGACAAAGGTTTTCTCGGGGTGTCAATTTCAACTGTTACCCTCCCGAACAGGCACTTTTTATATAATGTACATTAGAGGTAATTTTAAAATTTTTAAAAAGCTATAAGGAACCAGTTTTGAACAGTCAGTATAGATAAACATGTAACATTTTTATACTGAAACATTTTTAAAACATTGAGCTCATATGACAATTTAAAAATCAGGATAATGTACTGTAAGTTAGGATATTTGCATCATTGAGATACATGTATATCAATTTTATAATAATTTAATTGTATTTTTTTTATTAAGAGATGATGGTGGATGTAAACATGTTGTGGCCCTATTGTTCAGTTTGTCACTGTGGTCAGAGAGGCATATTGATAGGAACACTAAAACATGTACAGACAGGAAATGCATTTGGGATGTTGCTCGTAAAGAATCAAAACTCAATATGCTGGATGAAATTGAACAGTCAACTGAGCAAACCTGAATTCTTCCATTTGAACCCTACCATTGTTAATCAAAATAATCCTGATATTGATAAAATGCTTTTAGATTTAGTGAAAGGGTTTGACACTCAAATTCTTGACATGAACATTGATATTAAATAATAGTGATCAAAATGTACCCAAAACTCTTCCACAATGGATTGCAAATTTTGATCCAAATGGAAATATATCAATTTTTGACTACCTATCAACATGATGTGATGAATAAGGTTGTACTGAAATCAACAGGCTTACTGACCAACAGTCTGAGTCAGTTCATTGGTATGAATACAGGTGTGGCAGAATTACATCTTCTGTCATGCACAATGTTTGTAACTATAAAGGAAATGACCCAAAAAACTATATTGTAAAGCAAATATTGAGTAATGACTGTACATCATTTCAACACCTGCCATTGTCTATGGTAAGGAAAGAGAAGTTTTGGCAAGAAATTTATACGAAAAAAAGTATGTCTTAGAACACAAAAGTGGTAAAGTAAAAACCATAGGTCTTATTGTTAATCCTAATGTACCATTCCTAGGTGCTTCACCTGATGAAATTTTGCAGTATAAGTGATGTGGAACAGAAGTACGTGAGATAAAATGTCCCTACAATTTTAGAAATTACACTTTAGATCAGATTTTCAATGAAAATTATATTCAAAGTGATGAGAATGAGTGTATGAAATTGAAAGAGAACTCGAATTGGCAGTGTGCGAAATTAACGGTAGACCGATAGACAAAACCTATAGAAAATATGCCCGGTCTATAGTAACTCGAATATTTGTAGACCAACTTGTGATGTACCAGCAACATAATTGATAAACATGATCGAGGAAGGGAGGATTTGTAACACATCCACTCTCTTCACATGCTTCACACCTGAAAAAAATTAATTTTATAATGCGAATAAATAAAGTAATACAGCAGGTTAATATAATTGATGAATGGCAACACTTTTTCTAATTCTTTAAAAACTCAAAGCTTGAATTCAGAGTTGAATAAATATATCAAAAGTCAGATATAGAAATATGATTTTTTTTCCTTCTCATTTTTATTGCAATTTAAAAAACTGAATAACAGTTGAAATATGTATGATAACAGGCTAGAAAGCATGTTTTTGATTGATAAGTAATATTACCCCCCGATCTATCATGACTGGTGTTGATTTCATATTCCTCAGCAACGTAGCCCTGGGATATTGTCTTCTTCATAATGATGAAGAAGTATGTCATAATTGCTATCTGTTGAAGTTTCCTCCTCCACTGATATCATCTGGCATCTTGATAGAGTTGTTTGTTTTCCTGTTATATGAATTTCATTTTAGAAAAGGGATAGCTAGGACTTTAAGGTTGGTCGCGGGTTTGCTTTCGTCATCTTTTGTACTCAATTTAGACAACTAGAGAGGCTGTTTTGTGCATATTTGTTTATGACGTCATAACGGAGACATCTCAAAGTTTCCCGCTTCACATTTTCTAACGTCAAATGCTCTTAGTAATAATATAGTAATTCGATTTAGGTCTATAGCGTAAATACTGTTGTAGTAATTCATATCAAGTTTAGTTTTCAACTAAGAATCGTAAGTTAGAAATGCAGATTTGAAGCAATACATCATATGTATGTAGATTATTATCAAGAATTGGAGTTTTACTTTTTAACTCTATCGTCTATGTAAAACTGTACATAAAAGCTAAGTAATGACTGTCATGTAGTCTCAAACGTTTGAGAGAGAGAGAGAGAGAGAGAGAGAGAGAGAGAGAGAGAGAGAGAGAGAGAGAGAGAGAGAGAGAGGGGTCTGTAAATTAGTTTGGGTCGGTAATAAAGTTTACAAGCATTATCAGCAAGTATATCGTAACTTTTTTGACCGAAAAAAGGGTGAGCAAATCTGGGCCCGGAAATTAAATTTTCTAAATAAGTTGTGAAGATTTTGATAACCAAAATAAAAGTCCATATCTTACGAATATCATCTGTTTTCTAGATTTCAGACTATTTGCATATATGAACATTAACATGACATTTCGACGAAAGAAAGTGGAAATGGGGAACCCACTTAAAAATTTGTACCACCCTTCCTCTAAATTTTAGATATAAAAAATATCAAGCTCTGCATTCTCTGATTTAGAATAAGAGGGCAAAAGTGGGCTTTTAATACCTTTATTAGAAACTAAACAAATATTTATAATTTAAAACAAAGGAATGTTTTTATAATACAAAAGCAAAATTAAGAATTATTGTTTTTTACAGGCCAATGCTAACCGGGGGTACACAGGAGGCCTTATAACTTCGAATTCATAGTAAAGATATGCTTTTTTTTTAAATCTCTGTATTCTTTTCAAACTCTCCAAAATTGTTTTTTCAGAAATGTAAGCTACTAGTTTTAGCTTTAGAAGTCTAAATTTGATTTTAAAGTAATTGTTTTATCACTAAATAAGCGGAACGGGTTAAGAATAAATGACGTCGTACTCATGACGTCAAATACGAAAAATACGGCAATTTTCGTTAAAATTATCAAAAATAAAGATAGCGAGAACACATATATTTTTTTTTACATTAATTTATTTTAAATCACTTTTTCTTTACACACAGAAACAGTTGATAAAGAACAAGTGCACTTAAGCTATAGAGAATGGGCACTTTTTCAGTGCCTATAACTAATTTAAATCCGGAAAAATCGAACCGAACCTACCATACTTGAATTGTGTCTATTTAAATCAGAGGGAGGAGACATTTAAATCAACATTGCTCTGTTGGTAGATCGATTGGCGCGTTTGCTGAATTATACTTTATGCATTATTTTACGTCTGAAAAAAAAATCGAATGAAGCTTTGAAGTTGCATATTACCATAGTGACAAACAAACATTCCTTGCCATACAAAGATGAAGGAAAGCGATCTAAAACGTGTCAATGTTTTACAGTGAGCACATTTGACAAACGTTTACCTGGATAGAAACCACGTGATTGTTTGAAATAATTTATTCCATGCGTGAGTTCAAACATGGGTCACGCAGGTAATAGATTTCGCTTGCTATTGGAAAAACCTTGAAATTTTCATACGTTTTTCATTTTTTAGGTACCAGCCTAACCGAGTACAATCTTCTTACTTTCACAGGAGTTTACTAAATGTATAATGCGTATATTGTCTTTTCCACAAGTTTGTACTCGGTTAGGCTGACAGTAAACAAAGACTTTAAAATGAATGCCTGTCCTCGATTTACTATACAAAATCACGAATGTCTGCTGACCCCTACTATGTTTTAAAGCTTCGTGGTTTTCATAAAAAATAATTTCAGCGCTAAAACTTGTTAATTCTTATGGAATAGATATCAATAGATAATGTTAGGGGAAAAAATATGCTTAATTTGATTCTTCATTTTTTCACTTTTCACCGGGGCCCATAAGTGCACTCGTCCTTTGTCTAAATTGTTTAAAAGTTACTTGCCTTTTTTCAAAATAACTCAATCTCAAAAATTGCTCATTTTCTTATGTAATCATTAGAAAAGCGTCAAAACAGCCCCATCAACAATACCAAGTTCAAGGCGGTATTGCATATAAATAGCGTAAACCAATTTGATGAATATTCTATATAATGAACTGTAAATACTACAGAACAATTTGACAAATTTTCAGGGTATCTTTTCTCATGAGATTTTTTATGGGGTAAACCCGCGACCCACCTTAAAGGAAGTGAACATGAAAAAATTAATTGTTGCTTAATTAATTTTAAAAGCCTCATGAAACTGAAAAATGAGGTCTGTTACCTTTTTGTTTATTTCTATCAAGAGATTTTATCAATTTAACACTCTCAGTGAAAGGTTTATGGAGGTAATCCATTATTCCCCAGCATGCATCTGTTCTCTGACGTAGATAAGCCACATTGCTGCTGGTGACTGGGTCCATGTTGGAACTAGGCCAATGTTTATGTACAGAGTTGATAAAAGTTACAAGAAAAAATATGCCTTGATGTGAAGAAAAATGTTGTGTTCTGTCATGAGAAGACAAGGATTTAGTACATTTCTATAAATGAACCTCAGATAACTATATACTAGTATGATTTGTGCAAAAAATGAATAGATAAATTAATTTGTGAAATATGAGACCATCGCATTCCAGATGTTTGTACGGAGATGTGGCAGTCAGTGTTTACATAAATAAAATGCTGTTTGTAGATTTCAATTTAAATTAATATAAAAATGTTATTTCATTTTCTTTGTGGCCATGGTTTCTTACCGTTACTTTTTATTTAAATGCCCTGGAAATTTTTCTGAGTTGTTTTTATCTTAGATCTTGATGATATATGTACGCCGATTCTGTTTATGCTGTCAGAAGAATAACGGGACTAAGACACTTTTTAAAAGTCAGGATCCTGAGCAATGCACCTTGTGTGCTCATTTATGTAGCACACATAATGTTCAAACTCATAAACAAGAAATTCCCGAGTGCAAGAAAAACTAGGTCACAATAACACTGATCCACGGACATTCCATTCTAGTTACATGTCACATTAACTGCTAGTGGGAATGCATCATTCTGAGATCCAAAATCTTCCTCCATAAACACTGTTTAAAAATCACAACGCTTTACATCCATTGCAAGTTTCAATTCACATTTTGATGATGGCATTTTATCTCTATTACTAAACGTGTGTAAAAATGCAATGTGTCTCACTGGCGTCAGCATCAGTGCTGCCCTCTCTTAGATGCTTAGAGATAACCCAGCAGGGAGGTAATGATTTTAACAATATGGCAGCGCTCATGGATTGCAAGAATTAGCTATTCTAAGTGGCATATCTTCTTACTGAGGAAAGTTCTGTCTAAACGGTTTTCAGATATCATTATACACATCAAACAGACAAATTTGAGCCCTTGATAATTTTTTCATGTTCACTTCCTTTAACAATCAAGAATTAAATAATAGTGTTAAAGCTGCTTGGTCCGATTTTCTTGTAATTACAGTATCAATTTTTTTTTCATACAAATCATTTATCTTAAAAAGTTATGGACTTTCTCCTATTTACACCAGCAGAATCAGTCTCCTTTCAAAGTTAGTAATATTCAAAGTAAATAAAAATAATTTCTCTTTGGGCAAACGAAAAAACAAACCAAAATGCATCACGGGAATATTTAGAAAGGAAACCCCTTGGTTTCGTCCCCCGAATGATTGGGGTTATTCAACCCGCATGCTATGCATCGATTGTAAAGAAAGCAGACTTTAGAAATGTTAGCGAACAAAACGTACACATGTTTATTTGTAATTTGTCTGATCAGTTCGACCTTTATTTAAGGCGATTTCAAATTCGTAATACAACTATACCCAGGGGTGAAATTCAACATGAGGCGAAATAACGAGGTACCTTTTAATGTCGTTTGTTTTGTTAGCAAATTTTGTACGTATTTTTCTTCATTGAAATTTGGCATAATTGACGGGTAAAACTACTGCAATGTCTATTATTATACATATACTAAGCATAGCCATCGTTTAAAAGCGTGCATAAAAATTGATCTGAAATCGGACCAAGCAGCTTTAAACAATTTTTACATTTACAAGCAGAGAAAATCCTAAGCATTTGACGTGAAAACAGCTGAATGTATACTCATGATACTCATCACATTCTATAGATAGACACTGAGCTTGAAATAAATCATAAATTTTTATAGTTAAAAAGAAAGAACTGTCGTCTGCTCATTTAGTTTGCCAATATTCAACAGTCCATATTATATGATTATGAGTTATTCATTAACGGATATACCTATTATTCCTAGTATAAGACGATTTCTTGAAATTGTTGTATGGAAATGTCGGAGTATTTGAGCTGGGCTCAAAATGGCAAGAACGATTTCTTGTATATTTGTTTGGCACCCAAGACTTCTCCCGTCTGATGAGCCTTATCCATTGGTTTCTTCTCCTTTGGTCTGACTTTTTAGGCAAAGAATAAAAAGTAACATCTTTCATGTGTGGATATTTATCCAAATCTTGTAGTTTTCTTGTTGAAGATGTGCATTCTGGCACGCAGCAACGATAGACCGGCATAGTTGTCAATATAAACAAATCTGTCCCACCTTCTGGTTTACTTCGAAACAAAATTTACCTCCGCGTGCGAAGAGCTACGTCAAGGGAGGCTATCTCGAAACAGACGTATTGACGTTACATCATATTTCACCAGACTATGTCAATCTGCCCTGCAAAAGAGCAGTACCACAGTTACCGTGAAAGGGTCTATAGTAATCAACAATTATATCAATATACCCTGTGGACCTATATTTATAAACTGTTGTAAACTAGAAAATTGCATGGTTGTAACATTTCATTTTTAAGCATTTTAAGCATTTCCTGAATGAATACTATGTTGTGGCCTAATGTAAAATTTATGTTTCACGTGCGTTTTGATCTGATAAAATGGAATAGATATGCAAACAAATCATTTGTTATTTTTTCCAATTCCATCAACTTGTTAAATAAAGTTTTCAAATAACAAAAAATGATAGGATTTCCATAGATAGGCTGATATGTTATTCAAAGTTTACATGTAGTTAACAGTCTAATTTGAACTTATAAAGCAAACGATGCATTAATGTTTGTGACATATATATTATGATATATTGTTTACTGTTTAGGTGTTTTATCCTCATTCAAGGTAGAGGTCACTGATCCAGTTTTGGAAGAAAACATTAATAACTGTGGTATAGTATGAACATTAAAGTTATTTGATTTGATTGATTTGAACATATTTTATTGTGTAAATAACACAAAAGGATTGGAAACAACTTCTTACAACTTACAAGTTCCTCTCCTAATGATAATGCATACAATATATACAATTGTCATAGTACATGTAATGTACTTGTTACTTATAGTTATTGACTTTATAATAATTAAATTCATAGAGTGACATACATTTACAAAGTAATTGCAAATATATAGTACTGTAGATAATGTTAATATACAGTATAGAAAGCAAAAGCAATTTTATTTAATTATGATACAGCAGTAATTTATTCAGCTAACCTCTCATTATTCTATCAATGGTATAAGTTGGGTGAATTGACTGACATCTACTGAATTAGGTTAAGGGCAGTAATGTTGATCTTTTTAAATACATTTTATTCAGCTGATCCCTCTCTATTCTTTCACTAATAGTATAACTTGGTGAATTTATTGTGAATTACCTGTTTAAATACAAATCTGAAGGTTGATTGAGCTAATTAAGTTTCTGGGACATTATCGCTTTTAATTAAACAGTCTCTCTCTCTCTCTCTCTCTCTCTCTCTCTCTCTCTCTCTCTCTCTCTCTCTCTCTCTCTCAGTACTTATGCTTTCCTATATGCTGTAATTGTAAAGTCATTTACTAACCAAAATTGTTTCTGTATAATATTACTTTGTGTTATACATGTACTGGTGTGTAGAATTGTGTGGTCTCTTTATAGGTTTTAAGCTTATGATACACAGAGATACAGTGGATGAAGTCAAGAAAAACAAAATACATATGTGGTATAGTATTCATAATTTTTTAATGTATATGAATTTTTATAACGCAGCTTATCTTATTGATTCTTGGTCACTCAGGAGACCTATTGCTATCACTCGTCTATCGTTTTGTGTCATTCATAGACATCATATTATACAGCTCTTAAATAGGTATGAGGGCAGAAGTCATTTTGTTAGCCCTGGGGTAGGAACTGTTGTCCCGAGACCACAGGCCAAGGTCAACATCAATTTCTTACCAAGGAAATGACAAAATAACTATTACTCTTATCCTTATTTAAAGAATGTTTGGTCAAACAAAGGAAAAATATATTCTTGTGGTTATGTCAGGGCTGGAATATTATCTTCCCCAGGGACAGTCAAATACTCAGCCAGGGTAAGGGGGAAAGCCAGTCATAGACCACAGTCAAATACTCAGCCAGGGTAAGGGGAAAAGCCAGTCATAGACCACAGTCAAATACTCAGCAAGGGTAAGGGGAAAGCCAGTCACAGACCACAGTCAAATACTTAGCCAGGGAAAGAGGGAAAGCCAGTCATAGACCACAGTCAAATACTCATCCAGGGTGAGGGGGAAAGCCAGACATAGGCCACAGTCAAATACTCAGACAGGATAAGGGGGACAGCCAGTCATAGACCACAGTCAAATACTCGGCCAGGGTAAAGGGGAAAGCCAATCATAGACCACAGTCAAATACTCAGACAGGGTAAGGGGGAAAGCCAGTCATAGACCACAGTCAAATACTCAGACAGGGTAAGGGGGAAAGCCAGTTGTAGGCCACAGTCAAATACTCGGCCAGGGAAAGAGGGAAAACCAGTTATAGGCAACAGTCAAAAATTCAGCCAGGGCAAAGGGGAAAGCCAGTCATAGGCCATAGTTAAATACTCAGACATGGTAAGGGGGAAAGCCAGTCATAGGCCACAGTCAAATACTCAGCCAGGGTAAGGGGGAAAGCCAGTCATAGACCACAGTCAAATACTCGGCCAGGGTAAAGGGGAAAGCCAATCATAGACCACAGTCAGAAACTCAGCCAGGGTAAAGGGGAAAGCCAATCATAGACCACAGTCAAAAACTCAGCTAGGGTAAGGGGGAAAGCTAGTCATAGACCACAGTCAAATACTCAGCCAGGGTAAGGGGGAAAGCAAATCATAGACCACAGTCAAATACTCGGCCAGGGTAAAGGGGAAAGCCAATCATAGACCACAGTCAAAAACTCAGCCAGGGTAAAGGGGAAAGCCAATCATAGACCACAGTTAAAAACTCAGCTAGGGTAAGGGGGAAAGCCAGTCATAGACCACAGTCAAGTACTCGGCCAGGGTAAAGGGGAAAGCCAGTCATAGACCACAGTGAAATACTCAGCCAGGGTAAGGGGGAAAGCCAGTCATAGACCACAGTCAAATACTCGGCCAGGGTAAAGGGGAAAGCCAATCATAGACCACAGTCAAAAACTCAGCCAGGGTAAGGGGGAAAGCCAGTCATATATCACAGTCAAATACTCGGCCAGGGTAAAGGGGAAAGCCAATCATAGACCACAGTGAAATACTCAGCCAGGGTAAGGGGGGAAAGCCAGTCATAGGCCACAGTCAAATACTCAGCCAGGGTAAGGGGGAAAGCCAGTCAAAGACCACAGTCAAATATTCGGCCAGGGTAAAGGGGAGAGCCAATCATAGACCACAGTCAAAAACTCAGCCAGGGTAAGGGAAAAAGCCAGTCATAGACCACAGTCAAATACTCAGCCAGGGTAAGGGGGAAAGCCAGTCATAGACTATCAGCCAATTGTCATATGACCTCAAATATAATTGATGTGTTTCAATTTCAATTAATTTCTTTCATAACGAAACTTGCGAAAATGAACGACGCGTGTATGGATATAGATTTCCAAGAGAAAGTTATAGAGACAAGATAGACAGAGAAACTTGGTGTCATAGAAAGGCAGTGGGTACATGTTTAGCAGAGAAAGTCTCTCAATCCCTTTTCCCACTTGTTCTCTGCTAACTCTCTCTCTCTCTCTCTCTCTCTCTCTCTCTCTCTCTCTCTCTCTCTCTCTCTCTCTCTCCGCAAAGAAAGCAAGCATACCTATGAAACCAGAGAGGTTTTGAGAAAGGATATAGAATCATAGAAGGAATGAGAAACAATCTAAGCAAGGAACGTTTTAGAGAGAGAGACACACACACACACAATGGTACATGTATATGAAAGTCAGGGAGAGAGAGAGAGATTACTTGTCTGGAAATTGTTCCAGAGAGTGAGAAAAGGATAGAGAGAGAAAAAGAGAGAAAAAAGATTACATGTTAAACAGAAAAAATTAGAGAGAGAACAAGAGAGATTAAGTTTAGCAATGAAACTCTCTCTCTCTCCCTCTCTCTCTCTCTCTCTCTCTCTCTCTCTCTCCCTCTCTCTCTCTCTCTCTCTCTCTCTCTCTCTCTCAGAGAAAGCAAGCATGTGAAAAGCATATAAATTTTGAGAAAGAGGGATAGAGAATGAAAGAAGGAACAAGAAACATGAGTACAAACTAAGCAAGAAATTTCTGAGAGATATACAGAGAGAGAGAGAGAAAGAGATAGAGATAGAGAGATTTCTTGTCTTGAAAATGTTCTAGAGAGTGAGAAAAGGATAGATAGAGAGATAGAAAGAGAAAACAAGATTACATGTTTAACAGAGAAGTTCAGAGAGAGAGAAAGGGAGATAGAGAACAAGAGAGAGAGAAGGATAGAAAGAGAGAGAGAGATATAGTTTAGCAATGAAACTAAGAGAAAAATTAGAAGGCAAAAGTTTCTGTTAAGCAGGGGAAATGGGAAAGATAAATAGAGGAAGAGAAAGAATGAGAGAGCGAGGGTACATGTTTAACGGAGAAAGTCAAAGAGAGGACAACCAAAAGTACATATATAGCAGAGAAAAGTCTTATAAAGTAAGAAAGAAATAAAGGAAGAGAGCATATGTACATGTCAGAAAAAGAGAGTAAATGTTCATAGAAAAAGACACTGGTTACATGTTTAGCAGAGAAAGAATGTATCTCATTCCCTCTTCCATAATTTTTCATTTTAACATGTATGCTTGTTTTCTCTCTCTCTCTCTCTCTCTCTCTCTCTCTCTCTCTCTCTCTCTCTCTCTCTCTCTCTCTCTCTCTCTCAGAGAAAGAAAGCATGTATGAAAAGCAGAGAAATTTTGAGAAAGAGGGATAACAGGGTTGTCTCTAAAAATTGAAGTAGAAGTAAGTAATAAAAAAGTAAAAGGGGTCTGGGGGTCTAGCTTATAGCTAGATTGTGTTGAAATGCAATAATAGCCAGGTAATTATTTTAAGTGGGGGGAAGTCCCCTCCCCCAGCTCAGAGACAACCCTGCTGGGATAGAGAATGAAAGAAGGAATGAGAAAGCATGAGTTCAGGCGAAGCAGGAAAAGTCTGAGAGATATACAGAGAGAGAGGGATTTAAAGAAAAGAGAGACAAGGGCAGATGTTAAGCAGAGAGAGAGAAAAAAGAGAGGAAGAATACTTGTCTGGGAAATGTTTTGGAGAATGAGAGAAGGATAGATAGAGATGAAAACAGGAGAATACAAGAAAACCAGTACATGTATAAGAGAGAATGCCAGAGAGAGAGAGAGAGAAGCAAGAGTACACATATTTAATGGAGAAAGTTTGAAAGAGTAAAGAAGTCTAAGAGAGATATATAGAGCAAGAATTTATATTTGAGAGAGAGAGAGAGAGAGAGAGAGAGAGAGATCATACATGTTAAGCAGAGAAATTTTGGGAGAGGGAGTGGTCAAGACTATCTACTAAACATGTATTCTCTTTCTCCCTCTTTCTCTGACAAACTTTCTGTTAAACATGTACTTTGGCTTTCTTTCTATCTGTTTTAATCTATCTCTCTCATTTTGATATTTTTCTGCTCATTTTCTAACTATATCCTACTCTCTGTGACTTGTTCTACAAAAACTTTCTTTCTCTCTCTCTCTCTCTCTCTCCCTCTCTCTCTCTCTCTCTCTCTCTCTCTCTTTCTCTCTCTCTCTCTCTCTCTCTTGTGTCAATCATATTTTGGGCTATTTCTTTATCAAGCTGAGTGTTTCTGTAACCAGAGACAGAATGATGAATCATTATTTATATGAATCATCATGTATCTTTGTGGGGAAATATATATTATATATATGATATTTGTATATTATTACTTTAAAGTAAAATTGATTTTAAATGAAAACACTCATTATAAAATTTTATATTTTATATGGAAAAAAAACATATGACTTCATTTAACACACTTTATTCTTTTATTAAACAGGTTTTGAGACCTAGTCCCTCCACACAATGGAAACAGCAAGCACTCCATGTAAAGTACATCAGTGCTCTAAGTGTCCGGGGGACACAGAGTACTATTGTGTATCGTGTCCATGTGATCTGTGTCCCCAGTGTAAAGAGAACCATGTAAAAGATCTCCAAACAATAGACCATGATGTTGTGTCACACCGTGATAAAATCAACTACATCCCAAGACAAGAGATCTGTGTGAGACATCCTAGCCATGCTTATAGAAAGTACTGTGAACCTTGTCAAGTTCCTGTCTGTTACCACTGCAGAAAGCATAGAAATCACCAACAATTAGTTATTACAACATCCTATAACACAAAGCTACAGCAACACAGAGGAACCATTCACACCATCAGAAGTGAGGCTCTCTTTTACAGACCTGTTCTCCTGCCACGAATCAAACCTGATTTTAAAACCTGTCGCACAGAATTCTCCCTCTTTCAATCAGAGATGTTAACAAAGGCCCAGACACTGAAGCATCGCATTGACTATATACAAAAAGATTTCATGTGTAATGTGTTCTGTGATTTTGATTTCAAACACAGATGTTTAAAACAGAAGAAAGAAATGATCATACATATTGTCTGCCTACAGAGATATGTATACATATATGAACAGAGGAGAGTAATCAGACCGCTACAATTCCTCTCCTCCATAAAGACAGCCCTCCCCCAGATACATCCCACACTCCACACCAGCCAGCTCTCCATGACTGAGTCACTCAACAAGGAGGATGTGATGGAGTCACTGAGTGCAATCCAAATCACAGAGAGAGGAAACCGACGCGTAGGAAACCAGTGTCTGCTGAAACTGACGTCTCGTGCTGAGTTCCATCAATCTCTCACACTGACAGGTGTTGATCGTTGTTATCACATTTCCTGTGTGACATCAGACCGGGTCTGGGTCAGTGATAAAAACAATCTCATCTTGACAGACACAACAGGTGTCCCTCTACATCGTGTGGAGGATTCATGGAGTGATTTACATGGAGGATTCCACACAGTGAACAGTGAGAGTGAACTGATTTATATAGATAGGAATTATAACATCAACAAACTGTCAAAGGATATGAAAACAACCACCACATTTATAGAGACAACAGACTCTACATGGAGACCAATGTGTGTGTACTGGTCCCCGTCCACTGGGGATCTACTGGTCGGGATGTGTTATAGACATACAGACACAGGCAAGGTAACCCGGTACAACCAGAGCGGACAACTCACACAGACCATACAGCACGACAACACAGGACGGGGACTGTATAGTGGACCTCGCTATATAACAGAGAACAACAATGGGGATGTCGTGGTGTCCGACTATATCTTTGACTCTGGTGCTGTAGTGGTGACAGAGCGTGGAGGAAGACATCGTTTCTCCTACAAAAGACATCCATTTGGGTCAGGACTATGGCCACGTGGAATCTGTACTGACGCGCTGACACACATCCTGGTGTGTGATGGTAATACTGACACAGTACAGATGTTGGACAAGGACGGTCAGTTCCTGTCACATCTACCGACAGAATCACAACAGATGGTTGGACCATGGGGCCTGAGTTATAATGTCAACACTCACCGTCTGTGGGTCGGATCATACAACAAGGTGTGCGTCTACAGGTATATCACCAGACAGGACGCTCTGACAGGTAAGTCTGAGTCATAATCATTAATGTAGTATATATGTGTCAGGTATCATAAAAGTTTCAATGAGATCTAAGTATACCTTAGTTATTTTTGTTATATCACACAAGTCATATTAAATTGTTAATTCAGTTTAAGTTTTGGAATGAGTATTTAATTTGCTCAATATACCTATTGCAACATGCCAATTCATTTCAATCTATGTTTGATGTTTGTAGATCAAAGTCGTGTGATGGAGTCACTGAGTGGAATCCCAACCCCAGGGACAGAAAAACCACAGCAAGGGAACCAGTGTCTGCTGAAACTGATGTCTCCCCCCGAGTTACTTCACTCTCTCACAGTGACAGGTGTCCGTGGTTGTTATCACATTTTCTGTGTGACATCAGACCGGGTCTGGGTCAGTGATAAAAACAATCTCATCTTGACAGACACAACAGGTGTCCCTCTATATCGTATGGAGGATTCATCGATTGGTAATATTGGTAATGGATTACACACAGTGAACAGTGAGAGTGAACTGATTTATATAGATGGGAATTGTAACATCAACAAACTGTCAAAGGATATTAAAACAACCACCACATTTATAGAGACAACAGACCCTACGTGGAGACCACGGTGTGTGTACTGGTCCCTGTCCACTGGGGATCTACTGGTCGGGATGTGTTATATACGTACAGACACAGGCAAGGTAACCCGGTACAACCAGAGCGGACAACTCACACAAACCATACAGAACAACAACACGGGACGGGGACTGTATAGAGAACCTTACTATATAACAGAGAACAACAATGGGGATGTCGTGGTGTCTGATGGTGCTGTAGTGGTGACAGAGCGTGGAGGAAGACATCGTTTCTCCTACACAGGACATCCATCAGGATCACGACTATGGCCACGTGGAATCTGTACTGACGCGCTGTCACACATCCTGGTGTGTGATGGTAATACCAAAACAGTACAGATGTTGGACAAGGACGGTCAGTTCCTGTCACATCTACTGACAAAATCACAAGAGATGGATGAACCACACAGCCTGAATTATGATGTCAACACTCACCGTCTCTGGGTCGGATCACGGTGGGACAACAAGGTGTGTGTCTACAGGTATATCACCAGACAGGACGCTCTGACAGGTAAGTCTGAGTCATTATCATTCACATTAATTAGATATAGATAACTAAGACACACAGTCCGTGTTAATTATCTGTCAATAAGATACATGTAAGACATGTTTATCTATGTGATTGTTTGTCAATATAAACAGCTCATTGTTACAGGGTTAGCTGTGTCTACCAGTCATTGTGATTCATTGTTTATCTAAAATAAATAGAAACTAAATATATTTCATTATAAGATGTACAGTCACATGTCATTCCAATTAGTTAATTTATAAATTAGGTCATCGTGATTAATAAACCAGATTTGAAAATAGTGACACATGTATTTGTAATTTGTTTTGTTACAAGTACATGTCAATTAAACTGATTTAATTAATTACATAACTATTAAAGTATGTGTCAGTGTAATTAGTTTGTACTTATTAGTAGATGTAGCTCTGTCTTTATTTAGTTTATTTGTAGCTGTTTATGTATCATTACATAACCTGTATGATATAGATTAATTAACAACTAATTAATGCCTTGTTGTAGATGAACACAGACCCCGTCCTGATGGGGAGGCCATGTTTAGCTCAACACCAGCCGTAGAATGGAGATAGCTTTGATATTGACAGGTTGTAAATGTTTCTGTACAAATCTAGTCTGCTCTCCAAACCACACATGTTGTTTGTCACTTTGTTCAACATCTGCAGCTGAAATTGACCTGTGCATGGACTGTAATACTGACTCCTGTTTATTTCACACTTTGTGATCATCCAAACATGGCTGTCTGTTGCTTTATATGAAATTGAATGTAATGAAATTGGATTGCAGAGATAAATTAAATAATAATAATTAATTAACATTATTTAGTCTTTAGGTTATATTTTTGTTTCGTTTTTCACAATTATATATGAAGAATGCTAATGAATACAAACATTGTGGATTCCTGACCATGGTTTTCTATTTAAAGTATTCAACACAGTTTATGGTGGAATCAGACAATATATTTCCTAAAGAAATGGATACCAGCATCTTATTCAGTGATGTAACGGGCCGTGTGTTTATAGCTCTACGCAAACGTATTCAGTGATGTAGCGGAACGTGTGTTTATATTTATTCAGTGATGTAACGGACCGTGTGTTAATAGCTCTACACAAACTTATATCATATATATATGATATAACAGACCTTGTGTTTATAGCTCTACGTAGACTTATTCAATGATGTATTGGACCGTGTGTTTATAGCTCTGCACATTTTTGCACATCATGTTGTGGGGTTTTTTCCCGCAAGTAATCTCACTTATGATTCACATTTGATGTAAATGTATATGAAAGTGAATAAAATACATCTAGCTATCCATGTAGTTATATCTTTTTCTTTGTCAGACTCCGGGCAGTTAACAAAAGAACAAGAAAACAATAATGGATCGAAAAAAAAATTCTGCATTGTGTATCTCCCTCATTATGCATTTTATAAACAAAATGATTTGATATTAAAAGGGGCATAACTCCTCCTAAATCTATCATATCAAATTTTCCTTTAATATGCATGTCTATCCTTTTTTTGAAGACTATGAGTCGAAAGCTCAAGTGAGCTTTTCTGATCAAAGTTTGTCCATTGTCTGGCGTTGATGTTGGCGTTGTTGTATACTTTTCACTTTTTCATCTTCTTCTCTGGAACCACTTGGCCGATTTCGACCAATCTTGGCATAAAGCATCACTGGGTGAAGGGAAATAAAGTTTGTTCAAATGAAGGACCACTCCCTTTTTAAAGGGGAGATATTAAAGAATTATTAAAAATTTGTTGGTATTTTTCAAAATTCTTCTTCTCAACAAGTTTTAGGCCAGAAAAGCAGTAAATTATATAAATATAAGTAATAAGGAATCATTCTTTGAGTATTATGAGGTGATAATTTCGGTCGGGGTGTGATCAAATCCAATAAAGCCCTAAGGGCTTTATGATAGATTTGATCACACCCGAACGAAATTATCATCTCATAATATTCAAAGAATGATTCCTTATTACTTATATTTATATAATTTTAAGCCATCGTACGATTATATATTTAACTAGAGCAGAGCTCGTGGCAAAGCCACGAGTAGGTCTTCCGTTGATGCTGCGAGATGAAAATGTATGTGATTTGGTGACAAACGATTATAATGACTAAAGACTAATATTTCACTTCTGCTTTTGTTATAAAAACGTGCTGTGATTGAAAACCTGTATAAAGACAGGAAGAAAATGTTTTAGGAAAACTATTTGTCGAACACAGTTTGTGTAATTGTTTTGAAAACTCTTTAAGGCCCTGTCACACAAAGTTGCGTTCCCAGTGCGTGTTCACGGCGTTGTAAAATTAATGGAATCGCCGTAGGATCGCAAGGAAAATTCAGAAAGGCGTTCTTACAGAGCTCCCAACTACGTTTCCACAGAGTTCTACTTGGCGATTGACTGCCCTCTAGCTGGGTATCCGCCGAGCGCTCATGACGTGCTAGGAATTTTTACCGCGCATCCTCAGCGTGCTCTGCGCGCTGACTGCGTGCACATGCGCTGTTGGAGACTTTACGGCACTCTCATGGCGACCTTACTCCACTTCTACGGCGTGTTTATCGGAACGCAGAGCCAAGGCGCGTACTTTGTGCATGTTCAAAGTACGCGCCGTCGCATGGCGTTCTAAAATGTTCTAGGCTAGGATATCCCACCGCAGCGAACGAAGATGCCGTTGAGTTGCTACGGCGCTGTAGAAGACTCTAGTTCGTTTACCATGGCGTTTTACATTATTCAATTACGCAGCGGGATCGCTGTGAGGACGCAGCTCCAGTATGACAGGGGTTTAAACAATGATAAGTTTAATGGCGAGTAAAATTTTTCAGGGTAGCATGGATTGTTATATATTACACGTACTCATGATTCGTGTAAGGAAATGTAAGTAAAAACGTGCATAAAAAACACGTAACTTCTGTAAATAAATCTTTCTAATTTTTTAAGACTATGTGCAAGTTTGAATTTGTTCCGTGCTGTCAAAATTTGGTAAATAGCCAAAATTGATGGCATCTATGAAAATTTATTCAGGGCTGATATTATTTGATAATACGAGTAGACTTGAACATTTAAAATAATAATCAGCTATCTAAGATCATCGGGGGAATTTATGCATAGGTGAGCGTCTAAATTTTACTCCTGATATACAGACACCGCTATGTAACGTAAAATTTAAAAACATTATTTACAGAAATGAATATTACTTCTCCCTACGATGCAATAATATTCAAAATCCCTATTTTTAAGTCAGTTTTTTCTCCTTTATCGGATCAACAGTTATTCTCTCGGAGAAAGTTTACGTATTTTTTTTTTTAAAAAAAGGAGAAACTTCAATAAAAATAAGCGGAAAATAATGGTGTTACGGTTTTTATTTTCAGTTAATTTAATTAAATGTGACAAAGGCGCATATTCGGTCGTATTTTTGGTAACATGTACATGAAGTTAATTTGATGCAAGTTCCATGTTTGTTTTTTGTGTTTTGTTTTTTTTTTTTTTTTTTTTGTTTTTTTTTTTTTTTGCTTTTCTCTGCTTTATCATAAAGATATATAAAAAAAACTACGTACATGTCACAAGCAATATTTGCCTTCTCTATTTATCTTGTATTTTAATAGATTGGGTAATCATTGTCAGGGGCGGATACATGATTTGTAGTAAGGGGGGGGGGCGTTGCTAAAATTATTGAGGCAGGGGGTCTGGGGGCCGCCTTGAGGCCCCCGTGGGTCCCGGGCAAAGCCCTGGTGGGGGCCCAGGGGGCGAAGCCCCCGAAAGCTCCTGGGTTTTCGTGTATTTTGAAGGTAAAACCCGGCTCAAAATAGTGGTATTTTTTCAGTTTTGTACACTTTACACAAAAGCCTATTACATATATATATATAACAATTTGACACATATTGTTACTTATACCTAATACATGTATTGGATTAAAAACAAAAAAGTTTGGGCATTTATGAACTCCCAAAATTAACTAGGTTATCAAAGTTACAACATTGTAATGACGTTCCGGTATCCGACCCCCTATTAGCTGTTAGAAATATCTGATGCATCAAATCTTCAATATTCTTATATTAAAATAGTCTATTTACCTAGAAAAAAATTCCAAAAATATACAGTTATTCAGAAATTTCTGCTTGCGTCGCAATATGGAAATAACAGCGCAGTCTACACTTGAAACAAAACTGCTGGGATTTCCAGTCGATTCTTGGTCGAAGCCCCAAGTTCAGGGCCCTGGGGAATTTGTTGCAGCCACCATAATGAAATGACCAACACTGCTTGTTTTAAACACAGTTTAATTGGTTTGTTAACAGAACCTGTCAACATGCATTAGGATTAGATGTTTATAGATGTTTATAGAGCAGCAAAATTACAGTCAGCATAGCACAGCTAATTTATCAATGAGGTGTAATATTGAGTCAGGCATAATTATAAATAAAGTGAAACACAAAATGCTAACTTTTCTATGTAAAATTTATCAAATCATCTACAGTCATGCATACTTTGAAAATTTTAAATCCGCCAGTGATTGTTGACCTAAAATTAGTATTCCACTGGCTGTAGTTAACCTTGTAAGTAAATTAAGTTGCATGACATCCTCATACCACACAACTTCAACAAAACTTTTTTTTTTTAAAAATCAATTTTCATATAATTAGCAATAAAGAAAACCCCCAAGAACACATGTCCATCTCACTGAAGTGTAACTTTGAGAAGTGCATATTTTTTGGAGGCAGATATGTCGCTATATTAGGGTCTGTAAGTCAAGTAAACTAATCTGTCCTAACTTGCAATACTTTGATGATTTCTATGGCGACCACCTGCATAGCATTATGTAGTCGTATTTCATAACATCTTATCCCAAGAAAACATTACATTTGACTTAAAACTTTTAATTATAATATATATTATTCTGTTCATAACTATATATAATAGAAGTTTAGCGTGTTCGACATGTTGATTTATTATAGCCACGTTCTCAGATCCTTTAATGTGAAAATGAAAGTCTTGTTGTTTGAAAATTGACCACTTTGAAGAAAGCACCGTTCGAACTGTTGATTTATTACATAACAATTGATGATCTGCAGCCATAAATAAGCTGGGGCTACATATGTTCTGAGCTGTTTGCGCTGTTCAAAGTGACACAATATTTTCGGTAGCACGTGGCGATTGAATTTACGCAATAAAGAAAGTTGAAATTTACAAAGACTGACCGAATAAAAAACGGGTGGGAAAGAGAAACACGCTCAAGAGAAAATGTTACACATAAGAAGTCGCTATCAAATGATTTTCGACAGATCTGGAATTAAAAAAAAAGAGAGCACTTGGCAGCGGGACGGTGGGAGGGCAACACAGAAATAAGTTCGTTTTCACAATGAAACTAACGACCATGTAGAAACACTACAGAAGTTATTAATATGTGACCGATAGAATCTAAACAAAACTTGTTTCAAAACTCATGTGAATATTCTTTAAAATAATCACCTAATGCCTTAATTCAGGGCATTCTCTTATCGTGTCAGCACCTACCGCAAACATGGCACTTTGATCATAATTTGATTTGATTTTTTAAATTACCTTGTACGCTGTCGTATAAATCAATGCTTAATCAACTGTACGAGTAAAATAAATTTATCGGTTCATCTGAAACCAATATAATAGTTTAAAACATAATAAAAATAGTTGCGTTCGTACAAAATACCAAACATGCACGCGTGATAAGGTACATGTAGAGGTCACTTGCGCGGGATCTCCTCGGCCATGCGCGAGGGATGATCATTATTTAAAGGTTTTAATATTTGTGTTGTTGTTTTTTGTTGTTGATTGAAAACATTATTTGTACAGTTTTTAAAACATTTAAGACTTACAAACCAACCATTCAAATATGTCTCACGAGTATTTCCGATTTGGAGTAATATCGCTTTTATTAATTTTCAGAACGACTTTTTAATTTACTCTCCAATGTTTAATTTAACTAAATACAAAATGAACAAACTTTTATAACATTAAATTAAAACAGTGTACAGTGTATTAACGGCTATATAAACTCAAACACCATTTTGTAGTACACATTGTCCAGTGGGTGCATATTTACATTTTAAAACATTTAAGCAACATTCACACAAGAGATACGTAAGAAATTATGCAAATGCAAACTACACACAACTGCGCAAAGACTTATTAGATGTTGATTGGAATATGGAGGTATTTAATACTCATAATATCAATGATATTTATGACAATTTTACTAAAGTATATAACCATTATGTTGACAAAAATATTCCAAAAAAGTAGTTACTATTCGACCGTCAGATAAACCCTTCATGACTAGTGCTATTAGACGTAAGATGCGACAAAGAAATAGGGTACACTATAAGGCAAAATTAAAAAACAATGATTACCAATGGGATAAATATCGGCAGCTAAGGAATGAAGTCATAAGCATGGTGCGCAAATCAAAACAAGCTTACAAAGAAAAAATTACCTCACAAGTGTTAGATAAAACAATCCCTCCTGGAAAATGGTGGCGAATAGTTAAATCAATTACTAAATTTTCTAAAAAACAAACTAAATCCCCTCCAATTAAATCTAATGGTAGAATTTTTATTCATCCGATTGATAAAGCTAATATACTCAATAATTATTTTGCAAATATTTCACGAGTTGATGGTAGTTCAGAACCCCTTTTACCCCCCCCCCCCTCCCCCCCCCCCCCGGGACCTGGTCCCCCATTTTCTATGAACTTATTTTGCATCACTGACCAGGATGTTGAAGATCAACTAAGAAATATAAATCCATCTAAACCTCCAGGACCCGATGATATTTCTCCACATATACTTAAAAATATTATCCCTTCCATTATTAAACCCCTTACAAAATTGTTCAATTCATCATTAAGTAATAAACAACTCCCTCATGTGTGGAAGATTTCAAATATCACACCAGTTTACAAAAATAAAGGTAACCCTGAAGAGCCAGGAAACTATAGACCAATCGCTCTAACTAGTATTTTATGCAAAATTATGGAAAAAATCATTTTTAAATACCTCTACAACTACATGTTAGAGCATAATCTTTTATCTAAAAACCAATCGGGTTTTCAACCTAGAGATTCTACTGTGAATCAACTTTTGGAAATATATAATACTATTATTAGCAATCTAGACCAAGGAAAAGATGTTAGATTTATATTTTGTGATATTTCAGAAGCATTTGACAAGGTCTGGCACAAGGGACTATTATATAAGCTAAAACAAAATGGTATCTATGGGAACATATTAGATTGGATTGAAAATTATCTTACTGACCGCGAACAAAAAGTATTGTTAGAAGGATATTCCTCTACTAAACAATGTATAAATGCTGGTGTTCCCCAGGGCTCTGTACTTGGTCCATTTCTTTTTTTGGTATATATTAATGATATCACTCTTAATCTTGAAAATCAAATTCGGTTATTTGCAGACGATACTTCTCTATTTGTAATTGTAGACTCTGATACAATAGGACCTGCAATATCTTTAACAAATGACCTAGAAAAAATTAAAAAATGGTCAACACAATGGCTGGTGGAGTTTAACCCTAACAAAACTGTAAATGTTAACTTCACTCGGTCAGATAAATCACATCCAGATATCTCCTTTGGTCATACAATAAACTATATAGACTGTAAACAAAATCACTGTCATCTCGGACTAACTCTCCAATCAAATGCTTGTTGGTCTGAACATATTACAAACATTTTTGATAAAGCATGTCAACGTTTAAATGTTCTTCGTACTCTTAAATATAAATTAAACAGGGAGTCTTTAATTAAAATTTACATTTCCTTTATTCGTCCTATTTTAGAGTATGGTGATGTAGTATGGGATAATTGTACACAAGAACAGAGCAATCTTTTAGAAAGTGTACAAATAGAGGCTGGGCGCATTATTACAGGACTGAGGCGCACCTCCTCAAGACAAAACTTATATAATGAATTAGGGTGGGAAACGTTAAGTGATAGAAGGAAAAAACACAAAGTTACACTCATGTATAAAATACTTAACAATTATACACCCAAATATTTGTATGATATGGTTGAACAGTGTCTCCCAGTCTCACACAATTATTCATTACGTAATAATAATTTGTTTCACATTCCAATTACCAGAACTGTTGCATATTATAATAGTTTTTTACCCTCAACAGTTAAATTATGGAACACTTTGCCAAATAGTTTAAAATCTGCAACAAGTATAGCCAAATTTAAGCAAGGCGTGCAAAACAATAACCCTGTAGATAAAATAAAATCTAAATTATACAACCATGGACAAAGAAATTTAAATATACTTCATTGCCAGTTAAGAAATATTTCAAGTAACCTTAATGCAGACTTGTATAATCATAATTTAGTTGAATCATCAAAATGTTTAAGATGTGGGTACTCCTATGAAGATTCATTTCATTTTTTCTTTCATTGTCAATTTTATAATTCTCAGAGAAACTCTCTGTTTAGATACATGAGTGATCATGACATACCAATAGATATCAATATTTTATTACATGGTTATGATTGCTTATCTCTAACAGAAAATATATCATTTTTTGACCAAGTTCATCAATTTATAAAAAACAGTAAAAGATTTTAAAATGTAAATTAACAATGAGTAACACTGTGTTAAATGTACTTTACATATACTAATTACTGAGCCTATTATACTATAACTAGTACTATATATGTGTATATATATATCTCTATTTTCTCTTTTGTTCTTTTGTCTATCATTATATTTTTATTTATCTAAATCCTTTATTACTATATCCTTTATAAGTTAGTAAATGTCCATGTAAATCTTTGAAAAGTATATACTATTAGTATTATAAATATTTATACCTTGATCTCAGATGGAGAGAACTAATATAGGCTAGTGTTGCCTGCTGTTCAATCCAGATTCATTTATATACTTATATGTATATTTTTGAATAAAATACTTATTAAACTAAACTCAAACACGTTCATATTCATGTAAGTGTGCGGGTGCGAATCTTGTGTATTAGATAACCATTTACCGCTAGGTAGTGCAGCCGTGGATGATTTCCTCGGCCGCGGGCGAAGGATAGATTACATAAAGGTTTAACGCATACACACGCACAGCCCAGAACCTAGGGAGATTTGAAAAGTTTTCAATTTAATGACTAAATTCTATCAAATAGAAATTCTATTTTTTACTTAAAACCCACAATTGATATATATGTCTGATATTGCATTAGATTGAGAATGGCATTGCTTTTATTAATTAACTGAACCATTTCTTAATTGACACCCTATCGTTTAATCCAATTGAAGAATAAACCTTTATGTGTAATCAAAACTGAAATAATTCTTCAGTTCGCAGCTAGATTAAATCATATATGAGAGACGCAACTCTCGTGTATTAGATAACCGCTGACCGCTAGGTAGTCCAGCCGCGACCATGGTGACCGATTTTCTCGGCCGTGGGCGAGGGATAGCTTACGTAATAATACGCATCTCTGATTCAAGGTGGATTTTAAATGCATGCAGTATGATAACTAAAATGTAATGCACATAATTTTTTTTCAATAAGTATTTTGTGTTTTACTAGAAAAGAAAAAGAATGTTTTGTTTTTCGATTATCGTCTTTAAGGATTGTGCACTATAAGAACTAAACAACAATGACTTTAACTTCTATAAAAAAAAGCATGTGTTCTAATTCTTTTCTCATGTAAGCCACTGTATACCCCTGTGCATTCCCCTGACTTCCACTGTACGGCTTTTGACTGGGTTTTTTTTTCAATGTTTATTTATTTACTTAATTCAACTATTGAAATCACATGTTATATTTTGAGCTTTAAGTCAATATTTGCACTCAACAGTGCCGAATCCCAAGACACACTGTTATCGTAATTTTAGAAATCGCATATTTAAGTTGATAATTTATTGATACTTAAATAATCATGCTAACAACTAAAAATTTGAGATTCACCGGGTGGTAAACCTCAGGTAAGGGGCGAGGATTATATCTAATATAAGTGTGAAAGCCCTCAAGGCATATAGTCCTTTAGAGCTTGGGAACATCGCTACTCCCTTATGTTGGAAAAACAGACGAAAAATACAACATAGAGTGAATTATTTATATTTTTAATAGTCTACACATATATATATATATATATATATATATATATATATATATATATATATATACCCTTTACTGTTGAATATCTTAAACCTACGAATCTTGATAATAAACAATACAATAGAAACTAAGATAAAGCGGGGCACATGGTTTTTAAATCGTGTATATATCTAAACATATAGGTGCGCACTAAAACCAATGAATCAGTCAAAATATAGAATTTATAATCAGCCATGTAATGACAGAGTACACCTTTCTTCTTTTTTTTAAATCAAGCTCTTGGTTATATCTTCATTAATTTCCCGTGAATATCAAAATAAAGCTTCAATAGCTTATATAAGTTAGCCTAAGAATTTTTTTTTAGTTTGTTTGTTTAGTATGTTTCTGACCGGCTTTTTGGATTCTTGAATTGAATTTCAACTGATGATTTATTCTCATAATCAATTCCATTTATTTCCAAAATCTTATTTTCATATCTCTTTTTACTGCAACTAGTGTTAATTAATTGCCAGTGAACAGAAGTGTGCCGCCAAGGTCAAAACATGTAAATATGTTTTCTTTACATGTACATGTAGGAGGTTATGTAGATATTGAGAAATGTAAAAAAAAAACCCAGCTAATTAATCATGAGAGAGAGAGAGAGAGAAAGATTTTGAATTAAATTTATGAATTGTATAGTTTACCGGGGAATTAATTTCATAATAAGTTAACATGCAATCCTAATTTCATCACTTATTCTCTATCATTTCGCGGCCCTGGTCATAACATACACAACATACATGCCATTGTAGAACTAGTGTTTTCTATATACATGTAGCCTAAGGAGTTTGTAAAGATACTGAGAGAGAGAGAGAGAGACAGAGAGAATGAGAGAGAGAGAGAATGAGGATATATTGCATTGATCTTAAATTAAAAGTTACTAATAGTTTATACCCGGGAATTAATTTCCTAATAAGTAAACACGCAATCCTAACTAATCTTCATAACCAATTCTCTATAATTATTTAGATTAACTTAAACCTGACAAATTGATTTTTAATTAATCAATGTTTTATTCTACACCAGATCAATTGATCCAAAAACTTGAAGATACATGATTAACAACTAGCTGATTCAAGCTACAGTTCTAAAAGAAGAAGATGTTGACATTTTTTTCACTCGGTCAGTGATTATATAATAGCTACTGTACACAGCCCTTCTTGACAATTTGCAGTGGACGGTAGCAAGATCGGGAAATAGAGATGAAAGACATACGTGTACATGTATATATACACACACTTCCTAAGATCTGACTGGTCGGTCAGTGATGATATAATAGTTATATACTGTATACAGCCTTCATTGACAATTTGCTGTGTACTTGTATATATACACACACGTTCTCGGGTCTGGATGCTCGGTAATGCTACACAGTAATGCAATATGTTGTTTAAAGACCCTAAGGCTTATGACTTTTTTCACAATTTGGTAAAGGTATAGAAACAAGAAATTGAACATTTCGATTTTTCAGTTTTGAGAATTTCAAACATGAAAAGATTGAAGAGCTTTTAATTCAGAACATTATTTTGCACAGTGATATGAATTAAAACTGTATATTGCTCTTTTTTTTCGAATGAAATCAAATTTAAATAAATGTATGATACAATGTATTTTTCTAATCCGAAACCCGGAACATTGTTTAAGATAATGCATGTGTGAATACATGTTACCCCGTTACCGGCATTTGCATGAGGGCAATTCTATACAGTAATGCATATAAATAATTAAATTGAAAATTGCACACTAATAAAAGTTAAAAGTGTCAATGGACCAGTCTAATTCCCCCTACCGACAAAAACACTCATCTCTCTCTCTCTCTCTCTCTCTCTCTCTCTCTCTCTCTCTCATATGATATATATAAAAAAAGCTGACAGCAAATACCAGCGATTTACTTGAACTATGCATCATTACACAGGCTCGTAGCATCGTTTTTGAAAGTGGGGGGGGGGGGGTGGGGGCAGGCTCATCCAGACAATTATGACAAGCAAAAAGGAAAAAGGAAAATATCAATTTTTCAAAATCCTAATCCAGGGTGGGGGGGGGGGAGGGACTTGCGTCGTATGTCGTAAATCTAGAATTTAAATTTCACCCCTAATATCCTTTTTTTATATTAATCTTTTAAATGTTCCCCAAAAAGTGGGGCGGGCAACTCCATGATAATTCTATTTTTATATGTAAATTTAAAAAAAACTAGTTGCTGCAAGAAAATGTAGGGGGGCAGGCCTTCCTGGCCCACTCCCCCTGATGCTTCGTGCCTGTTACACTGGACAAAACAGTCAAGATATAGGGGATCATTTCAACATTTTAATCTCTGTGTGGTTATCTGCACGCGTTGATCATGTTGTGTTATTGTGCGCTTTAGCTCAGGCAGGTTACATGGCACAGAACATTGCATATTTCACATAATCCTCTACTTCCTTTTTTTAATACAAACTACAGAGCACGGTTATTTTTTTTTAAAATGCATGTAATAAAATAAGCGGTTTATTGGTATACAAGTATAGAATTATCTTGATTTGTGTCAATATTGAGTCAAAATTATTCACATTTGTAGTAATATTGTCCTGTATGAAATGCAAAGAAAAACAAACACCGTCTAAAACATGAATGCCAAATATAATTTTTTTTTTTTAAATCTGAATTAATTAAAAGCTATTTATTTACTTAGCGAGCAGTTAAAGACCGTACAGGGGATGTCGGGGGCATGCACAGGGGTATACAGTGGCTTACAGGGGATGACAGTGGCGTACAGGGGGTGACAGGGGCTTACAGTAGCACACAGGGGTTGTGTACAGGGGCGCACAGGGGATGACAGGGTATACAGGGGCTCTGTACAGTGGCACACAGGGGATGTACAGGGGATGACAGTGAAAACACAGGGGGTGACAGGGGAAGACAGGGGATTTTCATACGGACAGGGGTTTTTAGAGCCAGTAGTGTCAGCTTTAAATCTTTAAATGTAGGTGACAGAGTTTCAACTTGGTATAAAAGTATTTGTCTTAACAGTGACACCTATGTGTGTATTACCTTATCTTTTTGATCACTCAGTACTTTCTGCAAACCAAAGTTTCTGCTCCTGGAACTACTTGAATGGTCCATTTAAAGTTATTCATTAATCAGAGGTACAAAAAGCGTAAAATAAAATACTGTATAGTGGCTGTTTTGGGTCTGAGATTAATATACTGTAACATATGATTTTATTTTGACACTTATTGTTATTATGCAAGGAGGCCAGGGTTTCTCTAGACATAGAGTGTGTCAGGATAGGCTAGCTCAGTAATGCTGATATCCACAGGCTCTTTGAATTTCATTTGTTGTGGTGTATATTCTTTGATATTTTCTTTCTGTGCTATTGTTTCGAACATTAAGGTTTTAAAATAAAACAGTTACTCAATTGTAAGCCATTTAAAGAGTTTTTCAAATAAGAATTGTCCTGCTTTAATATGTTGATCAAATCTTTAAATGAATATATTAATTATATATGAGATGGGTTTTGCCTATTTGAAAACCGTAAATTTTGTTATTTCCAGGTACTCCTATGTCAAGGTTATTTCCACGGAGATAGGCGTGACATCCAGAGAACCTTGTTATAACTTTGTTGTCACTGTGACCTTATCCGACCTTGAGCTTCATTGGCTCCATACTCTCTGATGTTGGACAATAACATTAATTGTATCTGCAATAATCATAAGTCCTGCCATTTCAGAAACCAAAGAAAGGAATGTAAAGATTTGTTAATTTGGGACCAGATGTTGTACATGTTATATGTTATTGTTTTTATTATCGAACTAGAGTTTGACCCGTGCGTGCACGGGTTGACATTGCATATCGGACATTTACGAAATAGGTATATCGACACACCTTATTATTGACATTTATAATGCTATTAGTTTCACTTCACTTTCCTTAGTTTCAATAATCTAACTGTCAGAATGCCTCCCTTATACCCGTAATGTAGCGGAAAATTGCAGAATCGCTCCGGAACGATGTTGGAGAAAATTAATGAAGTTGCCTTGAAAATAATAGTCAAATTCATCACAACAAACCTTTTTGAGACTGCTAATACCTTTTAACTAAAAATTTTGATCCATAGAATGGAAGAATTCAACACCTTTTCACCAACGTATACGTATTTTCTTTGTAAAACTGGGTCCGTAGGACATTATATTCATTTTTACGATAAAACATATTCTATCTTTACTCCTATTAAATATAATGTGACTTTTTTGCATGTAATCAAATATTTTTTTGTCACCACGAAGACAAAAGTAAGTACTTAGTTGAAATGTGTATTTGTTATTTTATACTTTCTCTCATAAGAAATCATTAATATATATGAACAGAATATATAGCAAAAGTCCAATGAAAATTTACCCGTATTTGTATTACCATCATGCAGATGTGATAATGTGGAAACATAAACTAAAGATCCCGTTAGCGTGAATGTACTGCGCATGTGCAAGATTGTAAAATCCAAAAAATCCAGGTGATTTCCGGGATTTTTTGAGGAATTTTCGTTGATTATTAATTAACGAAGCTTAACTGAGAAAAAATAAAAACAAATTGGTAATCTTCAAGTACCAATGATGTTTAAAATATATAAAACAAATGACAGTATTCTTCCGATTTCTCGGTATTAAAGACCAAAAATTCGAGTCTATTATTTTAATATAGTAGTATAGATTATCAAATAGTGTTTGTTGACGTATTTAAGCAAAATCAAATTCTGCACTCATCCAGTGAATTTACTTAACACAGAATGTGCTTTTTTGTACCTATTGTTAAAACTGTCCAGTAACTATGCATTATTCAAAGACTATAGCAATATTTCATGACATTAATGTCAGAATTTTATTGTAAAAAATGTAGTCATAGACTTATTATGTTTTTATGTTGTATGATATTTGTTTCATATTCTATAGGATCATTGTTGTTTAAACTAGTCCTTACTGCTTGTGATTAAACAATATTAGCAATGCGTACCTACCGTGTAAATATACCCCCCCCCCCCCCATACACATAGTATAATCTGCCTACTTGCCATGCAGAAGAATTCATTGTATATGTCAATAGTCCAACAGTTCTGCCATTTCATCAATATATTTCTAATTTTTTCTGTTTGAGCTATTTTATATCTACAATGTCTGGAACCTGTTTTATCTTGGCATTGATGTAACGTTGACCAACTGCCAGTTTTGATTCTCACAAATTGACCCAACACTCAAACTTTATTACTGAAGTTTTATTAGAAACTTGCAGCATGAATGTATAGGTATCTTTAAAAACTCTACTGCTTTTAAATGTGTGTAAGATGCTCTGCTTAATATGATTGACAAAATAACTTAAACGCGATGGTAAAATCAGTCCTCAAAACCTTTTCTGATGTATCGTGTGATATTTTTTAATCGGTGATAAAATCCCATCACACCTATTTATAATGTAAATACAAATCTGCATGTCCTCAAAACCCTTGTCAGATGTTACATGTCATATGTTATAATCTTTGATGAAATCCCGTCACATATTTTTATAATGTCAATACAACTGTGTTAATCCATGCCTGTCAAATATATCTGGCTCTATATAATGATATCATTAGAACCCCTTTGATTTATTTATTGTCAGTCATATTACTTATAACTATAATCTATATTGTTTCATGATAAGTAGATTAGTGTACAAGTTTTGTCATGTATTGGATTATATGTTTAGATGCTAAATTGAAAGTAAAATATTTAATTTACCAAGTGTTGTGTCATTTACAAAACAAGACGGGATAGTACCCCTACAACTTCCATATGGTGTAGAGTAAATGAGGTATAACGCAGAAAATGATGTTTGGGTCACGTTGTTTGCTGGAGAAAGTGACATCTAAGCCCCTTGGTCATGTGGTCTATGGGAGAAAGTGACATCTGAGTTATATGGTATATGTGAGAAAGTGACATCTAAGCCAATTGGTTTGTGGAAGAAGTGATGAAGAGAAAGTGACTTCTGAGTCACGTGGTTTATGGGAGAACGTGACATCTATATCGTTGTCTGTGGAGAAGTAAAGATAAATGACACCTATGTTATATGGTCTATGGGAGAAATGATAAGTGACTATTTAAATAAAGGCATTGTTCTGATCTTGCATGCGTTATTTACATACAACATAACATGTAAGACCTCATATTTATTGCATTTTAGCTAACCGAGACGAAGAAAGTGGGGGGTTTTGCTTTACCCCCAGCGTCGGCGTCCCAACCTGGTTAACGTTTTTATAAGCAGGTGTCATTTGAAAGCCATGCCTTAATTAATACTGGTCCTATCTTCACCAAACGTGCATTGACGATATGGCATACAATACGTTGGCAATTTACAGGCTTGAATGCGGAATCTGAGCCATAGATGCTTAGAACGGAAGTTCCAAACAAAGTTCTTAACAAGAGGCCCAGGGGCCACATCGCTCACCTGAGCAATTGGCTAGGAAAAAGCACATACCAGATCATATCAGAACTGAAAGTTTACTGAGGGGGGGGGGGGGGGAAGGGGCTTGAATTTAAACTGTCCAGGGGTCATGATATGTACAAACTTGAATCTAATCTACACAATTTAAGGATAATTCCCTATAAATATCATAAGGTTTCTTCATATATTCCTATGTAAAACTTTTATAGGTTATTTGTCCAACCCTACCCTTGGAGGTCTTGTTGTGAATTAACTTGAATCTACACTATATGGGGACGATTCTACAGGAGTTTCATCTTTTGTCTCAATGGTTCTTGAGAAGAAGATTTTTCCTATATATTCCTATGTTAAAGTTTGATCGGCCATTTTGGCCCCACCCTACCCCTGGGGTTCATGATTTGAACAAACTTCAATGTACACTACCTAAGGATGATTCCTCATAAGTTTCATCTTTCCTGGCCCAGTGGTTCTTGAGAAGAAGATGTTTAAAGATTTTTTTGTTACATTCCTATGTTAAACTTTGATAAGCCATTTCGGCCCCGCCCTACCCTTGGGGGTCATGATTTGAACAAACTTGAATCTTCATTACCAGAGGATGATTCCACAAAAGTTTTATCATTCCTGGCCCAGTGTTTCTTAAAAAGAAGATTTTTAAAGCATTTTCCTATATATTTCTATGTAAAACTTTGATCGGCCATTTTGGCCCCACCCTACCCCAGGGGTCATGATATGAACTAATTTGAATCTACACTACCTGAGGATGATTCCACATAAGTTTCATCTTTCCTGGCCCAGTGGTTCTTGAGAAGAAGATCTTTAAAGATTTTTCCTATATATTTCTATGCAAAACTTTGGTCGGCCATTTTGGCCCCGCCCTACCCGCAGGGGTCATGATATGAACAAACTTGAATAAACACTACCTGTGAATGCTTCCATATAAATATGATCAATTGTGGCTTTGCTATTTTTGAGAAGAAGATCTTTAAAGATTTTTCCTATATATTTCTATGTAAAACTTTGGTCGGCCATTTTGGCCCCGCCCTACCCCCAGGGGTGATGATATGAACAAACTTGAATCTACACTACCTGTGAATGCTTCAATATAAATATGATCAATTGTGGTTTTGCTATTCTCGAGAAGAAGATTTTTAATGCATTTTCCTATATATTTCTATGTAAAACTTTGGTCGGCCATTTTGGATCAGCCCAACCCTCAGGGGTCATGATATGAACAAACTTGAATCTACACTACCTGAGGATGCTTTCATATAAATATGATCAACTATGGCTTTGTTATTCTTGAGAAGATTTTAAAAGATTTTTCCTATATATTTCTATGTAAAACTTTGGTCGGCCAAAACCAAACCCCGGGGGTCATGATATGAACAAACTTGAATCTACACTACCTGAGGATGTTTCCCCAAAAGTTTCATCTTTCCTGGCACAGTGGTTCTTGAGAAGAAGATTTTTAAAAGATACCACCATTTTTTCATTAATTCCCAATTATCTCCCCTTGAATGAGGGCATGGCCCTTCACTTGGACAAAATTAAATCCCCTCCACCCAAGGATGCTTTGTGGCAAGTTTGGTTGAAATTGGCCCAGTGGTTCTTGAGAAGAAGTCGAAAATGTGAAAAGTTTACAACAACGACGATGATGACAACGACGATGACAGACAACGGACAAATTGTGATCAGAAAAGCTAATTTGAGCCTTTGACTCAGGTGAGCTAAAAATATAAGAGCACGAAAGGAGTGCTACATGACGGCCACGAGTTTCGAGTGTGCAATCGGGTGTAACGAAGTCGAACGATTTATATACCCGTCTGAAGGTGCTTATTTATGAGAAATGTTCAGCTTTCAGGCTTTCAGTATTAATTACATTGAATGGGATGCATAGCTTACTTCCAACCTGAAAAAGCCTTCAAGGTTGCATTTTTGGACAAGTCTGCCTAATTCCACATAAAATTCTTACTTATGTAGTGATTAGAAATAATGAAAACAACTATTGGGATGGATAAGGCAAAGAATGCAAAAGAAAGATCCTATCATGTATAACATAGTTAACAAATTAAATCATCATCCATTAACCAACGTAAGTGTTTTTTTTATTAATGTCACATTTTAATGTGGATTTAAGTTCTGATTCAAATGTCAGATCATTGCTATTGACAACAAAAAATGGAATGAAATACAAACAGATTTTTATTAATGAAGTTCAAAAAATGTGGAAGTACAATTTTTTTTCCAAAAAAGCAATACAAAGTCATTTTGCAAATTGTACAGTGATAAGTCATTTTAAATTGTTAAAATACGGAAATACCACAAAAACTGAATTACATGTATCACATAAAAATATGTGTTGATAGCTGTTGCATTTCAATTATGAATATAATGTATCAAACATATTTACAGTTCTTGATGAGACCTTCATCCAAATTATATTTTTCACAAACATAATTAAACTACAGAAGTACGGTAATACTTTTCATTCTAAAATTTTAAGTTTTCAGTTTTGTTTGCTCAAAAATGTTATAAAACAAATCTAAATGCACTAATAAAAAAATCAATAATTGGTTTTAAAAATTTTTTAATTAAAAGGTGTTCCAACATGCATAAAACCTACTTGATAATTTTCCGACATTAATAATACATGTATTAATCAGACATCAAATTCTTTTAATAGTATATAATCTTCAAATAAGTATCAAAATTTAAGTTCCAAAGGAATGTATGCTTGTGAAAATAAGAGTGTATTTTTTCCATTTTTCATAGGAATGAATACCCTCTCTACACAAGTGCAATTTTTTTGGACATTGAAAAAAAAAAGGAGTTACATGTAATCTTGTGATTGTTTAATTTCTAGTATATAGTGTGTGGCATTTACCCCTGGGAATAAGTTCAAAGACAACATAGTATCAGTCAATAAAAATCACTTTTTGATTTAACTTGGTCTATTAAAGAATACTTGAATTAATTACAAATGGAGTTAAATATATTGTATTTCTAATTTTTAGAATTTAAATGAAAAATCTAAGGAGAGATCACTCTGACTGCAAAGAAATACTTAATAAACGAAATTTTTTATTGTGCAGTGTAGAAAGGGTTTTTTAACAGATGGAAAAAAGGACATCACTGAAATCATTCAATATGAAAAATATGAACAAAAAAATATTAAAATGTAGAAAATATTTACTCCATGCTCATTAAAAGAAAGAACACAATATCTGGCTCAAGAAAAACAAAATCAATACTGACTAGATGCACAAAACCTGCATGTTAAATTTCACTAATTAATCAAATTTTTTATTAAAGTTCCCAGAAATATATCTTTCAATTCTGAAATTATCAGTTTCCATTCTTGTAAATCGATCTATTTACTTCTTATGTTACAAGTGACTGTACACTTGTTCAAATATAACAGTTCAACAGTAATTGACCTATGGAAAAAGGGACATAATTCCAAAATTGAATGACATAATTGAGTATAAAAAATTAAAGCTTTTTGCTTCTTTATAAAAACCAATGCACAAAAAAAATATAGTCATAAACGGAGTAAATCTACATTCGCTACACTACCTCCATCTAAAAAAGTTACACAACAATGTTTACTAGGAATTTTTAAGGTGTTGTTGGTACCTCTTACATCGTCTCTTTACATACCATGATCAATAACATACTTTGTTGATGATCACAGTACTAAATAAATCCTTCATAACAGTTTCCAGCATTCCAAAATGACATGGAAGTCAAAATACTAAAAATTGGTTTACACCAGTCACAAACAGAGTAAATCTACATTCGCTATGCTACTTCCATCTACAAAGCCTACACAACAATGTTTACCAGGAATTTTTAATGTGTTGTTATTACCTCTTACATCATCTCTTTACATACCATGATCGATAACATATTTTGTTGATATTCACAGAACTAAATAAATCCTTCATAACAGTTTCCAGCATTCCAAAATGACACAGAAATCAAAATACTAAAAAAAAGCCTGTTATTGGTTTACACCAGTCATAAACAGAGTAAATCTACATTCGCTATGTTACTTCCATCTACAAAGCCTACACAACAATGTTTACCATGAATTTTTAAGAGAAGGTGTTGTTGGTACCTCTTACATCATCTCTTTACATACCATGATCAATAACATACTTTGTTGATATTCACAGTACTAAATAAATCCTTCATAACAGTTTCCAGCATTCCAAAATGACACAGAAGTCAAAATACTCAAAAAAAAGCTTGCTATTGGTTTACACCAGCAACATTAGTAAGATGGACAATGTTTTGCACATTTTTTGTTTCATTTGAGTACGCTACTCTGAAAGAATTTGACAGAAGAAAATCTTCAATGTTTTCCGCATTATCAACACTGAGGTGATTAGCAATACACATTGTAAATAATGTTGAGGAGAAAATTGATAGCTTTACTTTCTGGTTTCCATAAGAGAAGCAGAGAGTACCATTCATGGATTTTTGTAGAGTTTGTTTGGCCATTTTCATTTTGCAGGTTGGGCATCTGATGAATTTAGAATCATCATCTGGCAGGGCAACTTTTCCCTTACACATTTCACATGAAAAGTGCATCACTAAACCTACTTGGGTTATTTTTCCTTCCTTTTCAATGACATCATTATCTTCAGGTGCCTGTAAACAATTGACCAAATCATCAATGCTTTCAATGCTTGTAGCTTTCGTAGCCGTAATAGTTTTTACATTTTGGAACAGACGGGTTGAGAGTTGATTCAATCTGTAACTTTTGCCAATTTCTAGCTTTGTCACCATCTCATCCCATAGTGTCAATTTCATTGTTGCCGTGCTATCTCCAACGATGACTTCTTGCTTTTGAATTGGAAGTTCTCTGACTATTTGTACTGATACTTCTTTTGCTGACAAAATCTTGACTTCAACAGCAACCTAATCAAGACATAATGATTAATAAGTTAAAAAATAAGTTTACTATGTTTTCATAAATAATTACAAAGAAATTAAACATTTACTTTGATCTAGTTGTAATAAGGGAAAGAATTTAGCAGTAAAGTTGTACAATGTACATGTACTGGTCAATGTCTTGTTACGGTAGGTGGAAATACGAAGGTAGGTATTAATCTTTTAATAGCTACGTAGGTAGAAATAACCTGTCGACTGGATCTAATAAATGATATGCTTCTTATCGGCTTGAACATGGATAGTTAATATCCCATCCTTGTATGGGAGGAGGGGTGATAATTATTTTAAAACAACAAAAAGAAATACCTTGTTGAATTCTGGGGTGTTCTGCACTTCTTTCAGCGTTTTGAACTTTTCTCCTGCCGAGTCATGATCATCCTCTGTAGATTTCTGGTATGAAAATGATAATTGTCTGGATACTTCAACTCTACTTTTGTAGTTGACAAGAACTTCTGTTTTGGCTGAGTCTAATCGACTGGGTACTATTTGTACATCTGTAAGTTTCAGTGGCGTTCTCGCTTGACTGGCCTCGACCAAGGTAGAGTGCTTCATCACATCAAAGCAGGCAACCTTTTTAAAGGTATCTCGTTGGACTTGTACCGTAGCGTTAAAGTATTTATTGTTAGTGCGGCTTGTTTTTATCGGTGACACATGTTGTATAAAACCGCAAACGCTAGTTTTTTCCTCAAGTTTAATTTTCTTACTTGCTGACATCTTGATTGTTTGGCGGGAAAATAAACAAAGGCTGCCGATCTTGTCCGAAGTACGAGCAATCTTTTGTGCGCGTAGTTTCGTACTTCACTAGGGTTTCCGACATTGGGCGTTAATTGATTTGTATTCTTTTTTCTTTTCATGGGAAAAAGAAATGTCGAACACTGCAAATATGAAGAATAATTAGTTATGGAGAAATTGAATAAAAATATTTCCGCCTCTATTCGGATTGCCCTTTCCGCTACTATCAGCAATCTTCGGCTGATTCCGCTTAGTCTCGTTCAACCAGATCCGGCTGTCTCCGTAACTCGGCTGTGTCCGTAAATCTCCGACTTGTCAGAGAGGCTGGTTGGAGATTTACGGAGACGAACGAGACATGGTGATTATGCTGATAGTCTACTGTAGAGCTGAATTCGGAACTACGATTTACCACTATTTCATAAAACATTCTTTATATCATTCTTTGTTAAAAACGATGAGAACGAAACGAAAATCAGAACAAGCTAACACCAACGTCATGTGTGAAAACTGTCAACACATTGAAATATTTAGCCTCAATTTACTTCACAAAATCGGCACCAATATATTTTGTATGTTTCAAAATTTCCCTTCATACGCGAACTGTTGCACAACAAGCAAATTCATCATAGTCAGATCGACCCTTTTTCGTATAATGTCATGGCTGCTTTAAACAAAGAACCTCGTTTTAGAAGTATGGAATCATTTTACCGGATGCCGAACCCGAAGCTATTAAACTGATTGAAACACGCCTTTCCTTTATTATTATTTTCGTAATAACTCAGAATTGAAACAGAATTACCACTTAATTTTTGCAATTTATATTTTCCTTCCCATAAGGATAATTTATGCTAAACTAGGTTGAATTTGCCTCGGTAGTTCTTGAGAAGAAGATTTTTAAAAATGCACCCCCCTTTTTCTACAGTTTCAAGGTTTTCTCCGCTTTGAATACAGATCAAACTTTTATTTCTGCAATTTATATTCGCCCTCCCATAAGGATGCTTTGTGCCAAATTTGGTTGAAATTGGATAAGCGGTTTTAGAGAAGAAGTTCAAAATGTAAAAAGTTTACAGACGGACAGACGGACAGACGGACGGACAGACGGACGGACGGACGGACGACGGACAAAATGTGATCAGAATAGCTCACTTGAGCTTTCAGCTCAGGTGAGCTAAAAAAGTAGTGTCACGGAAAGTTCTCATCATAAATTGGTCTTATCAGTTCGTTCACTGCAGACACTTGATATGTTTCTTGAATTGAAAACTACCGGATAATGATGGAAAAGAGTTTGGCGCTGGTTTTATAAGATCCAAAGACAAAATTATGCTTGATTTAAAGTTAGTCCGATTGGACAATCTGAAGTCACGCATTTGCTCCTAAGGTTTCATTTCCCGCACGCTCCGCCATTATATGTAGGTTTGGCCCCCTCGACCAAGCTTAAGACTGCATATTCTCCTCCTTCTGCCCGCAACACATCAAGGAACAGTGACGTTACGTTGAATCATCAGAGGCCGGTGTCCTTAACCTAGTTCACTGGCCATCGCCTTTGATATAGGTTAAACTGGAGACTGAAAGTCTAGGTAAAGCAACAATTTAGATCAAAAATAAATTAATGATGTATATTGAACACCCCACATTGCTGTGTGATGAAATTTGGTTGGTGTTTTGATACTTAATGCTTAAGAAAATAATTGTAGAGTTACATAATTCGATGAATTGTTTCTACATGCAAAGTTATCCATAAGCCAATGTTGTAGATCATTCATATCTGGAAAAGTTCAGACAAAATTTTATAAGACTCTGAACAATAAGAATAAATACGGTTACACAGAAAAATGTGGTATTTGTCCTAAAAAATGGATTCCTCCTTGTTGTGAGGAACTGTAACCAGACGGTCTTATTTCTTTATGAGTTTTTTAAAAATTATTATTCATTTATTATATAATCTGTTTATTGTAGTAGCACACGTGACAAGAATGTAATTTAAAATGTAATATTCTATTTTTTTGCTATTTTAAAGGCGATTTTCAGAGAAACAGACAACGCATACACTTAAACATTGCTGAAAAGTATATTCAATTTGAAAGAGTAGTGAAGGCAACTACATATAACGTGACAGCAAGCTAAACTTTAAAGAAAAAATACATTGTATGGACTGTAATAGGGTAGATATAAACCAATAGACAACATTCTGTCACGAGTTTCTAATTTGTTTTTCATGCTACTGAAGCAATATTTGTACTTTAAAGATTTCTACCAAATGAGATAAAAACCGTCCTAATAAAAGTAAAGCTTATTCATAGGTAGATAAGTGCAATTTGAATAAATATCAATCGTTTAGGCATTCTATTAGATATGCTATAAGGTAAATATGTAATGCTTAAAGTACAAACATGTGGTAGGTTTTCGTTTTCTTAAAACGTAAAAACGCAAAAATAGGGGGGGGGGACTTAAGAAACATTAACTAATTTTACGACTGAATGTGCAAATTTTGCATATAAGCGGAGAAGAGCACCACAAGTTCAGAGATCATATTAGGATTCTGGAGATAGTTTTAAAAACAACATCATATTGACTTAAGACATATAGGGAGTGTGATGTCGTCTGTTTCTCCGTATTGTGGCAGGAACATAAAGGGTGAGACAAGCAGTACTAGATTAATTATTTATAATAATTGGTTTATCTTTTTGGCATATTCGGTCAGTGCTTACTATTAAATCTGGATAAGTTACTATAGTTATGTACTCTTTTCACAATGTTACCGAAAAACATAGTCCCGTGAATAGTTAGAAGACATTTCAACAAATGTTTAGAATATAAATTTATGTGTCATACGTGAAAGAAAACAAAACTAACGTTAAATAACTAAAAAAAATTCCCCACGTAATTCTACTGTGACGTATTCATATTTTTACGTATACGCTTGCTGCTTCATCATTCTGTTCCACAAAAATATAGGTCATTCTTCGATTGACAATATTTTTCACTAATGGATATTTCTCATATTTCTCAATAACTATGTAACTGTGATGATCATTGTTTGTTAGTTATTATACTCTCTCTTTTAATTATTTATTAAGTAGGATTTGGGTTTTTTTCTGATTTTTTACTAATGAGGTCATGGTTACGCAACGCCTGTACCGTGTTTCTTATCGCACTCGTGTGAACTCTGTTTAGGCTCAGATATGTGGACTGTTTTTCTACGGACAAGAAAAACGATATACGTCTGTTTCTTAACATGTTCAGTGATTTTAACTTAGAGATCGGCGGAGTAAAATAAAAAATCAATATATTTTAAAGTCGAGTATCTTCGATATGGGTTAACCAATATCCAATCTTGTTTTGAATTTGAATTGCAAGTATTATTTTTTTTTGACATTTGTTTCTTTTTTGAATCAGTATTTTGTCGTTAACTATAAAAATAGATTTAGATCTAAACAAATGAATAAACGAAATGATTCACATCAATTGGTCAAATATTTGTGTTATTAGTACAAATGATAACAACATAGTCAATACACAAAGCACAAACGATTTCGGACTTTGAGTGCTATTAGAAAAATACAACAATTTGTTAGCAAAATAGAGGAATGAGATTCCATCCAATACATTGAAATTTTAACTGAGGCTTGTCTTAATTAGTAATTATTAATTTTGATGTTTTATCATTAATTCTTAGAAAAAAACAATGATATGTTAATTTTCTCGTTGAAATTATAGTAAAACACACTATATGTCATATTAACATTTCTTAACTCGATTGTTCTATAAATATTGAAGTAATATATGATTTATAAAGTTTAAGTTTTGATAATTTTCCAATTTTCATCAACTAAAATTTTCTCACATCATTCCAAAGTACATGTATGACCTGGAATATTTCGCTAAACATTCTAACTTTGTACAATCTATGAGCTTGTACATCCTATCAGAAAATAAATAAAACAACCCCTACATTTTACATTTCCAAGCTGCTTTGAATAAAACACTATTAAGTATTTACAGAGACTCTGACTTTCTATTAAGAAATATGAATGAATGAAATAGCAAACGTAACATGCAGTTAACTGCACATTAATTCGACAGAAATTCTGACGTCGGTAACAAACAAATCAAGCTTATGAGAATTTCAATTTCAGCCTTGAAACAACTAATATCTAATGTGATTTATCTTATACGTGTGGTGTATATTACCCGTGTGATAAACCTTTGCTATATAAAACGGGTGATGCTTTATCAAATACTACCGGTCCGAACTATTTTTGACACAACCCCTCGCTTCAACGGTTCAGTGACCTATTTTCGAAGATTTGCTAGTACTTTCAACATAACTATATCTACTACAAAAATTAATATAAAATTGATTTTGTCAAAGATTTAAATTACAAATATGAAGGAAAACACATAACTGCGTAGTATAGGCGTCGGAACCGGGCGGGGGGGGGGGGGCTATTGTGAGTGGGCCCGGGAGGGGGGGAGCACACCCCCCCAACTTTTTTGCAAAGTTATTCATAACCGTAACCACAAGACCCTTTAATCTTGTTTGTCAAGATTGTTGATATATCAGCCAATCAAAAAGATAGTAAGTTGGATAACAGAAGTAGCTGATATACCAGCCAAACAAAAAGATAGTAAGTTGGATAACAGAAGTAGCTGATATATCAGCCAATCAAAAAGATAGTAAGTTGGATAACAGAAGTAGCTGATATACCAGCCAAACAAAAAGATAGTCAGTCGGATAACAGAAGTAGCTGATATATCAGCCAATCAAAAAGATAGTAAGTCGGATAACAGAAGTAGCTGATATATCAGCCAATCAAAAAGATAGTAAGTTGGATAACAGAAGTAGCTGATATACCAGCCAATCAAAAAGATAGTAAGTTGGATAACAGAAGTAGCTGATATACATGTATTCATAACCGTAACCACAAGACCCTTTAATCTTGTTTGTCAAGATTTTTGATATATCAGCCAATCAAAAAGATAGTAAGTTGGATAACAGAAGTAGCTGATATACCAGCCAAACAAAAAGATAGTAAGTTGGATAACAGAAGTAGCTGATATATCAGCCAAACAAAAAGATAGTAAGTTGGATAACAGAAGTAGCTGATATACCAGCCAAATAAAAAGATAGTCAGTCGGATAACAGAAATAGCTGATATACCAGCCAATCAAAGAGATAGTCAGTTGAATAACAGAAGTAGCTGATTTTGGTCGAAAATTATTTTTTTGATTTTAATTCTTACAATGCTCCAGTAAGGCACTAAAAAGAGGCAACCAAAATGTGCGTATCATTTGGTGAGTTAAAAGCAAGTTACAAAGTTTACAATTCTTCGCTATGTTACACAGTTTTTGTTTACATTTTAAATGTTGAAGTCAACATTCCAGTTTTAAGACCTCAAATGAATGTGTTAATCTTTAAAAACTGTTTATCTATGCTTAAAATGAATAAGAAGACAGACAAATTAGCTTAACAAGATGTTTTACTGGTATATTGAACCAATGTAAACAAAAACAGGGCCCGAACCTTGTTTACAATACGGAGAATTATGAGCCCTGTATCTTGCTTAACACTAATTGACTGGCACCCAAATTCCATTTGATCAATAGAAATGCATTCCTAAAACATTGTAAATAATAAAAGCAGAAAAGTAAAATTTGACCAAAATCGTGACCATGACCCTTTAACACGTGCAAACGACAATATAATTCTCATTACACATAAAAAGGATGATATTTAGTTCAATGGCAGACAAAATAACCACTGTATTTGAGAGACAAAAGAGAAATATATGTTGATTATTTGAAAAACAAACCTAAACCGTCTCTTCTTAATTTTGATTATCTATTATAAGATGAAAAAAAGCTTGTGCCCCTTTTTTTCCTAATCACCACGGGGACATTTTGAAAAAAAATTGTGTTACATTATTCTGTTCCAAACTGCAAATCAAATGAAATAATCCTGATTTAATAATAACATAAAAAGATTATAAAAATACAGATTGAATCACAAGTTTATTTTTGTTGTGTGAAGTTGTACTATGAATGTTATGAAAGGTTTTCCTCGCCTTACGATTTGGTCCATTGCTTCACTCGGCAAACTGTCATGATTGAACTTGTAAAATATTAATTACCCAAAACACACATTAGTCACATTAAGCATACACATCTTGGCATTAAAATTTCTGAATAAATCCCAAAAATCAATTCTCTGTTTACCTTTTTATTATGCTTTTCATATTGTTTGATAGATAAGTGATTATTTTCATTTATTGCATTAACAATTTTATTTTATTTTACAGGCGGTGATGAAAGTGAACACCACGCGAAGATTGTACACAGACTTGTTGTTGTATTCATTGTGTTTTTTGCTGTCTTCATTGTTTTCTGTACAGTGCTAGGTTTGTTTATCAAAGGTAACATCAGTTTTTAAGAATCTTGTTTTTCTACATGAAAAGCATTTTAACATTAAACTCTTGAATAGTAAATTGGTGTTTAGTATACACAAAAATAAAAGTATTCTATATTTCAATGTTCATTTCCATCTTAGAAAAAGACTTTATCTGTCTAAGAGATTAAACAGAAACATAGCCATACACGAAGTGATCTAATAACATTTTTTCACATACATAAGAATTGGAGTAGTTTGTTTGTGGAAATTTTTTTTTGAAACTATTCAGAAGAAATCCGTTTAATTTCTGTATGAAACACACTATAATTATTTGACAACATTGTTAGCTTATGCCATGTGTTCTTTTAGTTTTCAGAAAAAAATGATGAAAAAGATTTTTATTTGTGAGAGGGAAAATTGTGGTGAAGGTCAGTGTCTAAATATATATAAAAAAATGTAACTGTTTATCTTACGCCAGCCATTTGTTTGAATTTGCGGAGTACATTGTTGTCAGCATGCAACAAAAATCACATTGATATAAAGTGTGTCAGTGATTATCAATTTGTTACTGCTCTCAATAAAACGATATTCTGTATAATCCCACTTTCACACAGACACGTTTTTCCGCCGTTTAGTATCTAACATCTAGCATTCCACTTTGTTAAATTGATAGGTTTTTTTATATTGCCTACTGATACATGCAAAAAAAAACACAATTGTTTTAATATCACCAAATTTGCAATTTTCTATAATTCCTCAAACCTAAAATTCAATCAATTGCTTGATTTCGTTTTTATCTAATTATATTTCTTTGTTAAAAAGCAATAAAAAATGTATAGTTACATTTTTCATTTTAACTAATGATTTTGTAATTTATTATTACAATTTGATTTAAAATAAAAGCTTTTTAAATATCAAGATTATGTTGTAACTATGGCAGATTGTCTAGATTTTTAGTAATTATAACACTGGGTGTTTGTGATGTCAATTTGTAGACAAAGAGTTTCAGATGAAAAATCATTGCAAAAATTCGCTCAAAAATTAGAATGTTTTTATTCATTTGAATTGATCCATAATTAAGGTCTTTATTAAACTCTCTTTTTGTTATTTTGTACATGATAACCAGGTCTTACAAAACATGTTCTAAACCTATCAAATGTTGAATGTTTGCGTCACAGATAAAGTTCAATCATATAAATCATTTTGCATTTTTTTCTAAAAGAGATTCTAAACTGAATCACTGTTATAAAGTTGATTCAGTTTTGTATATACTGGTGTTTATATTTGTGTTCCTCTTTAATTTTGTTATGAATGGGTTACCGTATGTGAGTGACGAGTGTCGGGTGAGTGTGCTATTTTTAGATCGAGTATTTAAAGTGACCGGTTTGGGTGTAGTGGTCAGTAGAGGGTCCGGTAACGACATCAGCCGGGTGCCACGTTTTGCAGCTCCTGATTTAAGATATGGTGAATATCTCCAGTTAGCTGAATACTAAGGAGAAATGGGTAGCCATTGAATTTTGGATTCTGTTAGGCGGGCACATATTTTCCTAGCCGGTAAGGTTGTTTTGTTGTTATTTTGTACATTTCGTTGGTAATTTAGTTCTTAGTGTAATTGGTAGTATGTTTGTATGTTTATCGGGACTTTATTAGTCACAGTATGTTTTTTTCAGTGCGTAAGGGTGTTTAATACAATTACCTGAAATATAGACTGGTGTGCTAGACGGAAATTTTCCTATGGAAGGTCGTGGGGACAATTGACGAAGTACGGGGACGCATTCTATGCTGAGTGGGGCGTGACTTTCTATCCGGGCAGTGGTCGTAGACTGGAAGCGAGAGACCTGCGAGTCCGGGGCTTTCGGTTAGGATAGCGACAAGAGGGACAGGAAATTTGACGAGGGCAGGAGCGTCTCGAGTGCATAGTGACCTTGAGTTCATTTTCAGAGAGGTTTTAAGTGTTAAAAAGCGACTGTTATTACAGGCTAATTTTCATATACATGCTTTTGAGCTGAAATTTGAAGTAATTGTAAATTCACGGTATTTTGAATTATTGAACCTTAATATTTTTTTGAGTAAATTTTTCAACAAGAGTTTTATTGGTTGAAATAGCTTCTAAACAACATTTTGTAGTTTACTTCCATTTTATATCTGATGCAGTGTGATTTAATCTTGAATTTAGTTGATAGTATCAGATATTTGTTCATTTGTTTAATTGAATTATTATTCTTTTTTCGTTATGTTCGAATGAGAGTGGTGTGAAAGGGGGAGTGAGAATAATGATTTGTTTTGTTTATTAATTTTTTTTTCAAATTAAACTTGTTTATTTTCTTTACAAAATCTTATTGTTCATTCAGCTGACAAAATCCAAAAAGAACTCATTACAATCACATTCAACTAATTTTGACATAATTATCATGTTCGCAGTAACACAAAAACATGTCGTGTATTTGTTTTCTGAAATAGATAAATGCCAAAACAATCCATGCCTGAACGACGCAACCTGTATTAACAAACAAGGATCGTTTTCCTGTTTATGCCCCTCTGGTTGGGAGGGATCACTCTGTAACTTAGGTCTGTTTGTGTCTCTGTCTGTCTGTCTATCTCTCTGCCTGTCATTCTCTCTGTCTCTGTGTCAACCTGTATTAACAAACAATGATCGTTTTCCTGTTTATGCCCCTTTGGTTGTTTTTGAATACCAGATATTGATGAATGTAAAGATAGCCCATGTATGAATACAGCAGCATGTGAAAACAACGAAGGGTCGTTTACCTGTACATGTGTCAATGGATGGGAAGGATCACTCTGTGATCAAGGTATCTATCTATCTATCTATCTATCTATCTATCTATCTATCTATCTATCTATCTATCTATCTATCTATCTATCTATCTATCTATCTATCTATCTATCTATCTATCTATCTATCTATCTATCTATCTATCTATCTATCTATCTATCTATTTGAGTTGTCAAGAGTTTGCATCGACATTTAAAAAAAACAAATAAACAATATCCAACAAAATGTAGGACCTAGTAATAATATGATTCGAAATTGTATATAGAAACATGTGGAGAAAAATCTTTCAAAACACTTTTTTGTTAATAATTAATTGGCAAGAACAAAATGTAATTTACGAAGAGGCATCACTAAGGAGTCTCGGGGGAGAATGTTTCAAACATACGATTTCCTTTAAAAAAATCACAGTGAAATGTCAACTTATGAGTAAACTATGTGCAAAATATAAAGTAAATTGACTTGATAGTTTATCCGTTTGTCGCGCTCAAAAGTTGGTCGTATGTCCGATTCATCACCGACATTTTATATAGGATTATACAGGAAAATGAGGGTTTTCATTTTCAATTTCATATTTAAAAAATTACAAACATACGATTTTCTTAAAATTTTCAGCGATGGAAGGTTAACGTATAAATAACCTTTTTGCTAAATTAAAACGAAATTGTTTGGATGGTTTTTAGGCTATCCGTCTTCATACTTTGATCCTATAAACGTGCCGTGCCAGCCATTTTAAACTATAAAATTGTATAAAACAAAAGGATGTTTACGAATCAAATTTGATTTTATTTGTAGAAGAAGAAAAAATACATTTCCACTCACACAGAACGTAGAAGGGTCGCGTATATTTTTTATTTTTTTTTTGCAAATCATAGTTTTGATTTTAATTATTGACGCTGTAATAGAAAATGCACGACGCAAATTGTTGTCAATTGTTACGTCAGAGTCTCAACTGACGTCATCCTAAGACGTTGAATCCGACCACAATAACGTCGATTTTGAAGAAGCGGCGAAAAAATTAAAATACTTCTGACATTATTCTAACGATTCATTTCACTTAAAATAATTTTTTGATAAGTAATTTTTCTGAAATAAAAACGATACATGATAACCTGTATCATTGAACATTTTACTTTAAATTTGTGTTTTACAACAGTAATGCGCAATACCCTGCGCAGAGGGCGCAACATTTTAAACCCGCTACCGACCTTAATTAGGTAACTTTAACGTTTAATCAGTCCATGACCCAAGTGGAATGGGGTCTCACTCCGATATTGAGTTTCTAATAGAAATATTAACATACATTTTTCATATCTTCTTCTAAAACCCAATTGGCCAGAAAAGCTATTTCTTTTGTATAACCAAAATCATTCAGCGTAGAATCAAGTCTGATGATGATAAATTGACGTAGGATGTAGCTAATTTGAGGGGTCAACATTTACGTAAGAATGCATTTGTTTATGTGGAAAACAATTTTTAGAAATTTTCGTTTTAAAAACATGTCTGCCAGAAATGCTAAAACATGTGTAAAAGTGTTCGTAAGCTGTTGAAATTCAAGTGTATTCAAATTATAAATCACGCTGCCCGGGAAATTGATGGGACGTAAGGAGGGGGACGCGGTCAAATTTGTTCATTTGTGACGTTGTTCATACTAATTCTTTAACAATAATTAATCATCTAATTGTCTAAGGACCTTTTTATGTTTTTCCCCGAATACGATAAGAGCACACGGCGGGTGTGACCGGTCAGCAGAGAATGCTCACTCCTCCTAGTCACCTGAACCTACCTCTACTTTTTTGAAGGTCCGTGTTGCTCTGCTTTGAATTTGTGTTTCGTTTGATTTATTTTTGAAATGATAGACAGTTTGTTATTGTCACTTTCCATTTTTTTTTCATTCATAAAAAAATATAGTGAAACAAATCTAATTTTTATTTGGAAACACTGAAAGGTATATAGTTTAGGGATGCAGATACTGATTATTTGCATATTGGAATAAATATAGAAAAAAAAGTCAAAAAAGTGTTCTTTAAAAAACCAGAAGAAACAAAAAGCCAAATGTTTAACTTAAACCCACGTGAAAACAAACTTTGTTTTGCTACTCTAGAGGCTGTCTATAGCTTTTCTGGTCAGTGACGGTTATTATTGTTTTGGTGATCGATGTGTCCCATTGACTTTTTTGTTTGTCTATTTGTTTGTTTTTGTTTGTCAATTTGTTTGTTGTTGTGTGTCTATATGTTTTCTGATTTGGTTTTTCTGGATATTAAGTTATCAAAATCCAGATATAAACTAATAATGATTTAAACTCAATTTCCTAGATATTAATGAATGTAAAGATAGTCCATGTATGAATGAAGCAGCGTGTGTTAACATAAAGGGTCGTTTTCCTTTACATGTGTTAATGGATGGGAGGGATCACTCTTTGATAAAGGTATCTATCTATCTATCTATCTATCTATCTATCTATCTATCTATCTATCTATCTATCTATCTGTTATAACGTCTTTCTGTTTGTCTGTTTTTTCGTCTGTCTGTCTTTCCGTCCGTCTGTCTGTCTGTCTTTCCGTCTGTCCGTCTAGGTTGTCCAGTTTTTGCATCAAAATATATAGAAACAAATATAAGAACATCAACATCAAAGGTAGGATCGATAATTTTTTTTCAAAATTCTCCTAAAAAAGTGGTTAATAAACTGATATTACGAGTTGTATTTTTTTAACGTCCTTATAATGTTACTCTGGCAAATCGAGAAAAATTTGTCTGCATTCGGAAGTATGGTTTACGAAGGATTTAAAAAACTTTTACCAGTCTGGACGTCTAAACAGACGCCCAGGGGATAGCATCAAATGCCCCGACTTTGTATTGGTAAGCTTTAGCTGTTAAGACGTTTTATTGGTGAGTTAAAGCTGCCCCGACTTAGTATTGGTGACCTAAAGTTGCCCTGACATTGTGTTGGTGAGCTAAAGCTGTCACGACTTTGTATCGGTGAGATAAACTGTCACGACTTTGTATCGGTGAGATAAAGTTGCCACAACTTTGTATCGGTGAGCTAAAGTTGCCACAACGTAGTATCGATGAGATGAAGTTGTCAGGACTTTGTATCGGTGAGCCAAAGTTGCAACGACTTTGTATCGGTGAGATAAAGTTGCCTAGAATTTTTGCATCGATGAGCCTAAGTTGCCATGACTCTGCATTGGTGAGCATTAGCTGTCAGGACTTTGTATCGGTGAGCCAAAGTTGCAACGACTTTGTATCGGTGAGCTAAAGATGTTGGAGGGTAATAGTAGGGTAAACAATTAGCGCTACACGTCAATTAAGTAAATAAAATACTTTTAGAATATTTACAGTTATATGTGTTGTTAGTCATCAGGTATGTATATTTTCAACACACAATCACCGTTATATTTATTACTAACCGACATGTAGTTTTACTGCAAAACTAGAGGACGCTGTCCTTTTATGATGCACGGAAGGTGAAAATGTTATCTTTGATGCTTATGCATCGGTTTACTTGTATATTTTGAATGATTTGCCAACATTTGAATGTTAGAAGTCATTTTCAAGCGAGATACTTATTACAGAAGTTGTTGGCATGTTAACAAAGTTCAAGTCTATTTTTGTTTCAAAATAATGTAAAATAAAGAAAGTACCATTATTTTGACAAAACACAAGACATGTAAACAATCAAACGGCTCTTCGTTTTCTGTATCTCGTTTGTAACTCGATAGTTGGCTTTCAAAGTTTGACAAAACGTTAATTACACTTAAATTGAGCATTCAGGACATTTAACATGTCACATAAAGTCAACTTAACTCAACTCGTGGCTTAGTCCCTTTATATTGAACAGAGTAAACAAAATTCGTATAAAAATATTAAGATTTTAAAAGGAAACCTTTATCTTTAAAAGAAAAAAAAGTAAAAAGTGTACTCATTAAAATCTTTACACAAAAAATGCTCTCCTTCGGATGAGGATCATAATATTGAATAATCCATTGAATAAATTTACAATTATAATACTATTTGTTTTTACTTATAAAGAAGACAATGATATTACTAATTCCATATTTCAATTTGAGGGAAATCGCTATTGTAGTATATTTTTAATCTGCTTTGAACTGGGGGAAAGGACAAAAATATTCCTATAATAAATGTATTTTTGTTTTAAGATAAAGATAATTTAAAACTTGATGCCTTGTTACAAACATAATTTTATTAACTTTTGCTGATCAATGTTTGCTATATAAATTAAACAAACCAATGGCTTTCGTGCTGGGTATAAATGTTTTTTGGTTAAGTTTTTCTCTTGAGTTTTTTGGTTTAAAAACTTTCATAAAATATTAGTATTTTCAAATGAGAGATTATTCCTATTGTGCGCCATTTGGTACTAAAACCATCTTATCAACAACAAAAAATATAAACAGAAAATTATGTTATGAATAAACTGAGATAACATGTAGTCAGACTCCAATCTTCTTTTGCATGTACATATGTTTTTTTATTATCGTACCCTTATAATATAGTTTCAATAAAACAAGAAGAAAGAACACAATCAAAAGGCAGTTATATATCATTATTTATCGTTTGTGTACACAAACTGTTAATATTTAATCTCAATAGATTGTTTCCGCCCGAATATGGAATAATTAAGATACACTAGCCTAGCACAGTAAGGTACTGCATATGTTGTTTATCTTTAGCTGGTCAAAGTGGTTTATCAAAATATTTCTATATGTCAATGAATGACGGTCCTCACTGCCGCTTTAATATGTAATTTTTCAAAATATGGTTAACCTCGAATTCCTGATAACAAACTGATGATGAGTAACTCGCTTAATCTCCCTGTACCACTCATGTTTCGGCCAGCGTCTCTAACTTTCCTGTATATACCAGTGACGTCCATTATTTAGTACTGTTTCAACAAATATTTTCTGACCGCTACTTTTCCCATCATCTTGTGATGTTTATGCAATAGACAGTATATTGTAATATCCAAATGATTCATGTCCGATTCAATAACATATCTCATTTTATATTACTGCCAGCCTTTTTCGTTGAGTATAAATCAACTTTTATAATCGGATTATCCATCATGAAGTCTACTGTTATAAAATTTACTTGGATTACAAAATCATCGCTATGACTTCAATCATGTTTACATTAAACGATGTATCCGTATACTATATTTTATTCAAGCTTTTAATTGTACATCTAATAAAAAGGTTGCCAATATATATCTAAGGGACACGAGGTAATAATTTTTACCCGTACATGATTAAATTCAATAAAGCCCGAATGGCTTTTATAAAGGTTTGATCACGCCCCGACCGAAACTACTACCTAATTATATATTTTTTTTAAATTATTGGTACTAATATTTATATTATGATCAGCAATTTTACGAATCCCTATTTGAGATATATATATATATAATTAACACTCGCACAAATACCACACATGTGCAAATAGTAAGTAGACTCAGTCATGTTTTGTTGAAATAATAAAAAAAAATAGACTCTGTATCTTGCTTGCATCTAAAAATGTACGTTAAATTTTCATGAATCACTCAAAATACATATATTTATCATAAGAGTATAAATACTCAAACTGGAAATGTAATATTTAAACATGTTTACCGCAAAGCGTGTCTAAGTCCCGTTAAGTCCCTTTGAAACAATACTTAATGGTAATCATAGTATTAAGCCAATTTGAAAGTATAATTGATTCATTAGTTTAAGAAATCATCAAATAACACATGTTATATCAAATGAAAAGTAAGCAACCTAGACGAGTGGTTAAATCGACAATTAAAGCTTTTCAGAACCTAACAGTGTATTTATTTGATTTTGTCTTTGATATTGTTTATTTAGCTATAGGAAAGGTGACTTAGGTTTGGGGTCGGAAAAGACGAGCTCCGAAGACTGACGCACGCGACAACAAAGGAGACAAAAGGTTCATGTCAATAACTGCTCATGTTAACACTCAGAGTTGTATGCTATATTTTGCTTTTCTAACTAGGTATTTTGTTGGTATTTAGATTTAAGGTGGGTCGCTGGTTTATCCGATAAAAATGTTCCCATGAAAACATTCCCTAAACATTAGTCAAATCTTTCTTTAAAATTTACAGTTTATAATATAATTTATTTTATCAAATTTGCCGAAGCTATTTTTTTGCAATACCGCCTTGAACTTGTTATTGTTGATGGTGCTGTTTTGACACTTTTCAAATGAAATATATAGAAAAATGCATTTTTCAAGATTTATTTTGTGAAATTGCAATGATCTTTCATATAATTTAGACTGTTTATGTGCGTAAAGAAAATAAGTGATTTAAATATATATATATGTCAAAAAAAAATTATATGTGCACTCGCTAGGTGTTTTCCTTTTTTTCTTTATTTGTTATTATTTTAGCAAAAAATTGCCGTATTTCTGTATTTGACGTCGTAAGTACAATGTCATCTGTTTTAAACACGTAAAATCACCGAAAAACAGATCAAGACTGCTTAAGCTAAACTTAGAAAACTACATTTCTAAAAAAGCAATTTTGGAGAATATGAAAATTCGAAAAAGATTAAAAAAAGATTGTTGAATTATGAATTCGGAATTATTTTAGGGGATGAGGGGTAACACAACCTCCGATGTACCACCTGTTTGTATTGACATGTTATTATATATATATATATATATATATATATATATATATATATATATATATATATACATATATATATATATATATATATATATATATATATATATATATATATATATATATATATATATATATATAAATTTTGTAGCATAAATATATTCTTAAAAAGAAAATAAATGAATACAATTGTTTAGTTTCTATCAAAAACATCAAATTTAAAAGCCAATTTTGCCCTTTTATTCTAAATCAAAGAACACAGAACATAATATGTGTTATATTTTAAATTTAGAGGAAAGGGTGGTACCAAATTTTTTAAGTATGTGCAAAATTTTCTGGTTCCCCATTTCCACATTCTCGGGGTCAAAATTTTATGATTTATGAAAATAATTTCGTATAGTCCGAAATCTATAAAATGGATGATAATCGTAAGATATGGACTTTTCTTTTGCTTATCAAGACTAAACCGCTAGATAACTGAATTAGATAATCTAATCCCCGGCTTTGCTATTCCCTTTTTCGGTCAAAATAGTTACGGTATAATTACAGTTAATGCTAGTATTATTATTTTTTTTTTACTCTAATCAAGATTTCCGAAATTAAGGTAATCCCTACGTTATTTTGTCCAAGGCTCTGGTCGACTCGCAGTTTAAGGGTTTTACACTTTCAGAATATACACAATTCCATACAAATATTTTAGTTCAACCATGTAAGGTATCCTCAAGAGAGCCCATTGGTTCTAACAAATAATTACATGCATAAATATCTTGCAAATAATTAGTTGTAATTATTTGTTTCAAGTTGTAGATATTTCATTTACCCGTGTATTTCAACTAATGCCATTTTAGTATTTTATATGGATATCTATATTGCACTATTTCATAGCACCTTAAATGTATACTTGTCTTTATTATGCAAGTTAACTGCTGTAAAACGTTGATAATATGCTACTGCTTTATCGATATTGAAAGTTCTTCGTTTATTGATATACTGTATATAGAGAAATATTCGCCTAGTTTTATTTTAACCTCTTTTGCCTTCGCTGTCAGCAGATCAATGTAAGAGTGGGCGAATTCCAAAGTCTCAAATTATCTCTCTTTAAAGATAGCGAATTTAAGACTTTATGCAGCAAACGAAGAAAAGGCGAACATTACAAGGGGCGAAAATAACCCGATATACACTATATACTTTGTGTCTTTTCACTTTGATGGCCTTGAATGAAAGCAATCAGCCTGACGGTTGTTTTTTGTTTTGTTTTTTGTTGTTGTTGTTTTTTTGTTTTGTTTTTTTGTTTTGGAAAACGGAAGTTTTTACAGTGCACAAACATGTACTGGTTTCACAAGATACAAGATGATACCAATGCCTAGGTCTAGGTGTATCCGTTTACATCGGATATTCAGATCAAACTGTGTTTATATATAGACAGAAATTACACATTGATTTCCACGCCACGGTCTTAAGTTTACTTTATCATTTAGTAAAATCAATCTGCTTAGTAGTTGTGGAAAAGCAATTCAGAAATTTAAAAAAAATAGCATACTGTGAAAGTTTGTCAACAATAGAGCAACTTTTAAACGATAAACCCGTGCAGTATTCATAGTGACCACTTTACAGAAATAATCATATATAGGAAAACATATTTGAAAATAAAAACATTGAAATTTGTCATTCCCGATGATATAATGTAACTCATTAGTGTTGATAACGATGTCCATATCATCATTATGTGAACGATGTCGTCTATATATCAAGTTTGATCCTTGACGTTTATATGTATAACCCCAAACGTTTGAAGTAAACTGCTTGTTAGAGAAATAAATAGTAAGATTCCTACAAATACGCAATTTTTCTTAATATGAAAGATGGGAAGCTATGATAAAACTTAAATGCCAAGATACTCACAAGATCAGGATATTTTTAATATTAAAAAGGGACTTTAAGCATAACATTTTACCGTCAGGGTTAGGGTTAGGGTTAGGGTTACTCGTGAAATCAACATCTATCACAAATACGGAACAAAGTTTGAACACGTGTGCATAGAAATGTGCATAAGCTCGTTAGTTTCATAACTATGTCTTCTCTATTTCGATGGAACGACTTTAAATGTGTACCATGTCCCTGCAGAACCCATGGTTACTAAACAATATCGTTGTGTGTATTAATTACCGGGTATGTCGTCTCATATACTCGTTCACAGCAACGTGTCACTTAATGAAATAACAGGAAGTTTTGAGAACTTGATTTATACGATAGCATTAAATCCCTATTTGAGATCAATATGCTCTTAAATTTGAATTTGTAATGTTAGGGCTCTAATGTGAATCTAGGAGTTTAATAAATTGTAGTGCACCCTATCAGCTTATCTTCCTTATTAATTTTACAATCAAAAGAGACCGTCTGCATGTAGCATCATTATAGTTCAGTTTTGTATTATTTAGTCAATCTTGTCCAAGGTTGGCTACATGCATTAAAAAAAAAATTAAAGCCCATAAAAAAACAAGTTAAAATCTTTTTAGCAAAGCAACTGACTGGTATAATTGTTAAACTCGTTTTGGTGATTTAAACTGAGTTCCATGTGTAACTAACGTGTGTAAAAATTGATTGATTTCATCTAGGGAGTTAAAAAGATTCATTCTCTTAAATTATTGCGAGGGGTAAAACAGACCCAGAGACACGGTGCATGGTAAAACTGTTCTCCTTCAATATCGAATGTTTAACCAGGGTCTGAAGGGGCGGGTGCTTTTTTACAACAAACTAGCAGTTTGTGTAGCAAACATAAATATATACTTGAAACCACAGGGGCCAAGCCCGTTTTAACATTAATTTCAATGTAGCCATAAATAAAGAAAGGGGTCGAACTCTGACCCAGATAAAAAAACTACCAGCTCGCTTCAAATGCCTAATAAATCAATTATTTTTTAAAACACTTGCAATATGCATGTATTTTTCAAAAAAAATAATGTCTAAGATACACTCATGCCGAATTTCAAGTTGATGGGTCTTAAAATAGCGAAGATATACGTCATTATTCTCTCGAATTCGCCAGTTTATTTTTACTCGGACATTTACCGGTCCAGGGCTCAAGATGGGATTTTACCTCTGACAACAGCAGTATTGCAACAAGTCGAGAAACACTCGCACTAATCTTTTAAAATCTCACATCAAATGCACGCTACTTACATCCTTAAATTCCGATAAAATTCCGTAGATACTCTCCAAACTTAACTTTTATTCTGCAGCCACATCAACTTCTGACCAGACCGGCCATTGTGATAGAAAATGTTAAACTCAATTTCATTGGTTAATATTTCTGATGGTCCAATCAGAATCAGTATTTCTCGAAGACGTCAGAATGGCTAGCCCTGTCAGAAGTCAATGTGGCTGCATTCATTTATATGCAAAAAAAACTTTAATGTGTAGAACCCATTCTTTCTAAATGATATCTTTGTATTAATTATTTATATTTTCTAACATTTTCGATAATGGCTAATCATTGAAAAATTAAAGTGTACCGAAACTAACTACTGAGAACCCGGTTTTTGAAAGATTTAAATCCTTATGCTACAATCGATAGAGATCGAGTTTCTCTGATAGCTGAATTTGCCCTGCAAGGACGATCGATTTCTATTAGTTTGAGGTGCACATTATCTGACCTTAGCAGCTTTTCACCCTCAATATTCCTACAAATAAGAGATCTTATTCTGTGTCATCGCCACTTATTTTTGTATCATTCAGTCAATCATACCCAAGGTACGTGCGAGTAAAAAGAAAAATTTAAAGCCCATTAAAAGAATTTTAAATCTTACAGATAAAGCAATTGCTCGGTATAAATGTTAAACTATTTTTGGTTTTTAAAGTTCCATGCGTATCTTACGTGCGACAAGTGGGTGATTTTATCCAGGTAGATATGTATTAGCTTTCATTATTTGGAGGTGTAACGTAGATCTTTGGAGGTGTAACTTAGATCTAGAGACATGGTACATGGTAAGAAAGTTTATATATAATAGTTTATCAGCGGTCAGATTGACAATGAAAAAATAACAATAACGAACCGTTAACCATCTTAAAAATCCATAAAACTAAATACAAATTCTAAGCAGAGCAACATGGACCTCCAAAAATATAGCGGCAGGATCAGGTGCATAGGAGAAATGTGCATCCTCTGCTGACCGGTAACATGTGCATTGTGCTCTTTTTCGAAATTAGGAAAAAACACAGAAAAGTCTGTAGACAATTAGGTGATTAATTATGGTCTAACAATCAATATGAAAAACGTCAGTCAGCATGCGACCCAGTGAAAGATTGCATTTACTGACAAGGTCGTTGTATCGACCATAGATCTTACAAAAAGATGACTTCAAAAGAGACTGTTGATAGTCCTGGTTTATCAACTTGTTTGTCAGTAGCTTGCCTCGCTTTAGAATCTGTTTATAGGAAGAGCATGTCCTTGTGTATCGAATGAACTGAGAGACCAAAACACCATATACAGGTAATGAAGGAATATTGCTTCATAAGTAAGGACAGTTGACTATAGAAAAATTGAAGTCATCGCTTTTATTAAAAAGTTGTGTTGTTAGGTCACGATCAATGCCCGTTTCCATTAAAATATCCAAATATGAAACCAATGACGCAGACTCTGTGGTATCTTTTATTTCAAGCTTTCTGAAATATATTGAGTCGACATGAGTATGGAAATGATAATTGTTAATTGATAATACGTCGTCGATAAACCTTAATGTTGAGTTGAAGGCCACTGCGATTGATTTATTTTTTCACGTACACGTTTTTGAATAAATTCTGCTTCGAAAGAATGCAAAACAAAAAATAGGTCTGCTAAAAATGGAGCACTATCATTCTGCCTAGCAAACCTAAACAAATACATTTATCGACATACGCATAGTGTGTATTTCCTCCTCAGGCTTATAGATGGAGGTGGTGCCACAGGGATTTTATGTGTAAACCAACAGAGCGATCTGTAAAAAAAGTACAAAACTAATTACTTTACTGGATAATTATGAAAATGGAAAGAAATGTTCAACTTTCTGTTTGATATGATAAACTTTCACAAAGATGATTTTACTTGGTTTTGTCAGCTCAAGTACAGAGAAAATGAAAGAAAATATAATCACATAAAGTCAATGTAGAGGTCATGCCATGAAGTTCAAAATAATCAACAAAATGTTGATATCACGAACAAAATTGCATAAAGAAAACTAGCTACTCAGTTTCAGTTTCGTTTATAAATAATAACAATAAATAATAACCAATATGTAATCAATAAATGTTTCAAAAAGTGCTATTCTCTCATGCTTGTTTATAATATTTCCTAGTTTGTTTGCTGGAAAAATAGTTTTACATAGGTATTTTTTCATGAAGATGGCTATAGAATACATATTTTGAATAAACAACCCCTATAATTATCCAGGGGCCGGAGAGCAATTGTACCGGATTAAATGAAAATAAAAATGGCGTAATGCTTCATATTTCACTTAATTTGCATTACTTCTCGTATCAACATATCTAAGAACAGAATTCGGCTCTTCCTTAGCACATTGTATTGTCTTAGACCATGACCAGGCGTCTCAGTCCGTACCCGCTTCACCCGAGTTTTATACGAAATGCGAGAAAGAATTATTTATTCATGGCAGCTACCGAGTGCCTCTTGGACAAACGAAAAAGCGTTCATTCAATACATACAAATATTCCGTTTGCCGCGTGGTTACAGACCTTGCAACCGACAAGGCAACTTGTCATCTAACGCCTGGCTATTCTGCTTGGCGATGTCACTTATTCAAACAAAAAGATATTGCAATTTATCACTGCACAGTGCTCTACCTAATGTTACATTATAATCAAATTATACAAATTATACCACAGTGATATTCTTTTTCTGCGTACATGTACTTCTTCTGCATCTTCTATTCAGTTTATTGAATATTAGACAACATAGCTTAAGCTTTTAGTATTCATTCTTACACTTTTATAGAAATACAAACAACCATATATGTATATTGGTGAAAATATGTGACGTTTAAGTCCAAAAATCTTTTTATAACATATTATGCAGTGTTTTGGGGTAGGAAATTGTTAATTTTCTAGTAATATTTACTCCCACCAAGTATGATTACCTCAAATTTTAACAGAAAGGATGACTGCACTTAAGGACATGCGATATTTGCGAGAAAATAAACTTTTAAAAACAAGAATTTTCTTTCAATTCCAGAAATGGTCAACATCTAATCTGCAACTTTACGTAATTGCGTTAAATAAAAGTATGTGTTTAACAAGTATGAATTTGTTTTATAGACGGGGTCATCACGATTTCTTGAATATCCATACGATAATGAGGACGCCCACTTACACTGACTTCATACAAAATCAGCGCATGCTTGTCTATTGTTTTAAGTTTAACAGTAGTTATGTCCAAGGTAGATTAATAAACAAACATGCGCTCATGGTTTAAATGAGAAAAAAAACTGCTTCTTCTTACTTCCGCTTTACCCGTTGCAACCAAGGGTTGATGCATGTTGTATATTATATAAATAATCACGTGACTTCTCACCTCAGGTAACTTTGTGAATACAAAATTCTATCACATGACGTGTAAGATAGCATTTTGTGTGCTTTCTAGGACAATATTTTCAAGAACGTTAAGTTGTCAAACATTGATATAAAGGGACTTGGACAGGATTTAAGCTCAAATCTCGCAAAATTTAATTTGTCATATTTAATGTCTAAAATAATCAGTATGGGTGTTTTTAATACTTTGTCAAAATGTAAAAGTCCAATATTGAGTTACAAGCGAGTTACAGAGGTAAAAATGTTTTGTAAACAAAGCTTGAGCCTTGTTATTGTTTAAATATGTGTTATAATGATATGTTTCAATCTAATGTTACTTTTTGTTGTTGGTAAAATTATTATGAGCCAATTGAATGAGTTTATCTTGTTTCCACAAGTTAATTTGTCAAAGAAATTGTAACTTCTGCACTTTAAATAATTTGTAAGCAAATATAAGACTCGAGCTTTGGTTACATAACAACGATTTCTTTCCTCTGTCTCTCGCTTGTAACACGACTTCTAACATTCAAATCTCGGTAAATCGTTCATAAAACACAAGAAAACTATTTTCTGTATACAAATCAAAAATAAAATGTTAATCTGAAATTGTGTCTAAGTCCTTTTAAAGCCTTCTGTACTTACATAGGCGTGGTCTAATTGTTGAAACAATATTAAATAGTATACTTGTACCATTTAGAATAAATAGGGTTATGGTTATGGTGAAAAAGTGGTCACAAAAATTTTATACATGACATTGTTATTCATGCTGGTCTAATTTTAGTACCATTCTGATAATGTCAGCTCCGCCTCTCATGGATATTAATATCAATCGTATGTTTGATCAAGGGCAGATAAGCAAAAAATCTCCTTTTTTCGAAAGTTATAAGGAGAAAAACATAGAAAGAGCCTAATGTATCACAGTCATGTTGGAAATTGACTAGACTCTTTACAAATTTTAACAAAAGTGGAACTAGGTTAAGAAATAAACGCAGCAGAAGCGACCAAGTGCAGTCATCCTTTATGAAATATATAGCTTTATTACCTAATCAAGTGGATTTTGTTGTTTTATTACAAATTAAATATTTTGAACTGCCGGTCAATAGACTGCGATCTATTAGACCGCCGGTCAATAGACTGCGATCTATTGGACCGGCAACGTGTACATGCATGTTATAATGTTACATCCTTTCTCCGGGAATGGATATTCCTTTACATAGACGCTTTTTTAGTACTAAGTGAAACCAAATTCAATGTAATCAAAATGGAGTATCAAATATTCAACAGTTTTAAAGCCTCATATAAGTTAAAAGACTATTTAAAATCTAATGGGTTGAAGACTCCTCCTTCTTTGTGTAAACTAATATTAAATTGAGATGGTGTAATTCATGCAACACTTTTGGTGCATGTAAAAGATAAAAAAAATCTTAGTATATTGCATAATGACACGAAAATCATCTGCAATATGCCAATTGTAAACCCGGAAAACTAAAAAAGGCATTAGGTAATAAAACAATTATTTAAAGCTGCTTGGTCCGATTTTGTTTGTAATTACAGTATCAAAATATTTTTCATACAAATTATTTATCTAAGAAAGGTATGGACTTTCTTCCATTCACACCAGCAGAATCCGTCTCCTTTCAAAGTTAGAAATATTCAGAGTAAATAAAAATAATTTCTTTTTGGCCAAACGAAAAAACAAACCAAAATGCATCACGGGAATGTTTAGAAAAGGAAACCGCTTGGTTTCGTCCCCCGAATGATTGGGGTTATTCAACCCGCATGCAATGCATCGATTGTAAAGAAAGCAGACTTTAGAAATATTAGTGAACAAAACGTTCACATGTTTATTTGTAATTTGTCTGATCATTTCGACCTTTATTTAAGCGATGTCGAGGTCGTAATAAAACCACACCCGTCTCGTCGTCAGGGGTGAAATTTAACATGAGGTAAAATAATGCGGTACCTTTTAATGTCGTTTGTTTTGTTAGCAAATTTTGTACGTATTTTTCTTCAATGAAATTTGGCATAATTGACGGGTAAAACTACTGCAATGTCTATTATTATACATATACTAAGCATAGCCATCGTTTAAAAGCGTGCATAAAATTTGATATAAAATCGGACCAAGCAGCTTTAATACTTGAACAGTCAATAGACCAGAGTTTTGTCCCCTGGTGCAGGGAACAGCTCAATATCATATATTGCCCTCGGCCGTTGACCTCGGGCAATAGATCATACTGAGCTGTTCCCTGCACCTCGGGAAAAATAGTCTGGTCTATTGACTGCTCAAGCATAAATAATTGTATAATGAAGACACTCACATAACTGAAATCTACTCAACCCTCTTATCAATTAGTCAAAACCTACAGTGACATAGGAAAAATCACGGACTGCACGAAATAATCATATACATCTTAATGATGTATATGAATTTTAATTTGAATAGTTTTTAATTACTTTTGACAATCATTTGATCAATTTGTTAAAAGAATGATGTTTATACCAACAGAAACGAGGGTATGCTTACTTTGATGGTTCATACAGGTTATATGAAGGTAGCGAAAATTGCAGAAAAATTTCCTAAACCCGATAACGCGAATTCTAGCCACACACTGAGATAAGATACCATAACCTGTTGTTGTTGAATTAATAATTTTGGACTTAATAGTCTTTCTGAAAATTCATTCAGTTTCAGAAGAGAAAAAGAAGAAGAGTTTCAACCATTTTACGTGTATATTAACACTGCATGACCATATTGGCCTACTGAGTGCATCAGGTGACAAAACAAAATCATACTTGTGCGTATGTTAATTTTAAATCTGTTAAAGAATGTGGGCGTTTAAGATGTACATTCGGCGGGAATCTGGGCGCACACGGAGAATGAAAATTCCATCGATAAGTTTTGCACATTTTCAAAATTATAACGGTTATTTGGTTTTTGTTGGACGTGAAATGGGTAGAAAAATGTTTGTAATACAACGTTTTATCATAATATAGGTCTACATGTTAATAAGCAACACGATTCAATTCATGCAAAATCCTACTTATTTATTGCTGTCTTTGAATGATTTTGTCGTCTCTGGGTCTTCTCTTTTAGTAATAATAGTTATAGCTCTTTACGTGCTGAAAAGTTGCAACTCACGCGGATTAATAGCTAAAGCTTATTTTTCAACTCATTAATCTTAAGCTTATTTCACAAGGTCTGTGGATATGATTAGTACCATCGATATCAGCCTCGTAATATCTCTACGCGGGGATGATAAGGAAGCATATGGGCAATTTAGCGTCTTATTTTGACTCTTATATTAAAAATCGTGGAATTAGATAATTATTTTGAATAAGATAAACAACTTAGTATTGTCCTTTAAAATAGATGACAGTGCAATAAAATCGGGTAGTATATTACTGCCACACTGGTGCTTTATCACGTGACAACTATTAATAACTTGCATATATTCCTTAACATAAAATGAGATAGAACAACACTACCCTGCGGTTTCCAAAATAAAATAAACATACCAAGTGAAAGCAAATCATTTCAGTTTAATTAAAACCGCTGCTAGAATTCTATGTTTTTCCTTATAAAAACGTTATTCATCCGGTTCTCGTAAAACCTTCCCAACTTTTATATAGTTTGCACGGAAAATGGCAAATTGCATCAAAACAACACACAACATGGGATTCTAGCAGCACTTTTCAATTAAAGCATTGATCAAACTAACGATACGTATAAAATTTCAAGTTCAATATATACGGGGTAGTGTTGTTCTAGTCGGATTTTTATATCGTAAACAACGACAGAGGAAAGCCTGGCCGAGAAAGAAAAGCAAAGAACTATATATGATATTGGTCAATTTTGGCCCCCATAATTCGCTATTTTTAAAATGATTCAGGTACATTAATTTGTTGTTTTATATCATTAAAGAGTTGACATAAAATATTTTTTTTACCTATTTATTTGATTTATATGCACTCACTGGCAGTATGTGACGTCAGAAGTGACACTATTTTTATAATTCAATCAAAATCAGTCAAAAATGGACATTTTTCTTATCTTTTTTCGAATGGGAAATATAGAGCGACTCTTTGAACAAGAACAAACATTTTGTCTTTTATAAGTATTGGAGAGATACATCCTTGGGGAAAATATTTTGTTTGTTCAAGCAGTCGCTCAATGTTTCCCTAAAGAAAAACTGTTTCAAAAAAAGCCGTTTTATGCTAAAAATGAGAAAATGGCGGGAAAAAGTTAACTTCATGATGTCCTATTTTTAAGTTATGGACACTAAAATCAAAATGAAAATTATGAAAAAACTTCAAATGTATATTTGTACATATAAAACAAAGAATTACAGTAAAATGACAATGTTCATTTTAGGGGGCCATTTTAGGCTCAAACCATATATAGTCCTTTACATACCTTTTAGCAAATGATTGATAAAACTAACATCTCCCACAGTATTCTTATGTTCAATCCTCAATAAATCACACCACAATACTTTATTAGAGTTCTTAGATTAGTTATATTCGAATATGTTTACAATGCTTTCCGATCAAATTCACACGACATTCAACTTTTAGTCATGACGTCATCAATGTGTAAATCTACGCAATACAAACTAATTTCTGGAAAAAAAAAATGTCTTTAGTGTTTTTTATTTGTTTTTGATCTACCTTTCGTTGCTTAGATATTTGAATATGTACATAATAACTAAGATTTTTGATTTCACGGAATTACATGTAACTAAGATTCCATTTGCTTCCTTAACACCCCCGCGTAAAAACCGTTAACCGACCTCTGAAAAAAGTAAGCTAAATTCGCGTGCAGATCAAGTGTCGTCATTTATACGTGGGAACAAACTACAATTCTTCACTTACATGTAAGTTATTTTGGCTAAGCGAACATAGTGGTTAAAATATAATGATTTAGTTTGGATGATCATTCCTATCTGCTTAGGTCTTTTTCCCATCATTTTCCTGATTATTTTTGTAAATGAGAAAATATTTTTTCGGCATATTATAATTAAATTTCACTGCACTGAAACTATAGAAAAAAATAGCTATGTATACTTACACTAGTGATTAACTATTCTTTTTCAATGGAAATCCCTACATATTTTTCCCATTGGTCACCACTTTGCATATGGTCAGTGAATTTAAATTGTACATAAATCTTACTTTTAGAATTAAACTTCATATTCATTGAAACTTTTATCCCCTCTTTGATAACGTGTTGGATCCCGCAAGTGATATCCAGATGCTGAAATCATTCAATTATGTTTAAGGAAATTATCAAGGAGAGCATATCGCTGAATATATTTTTGATATCATATGTATTTCCAACCCAACCCATTTATTACATCAGGCGAAGGGAAAGATTAGTGCACCTTCCTTTGCATCTCTTGTTCTTTTCTCTTTGAAGAAAGGTGGTTTTGAGACGTTAGTATGTCATATATAGGTCTAGTATTGATTTCGCACGTGTTAAAGACTTACATTTAGAACAAATAAAATCAAAAACACTTAATATTTAAAAAAAAAAACCCATAATGACAGCAGTTACAGGCACGTATCATCGTTATTGAAAGTGTGTGGGGGCAAGCAAAAAAAAGGAACTTTCAAAATCATAAAAATCCTAATCCGTGTGGGGGGGGGGGTCAGAACATAGCATATCTTTAACTTCATATAACATCAACTTCCTTTCAATTAATTTTTTACATTCTCCCAAAAAGGGGGAGACAACTCCATTTTAATTTCACAAAAATGTTTACTGCGCAAAAAAGCAGGGGGGGGGGGATGCTGCCACCCTCATCCCTACTCCACTCTCACCCCAGACGCTACGTGCCTTAGCTACAAGGTACTTGTATATAGGCCAGGTCAATGATGCAGGTCAATGATACAGATATAGCTGTTGCATTTTTAATGTTTATACTTCGATAACTTTAGCAATCGTCATGACTTCGCATTTTTTTTCTACAGTTAATTGTGGACACGGTTAAGTAACATATATATTCACAAAAATTCCAAGTACTCATGTTGATGTAGTGTATTACTTACCATAACTAAGCCGACTTCATTTGTTGTCTTTATTTCTTTTTTTCTTCCTTTATTTATTCAACCATCGGCATCCATATATATAATTCTTTTCTTCTCTTTCACACACAATATCCAATATTTCGGTCATTATTCAAACAGATGAATCATTATATTTCGTGGTAATTCAAAATTCCGTTGTTGTTAATCCGTATGTCCTATTTTAGAATGTTGATCACTCATACTGTAAACTGTTCTGTGCATGCCCCATTCACCCAGCCTTCCATTGGTTGATGGTATATTGTTTCAGAGGAAGGCACAGCAGGAAGTCTTCATGCAACCGTTATTTGTTGACTGTATCTTGCATTTCATATTCAAAATAAATAAAATACTATATCTAGCTACATTAACTGTATTTATTTGTTGAACAGTGCTAAAAATAAGCGCAATATTTTTCAATTATGCAATCATTGGCTCCTGTTTTACAAGTTTTTCTGACCCACTTTTATGAACCACGCTAGTCCATAATACATCATTCTATTCATAATGATAAACTACATGTAACCTTAAAGGGAAACTTGTTAATCTTAATCTAGGATTAAATCGTTACAAACAATTAATTGTCATAAATTTTCTAAACACTTTTCTCCTAGAATAAACAGAAATTTGAATAGATCAATATTCTCTCTCTCTCTCTCTCTCTCTCTCTCTCTCTCTCTCTCTCTCTCTCTCTCTCTCTCTCTCTGCAAATTATCTATGCACTTTTTTTTCCTTTCTTTATCTCTCTCGCCAATCTTCCTGACTTTGACATGTGTCTATGTGGGAATTTTACGACATCCAAGAGCAGTGAAGAATTCACTCCCTCTCTCTTTTTATTTCTCTCTCTATCTCTTTCTCTCTGGGGAGGGTTAACTATTACCATGACCTTACATACAAACTCAGGGAAGCCGCCCCTGTCTACTGTTGGCCGCCCCGATTACGACACCGAGTGCTGATTTTGAATCAGAGAATTTCATCGGATAACATTTGATTTCTCCGCTTCACAGGCGGGCCCGATTTTTTCAAAATAGTTTTCGTGTCGTTAAAATACAATTCGTTACCGTTCAAATGAAAACTTGTCAAATAGAAAGAGTTGAATGCATCAAAGAGAAAAAAAACTGAGGACGGGGGTATCTGAATTTTACTTATTAATTGATGATGAAGAGTTTGGGAGACAGTCATCATATCGTACATAAATTGCTTTAAAAGCTTATCATGAATTAAGTGTCTGGTAACTGGAATGGGTTCTTTCATATCAATCGGATGGTTCATCTATTTTGAGTACAAAGTGTCATAACAAAGAGACATGTTTTGAAGGGTACTGTTTAAACCAACTACAACGTTTAAAAACGGACTGAAACAAAAACTAATTTGACTGTATATTTCAGTTTTAAAAAGGAAGAAAAAAGTGTACGTGTTTTAATTGATCAAACTTTTATGTTGGCAATATCCTTTTTTTAGGGGGGTTCTTAATATCAATAAACATCAACCGTAACAATAGCATAGGTCTAAAAATTGCGTGCCTTTCAATTTTCTTTATTTTAATTTTCCATTTTTTTAATTCTCTTACCTACATCAATAAATATTTTATTTTTTATAAGTTTAATTCCTAAATCCTCCTTTTTTCACAGGTAAATACCGCGTGTTACACCGTGTTACTGTCCGTGTTGCATCGCGTTGCACCGTGTTTCACCGTTTTTTCTCGTGTCGTGGCCGTACCAGAGAACAATGGATCAAAGGTACCGACACTTCCACTCTCAGCATGGACATTTGAACACGTTGGCCGGTGTTTTTGTCAGGATACTCTTGAGCTGTACTGTATGTTTGGTCAAACAAAGGAAAAATATATTCTTGTGGTTTTGTCAGGACTGGAATATTGTCAAATTATCTTTCCCGGAGACAGTCAAATATTCAGCCAGGGTAAGGGGAAAGCCAGTCAAAGACCACAGTCAAATACTCAGACAGGGTAAGAGGGAAAGCCAGTCATAGGCCACAGTCAAACACTCAGCCAGGGTAAGGGGGAAAGCCAGTCATAGGCCACAGTCAAATACTCAGACAGGGTAAGGGGGAAAGCCAGTCATAGACCACAGTCAAATACTCAGCCAGGGTAAGGGGGAAAACCAGTCATAACCAAGAGTCAAATACTCAGCCAGGGTAAGAGGGAAAGCCAGTCATAGACCACAGTCAAATACTTAGACAGGGTAAGAGGGAAAGCCAGTCATAGACCACAGTCAAATACTCAGCCAGGGTAAGAGGGAAAGCCAGTCATAGACCACAGTCAAATACTTAGACAGGGTAAGAGGGAAAGCCAGTCATAGACCACAGTCAAATACTCAGACAGGGTAAGAGGGAAAGCCAGTCAGAGACCACAGTCAAATACTCACCCAGGGTAAGGGGGGAAGCCAGTCGTAGACCACAGTCAAATATTCAGACAGGGTAAGAGGGAAAGCCAGTCATAGACCACAGTCAAATACTCAGCCAGGGTAAGAGGGAAAGCCAATCCTAGGCCACAGTTAAATACTCAGCCAGGGTAAGTGGGAAAGCCAGTCAGAGACCACAGTCAGATACTCAGCTAGGGCGGGGGGAAAAGCTGGTCATTGGCCACAGTCAAATACTCAGCCAGGATAAGGGGGAAAGCCAGTCATAGGCCACAGTCAAATACTCAGCCAGAGTAAGGGGAAAGTCTATAGCCAGTCATAGAATATCAGCCAATTGTCATATGACCTCAAATATAATTGATGTGTTTCAATATCAATTAATAGAGAGAAAATAATAGAGAGCAAAAGAACCAGTACATGTTTATCAGAGAAAGTTATAGAGACAAGAGAGACAGAGAAACTAAGTGTTATATAAAGGCAGTGGATACATGTTTAGCAGAGAAAGTCTCTCAATCCCTTTTCCCACTTGTTCTCTGCTAACTCTCTCTCTCTCTCTCTCTCTCTCTCTCTCTTTCTCTCTATCCGCAAAGAAAGCAAGCATACCTATGAAACTAGAGAGGTTTTGAGAAAGGATATACAACGATAGAAGGAATGAGAAACAATCTAAGCAAGGAACGTCTTAAAGATATACAGAGAGAGAGAAAAAATGAAAGAAAAGAGAGACAATGGTACATGTACCGGTATATGAAAGTCAGGGAGAGAGAGAAAGAGAGAGAGAGAGAACGAGAGAGAACGAGAGAGAACGAGAGAGAGAGAGAGAGAGAGGGAGAGAGAGAGGAGAGAGAGAGAATACTTGTCTGGAAATTGTTCCAGAGTGAGAAAAGGATGGAGAGATAAAAAGAGAGAAAAAAAGAGTACATGTTAAACAGAAAAAAATAGAGAGAGAGAGAACACGAGAGATTAAGTTTAGCAATGAAACTCTCTCTCTCTCTCTCTCTCTCTCTCTCTCTCTCTCTCTCTCTCTCTCTCAGAGAAAGCAAGCATGTGAAAGGCAAATAAATTTTGAGAAAGAGGGATGGAGTATGAAAGAAGGAATGAGAAATGAGTACAAGCTAAGCAAAAAAATTCTGAGACATATACAGAGAGAGAGAATACTTGTCTTGAAAATTTTCTAGAGAGTGAGAAAAGAATACTGTGGTTTTACTAATATTCAAGGGTATCAATTTTCGTAGATAAAGTGAAAATCACAGTTCCAAGGATACGTAAATTCGAGGTCAATGACCCTATCAATACAAAATCTTAATAGAAATTGCACTTCAATGCACATTTAATTTTTGTGGATCAACTTAACAACGAAATCCACGAAAATTGGTATTCAACGAATATTGATGAAACCATAGTAGATAGAGAGATAAAAAGAGAAAACAAGATTACATGTTTAACAGAGAAGTTCAGAGAGAGAGAGAGAGAGAGAGAGAGAGAGAGAGAGAGAGAAAGAGAGAGAGATAGATTAGGTTTAAAAGTGAAACTAAGAGAAAAATTAGAAGGCAACAGTTTCTGTTAAGCAGGGGAAATGGGAAAGATAAAAAAAGAAAAGAAAGAATGAGAGAGCAATAGTACATGTTTAACAGAGAAAGTCAAAGAGAGGACGACAAAAAGTACATATATAGCAGAGAAAAGTCTTATATTGTGAGAAAGAAATAAAGAAAGAGAGCAAATGTACATGTCAGAAAAAGAGAGTAAATGTTCATTGAGAAGGACACTGGTTACATGTTAGGCAGAGAAAGAATGTATCTCATTCCCTCTTCCATAATTTTTTCACTTTAACATGTATGCTTGTTTTCTTTCTTTCTCTCTCTGTCTGTTTCTCTCTCTCTAACTCTCTCAGAGAAAGCAAGCATGTATGAAAAGTAGAGAAATTTTGAGAAAGAGGGATAACAGGGTGGTCTCAAAAAATTGAAGTAGAAGTAAGTAATAAAAAAGTAAAAATGGGTCTGGGGGTCTTGCTTATAGCTAGATTCCGATTGATATGCAATAATAGCAAGGTAATTATTTTAGGTCCTCCCCCAGGTCTTAGATATATCCTTGCTGGGATAAAGAATGAAAGAAGGAATGAAAAAGCGTGAGTTCAAGCTAAGCAGGAAAAGACTGAGATATACACACAGAGAGAGATTTAAAGAAAAGAGACAAGGGTAGATGTTCAGCAGAGAGAGAGAGAGAGTTGAGTATTTCTATAACAGTGCCAGAATTATGAATCATTATCTATATAAAGCATCATGTATCTTTGTAGCGAAATATATATTATATATAAATGATATTTGTATATCATTACTTAAAAGTTAGATCAATTTTAAATGAAAACATTCCTTATAAAATTTGATATGGAAAAAATAGTTGACATCACTTAAAACACTTTATTCATTTATTGAACAGGTTTTGAGACCTAGTCCCTCTACACAATGGAAACAGCAAGCACTCCATGTAAAGTACATCAGTGTTCTAAGTGTCCGGGGGACACAGAATACTATTGTGTATCGTGTCCATGTGATATGTGTCCCCAGTGTAAAGAGAACCATGTAAAAGATCTCCAAACAATAGACCATGATGTTGTGTCACACCGTGATAAAATCAACTACATCCCAACACAAGAAATCTGTGTGAGACATCTTTACTTGTTTCGTGAGATGTACTGTGAACATTGTGAACTCCCTGTCTGCTATCATTGTTCAGAACACAGAACACATCGGTGGATAAATCTTCAGAGAGTATATCAAACAAAGCGACAACAACACAGAGGAACCATTCACACCATCAGAAGTGAGGCTCTCTTTTACAGACCTGTTCTCCTGCCTCGAATCAAAACTGATTTCAAAACCTGTCGCACAGAATTCTCCCGCTATCAATCAGAGATGTTAACAAAGGCCCAGATACTGAAGCGTCTCATTGACTATATCCGAAAGGATTTCATGTGTAATGTGTTCTGTGACTTTGATTTCAAACACAGATGTTTAAAACAGCAGAAAGAAATGATCATACATATTGTCTGCCTACAGAGATATGTATACATATATGAACAGAGGAGAGTAATCAGACCGCTACAATTCCTCTCCTCCATAAAGAAAGCCCTCCCCCAGATACATCCTACACTCCACACTAGCCAGCTCTCCATGACTGAGTCACTCAACAAGGAGGATGTGATGGAGTCACTGAGTGCAATCCAAATCACAGAGAGAGGAAACCGACGCGTAGCAAACCAGTGTCTGTTGAAACTGACGTATGCTCCTGAGCTCCATCAATCTCTCTCACTGACAGGTGTTGGTCGTTGTTTACACATTTCCTGTGTGACATCAGACCAGGTCTGGGTCAGTGATGGTAGAAACAACCTCATCTTGACAGACACAACAGGTGTCCCTCTACATCGTGTGAAGGATTCATGTAGTGGTTTATATGATGGTAATGGATTAAACACAGTTAACAGTGAGAGTGAACTGATTTATATAGATTGGAATTATAACATCAACAAACTGTCAAAGGATATGAAAACAACCACCACATTTTTAGAGAGAACACACTCTACATGGATACCACAGTGTGTTTACTGGTCCCCGACCACTGGGGATCTACTGGTCGCGATGTGTTATATACATACAAAGACAGGCAAGGTAACCCGGTACAACCAGAGCGGACAACTGACACAAACCATACAGAACGACAACACAGAACTGGGACTGTATAGTGGACCTATCTATATAACAGAGAACAACAATGGGGATGTCGTGGTGTCTGACTATATAGACTATGAGTCCGGTGCTGTAGTGGTGACAGAGCGTGGAGGAAGACATCGTTTCTCCTACACAGGACATCCATCAGTATCTGGACTAGACCCATGTGGAATCTGTACTGACGCGCTGTCACACATCCTGGTGTGTGATGGTATAACCGACACAGTACAGATGTTGGACAAGGACGGTCAGTTCCTGTCACATCTACTGACAAAATCACAAGAGATGGGTGAACCACGGAGCCTGAGTTATGATGTCAACACTCACCGTCTCTGGGTCGGATCATGGGACAACAACAATGTGTGTGTCTACAGGTATATTACCAGACAGGACGCTCTGACAGGTAAGTCTGAGTCATTATCATTGATGTAGTATAGGAGTCATTCCCAAAAAAGGTGGTATTGGGCTGTTACAGGGCGCTAGAAAGTATAATCCTTGATTTTTGCCAAGTTTAACCTTTGTGCTACCTTTGGATATATATTAGCATACATATTGGCACATAAACAGTTAATTCTAACAAAATCTTAAAAATTCAGAAAGTTTAGAAGTTGATTTTTTCACATTATTTGACTGTTCCCACTCAGAGTTTGCGACTTTAAATAGGTTTTGTAAGGTAGTAAGACCATTTTTTATTAAAACAAAAAGGTCAAGAGATAACAGGTAAGTAAAATACCTCTCTCAAACAAAAAAACGAAGAAAATATTTGAACAATAGTTTTCAGCGAGATCAAGTTTGTCTGTTACCTGTTTTTATGTCCATGTTGTAACGAAACAAAATATTAGCGTGTAAGAGTTGTTATTCTTAGTAATTTGAAAGATAATTGATGCCTCCTTATTCCCATCGTATAGGTATAAAAAATGATAGAAGACAAAATAGCTGAAGATGAAATTTACTCAATTTTTTTAATGATAAGTAGAAATAAATGTGTAATTTTTTATATTGTCTTTGGGCTAACAGGAAATACTTAGGAAAAATATTTAGACACTCTGGAAAACAGACAAACTATTGCTATGTGTTGTTGTAGCAGATAATATGCTCTTTTACTCTGAGGGAGCAGTAATTATTTAGCAGAGGCAAGTTAATTCATAAATATGTCCTTTGTGTAACAGTCCTTGGTGTAACAAGAACAAAAAAGTTACACCATAGACTATCACTATTATCCCAGAGACTATAATTTACATAAATTTATTTTTTGGGGAAAGATATGATGAAATTATTCAATAAATATATCACAATGTATCACATTTGTTAGTTTATGCTTATATATAATGTTGATGCATCTGTTTGCTGTAGATCTAGAATATTTCTCAATCATGCAATATTTTGTTACTCCAAAGACACATACAATTAACACCAAGGACATATGACCTAAAATATTCATTTAAAAAAAATTCAGCATTGTCAAATCAAATTCATCAATTCAAGTATAATTAATATTGAATTTTATATTGGACTTACAGCGTAAGCCAAATTTTCCCTAAAAAATATTATTTGACTTTAAGCAAAATGTGTTACCAAGGACTTTTAATGTTACACAAAAGAGTATTTCAATTCCCATGCATGTATTTCTGATAGAAAAAATAATAAAAACAAGTATTGTATAAATACATTTTATGACAGATTATGCAATGTAGTATAATAAAATACTAAAATTATTCATCAACTAGATAAAATGGTGTCCATGGTGTAACATGTTGTGTCTTTTGTATAACAAACTTAAATTTTAAGCCTGAACTTGTAGAGAATAACAGTAACATGTATAATATATCTGCTGAAAAGTGCATTTGATAATTTTAAATTCATTTAAAATACATTCAAGCTTTCAAAACAAATTGAAATATTAAAACGTTGATTCTTATAACAAACAAAGTCCATGGTGTAGCATAAGTGTCCTTGGTGAAACATACTGGAACTAAATTGTGTAAATAATTTGACTTTAGGGGCACTATTATGCACATTGATAATGATTACTGTTAAATATATGCATTCATAAGTTATAGCTATGAAAACATTCAGTTGTCTCTATTTTGAAATCTGATATTTTTGTGTTTAAATAAAGGTTGTCCTTGGTATAACATTTGGACTAACAATAATTGTCCTTAGTATAACATCCCTTATTTTGTTTTTATTTTCAAAGATTTGTCAAGAAATTTTGAGGTTTTTTCACTTAAGATTATTTTTCATGTCACTTACAAGTGTCTCCCCAAAAAAAAAAAATCAGACAATAAATGGAGAAGAAGTTTTCAGTGTGCAATACAATGTCATGAGATATATGCATATTTCTCATTCACAAACAAAATATGAAAAATTATAGAAAATACACGCGGGGGTGTTAAGGAAGCATATGGAATCTGAATTACATGTTATTCCGTGAAATCACAAATCTTACTAATTATGTACATATTCAAATATCTAAGCAACGAAACGTAGACCAAAAACAAATAAAAAATACTGAAGACAATTTTTTTTCTTCAGAAATTAGTTTGTATTACGTAGATTTACACATTGATGACGTCATGACTAAAAGTTGAATGTTGTGTGAATTTGATCGGAAAGCATTGTAAACAGAGTCAAAATATAACTAATCTAAGAACTCTAATAAAGTATTGTGGTGTGATTGATTGAGAATTGAACATAAGAATACTGGGAAAGAAGTTAGTTTTATCAATCATTCGCTAAAAGGTATGTAAATTTGCTTTTATTTATCGGCCAGGCTTTCCTCTGTCGTTGTTTACGATATAAAAATCCGCCCAGAACAACACTACCCCGTATATATTGAACTTGAAATTTTATACGTATCGTTAGTTTGATCAATGCTTTATTTGAAAAGTGCTGCTAGAATCCCATGTTTTGTGTTATTTTGATGGAACATACCGTTTTCCGTGGAAACTTTATAAAAGTTGGGAAGGTTTTACGAGAGCCGGATGAATAACTATTTAATTAAGAAGAACATAGAATTCTAGCAGCGGTTTTGATTAAACTGAGATGATTTGCCTTCACTTGGTATGTTTATTTTATTTTAGAAACCGTAGGGTAGTGTTGTTCTATCACATTTTACGTTAAGGAATATACGTAAGCTATTTATAGTTGGCACGTGATAATGCACCAATGTGGCAGTAATGTACTACCCGATTTTATTGCACGGACATCTGTTTTAAAGGACAATACTAAGTTTTTGATCTTATTCAAAATATTTATTTAATTTCACGATTTTGAATATAACAGTCAAAATAAGACGCTAAATTGTCCATATGCTTCCTTAACACCCCCGCGCATTATTAAATTCTTGTTTTATGATTAAGTTCAAGAAAAACTTCAACAAAATTAACTTTAACACCAAACCAAATGCATGAACAATAAGATTTTATGAAATTTATGAATATTTCGTATGCGTTACACCAAAGACTGTTTTCTTTTCATGTGGTTGTAAATATCATATTTTTATAGATTTTCATTTCATGTACTGTTGGCATATTTTAGCAAACAAACATCATGATATGCCCGATACAAACTATGATAAATTCAATCTGGTTGTAAGTACTTTGTTTTTAAACAAGTGGTACTTGAAAAAATCCACCTTTTTGGAGAATGACCCATATGTGTGTTAGGAATCATACAGGTTTCAATGAGATCTAAGTAGACTTTAGTTATATTTGTTATATTACTCAAATCATATTAAATTTTTCATTCAGTTTATATCTATTTCATTGTGATTGTAATTCATACATTAGTTATGTATCCATGTAATTGTTATTCATTATTACATGTATGTACATGTTACCATATGTAGTTTATTGCTCAAACTTGTTTTAAATAAGAAGATACAAATGTTATCATGGTTATAAAAACAAGTTACACAACATGTACACGAGGAATTAATTTTAAGTAGTTAAACAAGTTTGTTTATTACTTTAATTAGAGTAATGAATTTACTTAATGTTTTTACTTTAATAAGAGAAATTAATTAATTAACTTAATCTACTCCTAGTAACAATACAGAATTAGAACTCTATGTTTAATGTTTGTAGATCAAAGTCGTGTGATGGAGTCACTGATTGGAATCCCAACCCCAGGGACAGAAAAACCACAGCAAGGAAACCAGTGTCTGCTGAAACTGATGTCTCCCCCCGAGTTTCTTCACTCTCTCACAGTGACAGGTGTTGGTTGTTGTGATCACATTTCCTGTGTGACATCAGACCAGGTCTGGGTCAGTGATGATAGAAACAATCTCATTTTGACAGACACAACAGGTATCCCTCTACATCGTGTGGAGGATTCATGTAGTGATTTATATGGATTACACACAGTGAACAGTGAGAGTGAACTGATTTATATAGATAGGAATGATGACATCCACAAACTTTCAAAGGATATGAAAACAACCACCACATTTATGGAGAGAACAGACTTTACATGGGGACCATGGTGTGTGTACTGGTCCCCGTCAACGGGGGATCTACTGGTCGGGATGTGGTATATAAATGACTATACAAAGAAAGGCAAGGTAACCCGGTACAACCCGAGTGGACAACTGACACAGACCATACAGCATGACAACACAGGACGGGGACTGTATAGTGAACCTAACTATATAACAGAGAACAACAATGGGGATGTCGTGGTGTCTGACTTTAGTGCTGTAGTGGTGACAGAGCGTGGAGGAAGACATCGTTTCTCCTACACAGGACCTCCATCAGGATCTCGACTATGGCCACGTGGAATCTGTACTGACGCGCTGTCACACATCCTGGTGTGTGATGATAGCACCAATACAGTACAGATGTTGGACAAGGACGGTCAGTTCCTGTCACATCTACTGACAAAATCACAAGAGATGGGTGAACCACGGAGCCTGAGTTATGATGTCAACACTCACCATCTCTGGGTCGGATCAGTGGACAACAACAAGGTGTGTGTCTACAGGTATATCACCAGACAGGACGCTCTGACAGGTAAGTCTGAGTCATTATCATTCACATTAATTAGATATAGATAACTAAGACATACAGTCCGTGTTAATTATCAGTCAATAAGATACATGTAAGACATGTTTATCTGTGTGATTGTTTGTCAATATAAACAGCTCATTGTTACAGGGTTAGCTGTATCTACCAGTCATTGGGATTCATTGTTTATCTAAAATGAATAAAAATTAAATGTATTTCATTATAAGATGTACAGTCACATGTCATTCTAATTAGTTGATTTATAGAACAGGTCAGTGATATTAATTAATAAACCAGATGTTAATATAGTGACACATGTATTTGTAATTTGTTTTGTTACAAGTACGTGTCAATTGAGTTGATTTAATTAATTACATAATTATGAAAGCATGTGTCAATATAATTAGTTTGAACTTATTTGTAGATGTAGCTCTGTCTTTCTTTATTTTATTTTATTTATTTTTAGTTGTGTATGTATCATTACATAACCTGTATAATATAGATTAATTAACAACTAATTAATGACTTGTTGTAGATAAACACAGACCCCGTCCTGATGAGGAGGCCATGTTCAGCTCATCAGCTGTAGAATGGAGATAGCTGGGATATTGACAGGTTGTAAATGTTTCTGTACAAATCTAGTCTGCTCTCAAAACCACACATGCTGTTTGTCACTTTGTTCAACATCTGCAGCTGAAATTGACCTGTGTATAATTCACATGGACTGTAATACTGACTCCTTTTTAATTCACACTTTGTGATCATCAAAGTATGGCTGTCTGTTCCTTTATGTGAAATTTGATGTAATGAAAATAGAATGCAGAGATAATTTGAAAGATAATTAATGATAAATGAATATCATTTAATCTTTAGATTTATACTTGTTTCTTTATTTCATCGTTAGATATGAACAATGCTATTGAATACAAACATGGTGGATTCCTGACCATGGTTTTCTATTTAAAGTATCCAACACAGTTTATGGTGGAATCAGATCAAATAATTCCTGAAGAGACGGATACCAGTATCTTGTTCAGTGATGTAACGGACCGTGTGTTTATAGCTCTACACAGACTTATTCGGTGATGTAACGGACCGTGTGTTTATAGCTCTACACAAACTTATTCAGTGATGTAACGGACCGTGTGTTTATAGTTATACACAAACTTATTCAGTGATGTAACGGACCGTGTGTTTATAGTTATACACAAACTCATTCAGTGATGTAACGGACCGTGTGTTTATAGTTATTCACAAACTTATTCAGTGATGTAACGGACCGTGTGTTTATAGTTATACACAACCTTATTCAGTGATGTAACGGACCGTGTGTTTATAGTTATTCACAAACTTATTCAGTGATGTAACGGACCGTGTGTTTATATTTATTCAATGATGTAACGGACTGTGTGTTTATAGCTTTGAACATTTTTGCACATCATGTTGTGGGGTTTTTCCCCCCAAGTAATCTCACTCATGATTCACATTTGATGTATATGAAAGTGAATAAAATACATCTAACTAACCATTTAGTTATATCTTTTTATTAGTCAAACTCCGTGCAGTGAACAAAAGTACAGGCAAACAATAATGGATCGAAATAATTTTCTGAGCATTGTGTATCTACATCAATATGCATTTTATAAACAAAATGATTTGATATTAATAGCAGTATAACTCCTCCTAAATCATTCATATAAAATTTTCCTTCAATCATGCATGTCTATACTTTTTAGCTCACCTGAGCTGAAAGCACAAGTGAGCTTTTCGATCAAAATTTGTCCGTTGTCTGTCGTTGGCGTTGTTGTAAACTTTTCACGTTTTCATCTTCTTCTCCGGAACCACTAGGCCAGTTTCGACCAAACTTGACACAAAGCATCACTGGGTGACGGGAAATGAAGTTTGTTCAAATGAAGGCCACTCCGGAAGATAATAAAGAATTATTTAAAAAATTGTTTGTATTTTTCAAAAATCTTCTAAAAAAAAAATTAGGCCAACAAAGCAGTAACTTGTACGGAAGTATATTAGGTAGTGTAGATTCAAGGATGTTCAAATCATGGTCCCCGGGGTAGGGTGGAGCCACAATGGGTTGATGGACTTTTACATGGAATATATGATATAGCGAAAATCTTTAAAAATCTTCTTATAATCTATCTGTCCAGTAAAATATAAACTTTTGTGGAAACATCCACAGATAGTGTTGATTCAAATTTGTTTCAATCATGGTCCATGGGGGTAGAGCGGGGCCAGAATTGTCTTTTCAAAACCTATTTGGCCAAAAAAGCTCAAATTTGGATGGAAGCATCCTAAGATAGTGTAGATACAAGTTTATTCAAATCATGGTCCCCGGAGGTAGGATGGGGCCACATTGGGGGGGGGGGGGGTCGAATTTTTATAAAGGAATATATAGAGAAAATCTTCTCAAAAACCATTCGGCCAGAAAAACTTGTGTGGAAGCATCCTCAGACAGTGTAGATTAAAGTTTATTTTTTTTTTTCAAATCATGATTCCGGGAGTAGGTTGGGGCCACACTGAGGGGGGGGGGGGTCAAAATTTTACGTAGGAAGATACAGAGAAAAAATCTTTAAAATTTTCTTGAAAAGTTTCCAGTCAAAAAAGCAAAAGCAGTAACTTGTGTGAAAGCACAGGTTGTGCAGATTAAAGTTTGATCAAACCATGATTCCCTAGAAAAAGGTGGGGCAACAAAGGGGGGGGGGGGGTATACATGACAAGAGATAAATCTTCTTACAGATAAAACAACAAAAGGGGCTTGATATTTACCATAAAAATATGTGGATAAAAATCAGCAGATTTATTTTAATGTTTTTTAGCAAGATCTACTGTACTTAATTGTCAAGATGTTTTAATGTTGATACTGTAATGCTGATTTGATCAGAATTAAGACTGTTGTTGCTAAGGTGAGTGATGTGAAGTGGCCCCTGGGCGTCTTGTTGTTTTTTAACGAAAAATATGTATGTATCGAAATGTGAAAAAAACTCGCAAACAATGTTGAAATTAATTAATTATTACTAGTACTGGTATTTTGCACATTTAAAGATGATGTTCTAAAAACCTACAAGGCTTTACGTAATTCTGTACAGCAGTTTGTGAGGAGTTGCGCTTAGAAACTGTTCATTAAGTGCTATATTCAGTATAGATTAATGAAGTCGAATGTTTATGGTTATATGAACATCTTCACAGTGTTTTCTAAACACCTACAACGATTTTGGAAATTCCATTTAGCGGTTTAAGATATAGAAGTGTTTTGCTTTAAAAAGGGAATGATCTGAAAAGGATTATCCAATTTCGTCATGCTTTAGTAAACCACGGCCCTTTACGGAGACGTCACTGTAAAGGGATGAGCGGAGGCTACTCCAAACAACAACAAGACATCTTAAATTTTACAACATTTATTAACAAAAAAATAAGAGAAAGAAAGAAAAGATAGAAATATAAACACTAAACCACACAAACACTCACACACCTTTCACTCAACAAGAAAAAATATGATGTTTATACAAATGACTAAAAATATATTAGAAGAGTGTCCGAATCTCCGGGGCTGTAGTCCTGGACCAACTACGGACAACCACAACTATAGTAGTTACGTCACCACAATCATCATCATCACCATCGTCATCATAATCATCGACACTATCATCAACACCATCGCCTACAACACCATAATCATAATAGACATCATCGTCATCACCATAATCATCTACCTCATCATCATCACCGACGTCACCATGAACATCATCATCTAAATCATCATCATCATCGACGTGAACATCATCATCATCGTAGTCATCATCACCATAACATCATCGTCGTCATCAACATCAACATCGCATCGTCATCGACATCACCCTCGTCATCGATATCACCATCGCATCATCATCTTCTCAACATCAACAATATGACACTACAATAAGTGTACAAGTGACACCATAACACCATAATAAAAACAATATTGTATAATACATTATATAAGTACCTCACTGATAGTATCAAACTATGATAATGTATGAATAGTATTATATTAAAGGCAACATCTCAAAATATTGTAAGTATATGGTAACTAAGTTATTTGTTTACAGTAAACAACATGGCGTCTGAGACTTCCGGTGACGCACTTCCGCCCGAGTAGTTAAGTGGAAAACGTGACAATGAATTGTAAAATAAAATAACGCATAGAAAATAGCCCTTTAAATCACCGTTTCTTTATACAGCAATAGCGAAAACTGTACTATAGAAAAAGACGATTTCTATTTAAACACTCTCGCTAAAGTCACACATCAGTTAACACACAGGTAACTCTACAGTGAACAATGTTCAAGCTGACTTTATAGGACGACTGCGTAAAACTAATAAAAAGGCAAAAATTTGCAAATAAACTACACCAAACTTCATAAATACTTACCACGGTCAGCTATCCGTGTCCGCGTCAAATGCTGAACTTGTGAAACTAAAACATGCCACACAGGCTTCTAACACGATACCCCCTTCACACACTAGTACTAAGCACGTCTTTATTGCTGGACAGCTCGGCCGGGTATAACCTAGCGCCTATTGTTATGGTCGGCCAAGCACGTTGCAAAGAATTATGGGTAAAAACAAAATTGGGTGCGTTCGACATGAACAGTGATTGTCACAGTCACAGCCGCTCTAGGGGGGTACCCTGGTGCCCGCTACACTCGCCTGGTTTCTACATGACCATCTTCCTACTTTGCCGAGCCTTCGTTCATCGTTCTGGGACGTAATGCAGATTTCATGAACAGAACGTGTGTTATTAAACAGTTGTTAATTTTTGGATTATTTTTCACCATGTTAGGGTAGAATTTTATTTTAAAATGCACTTTAATGGTGGTAGTCATCAACAATGCACACTTTTTTTATCATCCCCAACACTCGATTCTTAGATCAATTTTTTTAGGAAAATACATTTGAAACTTGGAGTTGAGACGGGACCAGGCTCTTCCAACAAAATAGCTATCTTCAAAATCAATTCATTTATTCTCCCAATCCATATGAATAGTAGAATGGGTACAAGTCATATAAACATATTTACATATACTGGTACCTAACGATGTCGTGCCTTTGTTCGTCGTTCTAAGACGTAATGCGGATTTCCCGAAAAGAAATTGTGTTATTAAACAGTTGTTGAATTTAGGATTATTTGTCACCACGTTGGGGTAGAATTTTATTTTAAAACGCACATTAATGGTGGTAGCCATCAACAATACAAACATTTTACATCCCCAACACTCGGTTCTCAGATCAAATCCTTCAAGAAAATACTGATACATTTGAAACTCGGACTTGAGGCGAGACCAGGCTCTTCCAACAAACCTACTATCTTTGAAATCAATTCATGTTCTCTCCCAATCATAGTAAAAAAAAATGGACAAAAGTCATATAAACATATTTACATATACCTGTATACAAACGATGAAACCGTAATAGTAAGCAATGCTATATCATTACGTTCGTGAGGAACAGACAGTCTCAAGAACTTATTAATATATAGATTTTTTCAAAGTTGTGATTCTACAACAAATTAAAGAACTAAGGGGTTTTTGAACACAGTCCTTCGTGCGAAGATTTTCGAATCGAAGATAATATGTTACGTTCTAAAAGGTAGTGGAACCCGTATTCAATGTGATCAATTTTAGAGTAAATAAATTACAAACTCTTTTGTGTCGTTGCAAACTATGGTGTTCCAATGGGGCCACATCGACCATCGCACTTTCGCCTTTAGGCCGACGATGCAAGAGTGCGAAGGTGCGAAGGCGAAGTTGCGAAGGCGAAGGAACGAAAGAGCGAAGATCCGACGGAGAAGCGCGAAGATGCAAAGGCGAGAGTGCGAATGCGAAGAAGCGTGACTACTATCGCTCCCTCGTCTTTGCAACTTCGCACGTTCGCTTTCGCCTTTTTTGATGGCTTATCAAGTTTCGGTTAATTATGTGATAGGATTATATAGTTAGGATGGTCACGCACATGTTCGACTACAGCTTAAGCAAAACCCAACGAAAAATATGGATGGTTGTATTCGTTTAAGTATCATTCGGAAAGTGTCTGTGTTGTTCATAATGATTTGGGAAAATGCTGGTTTGAGTTATGAATACATATGATCGTTCTGATTATGCTCTGGTTAAGAGAAACGCATCTCAGAGCGATTGTATGTGTTAAAACCAAACCAGCATTTCAACATCCCCAACCAGATCTACACCTATAAGATTTCTACAGCGTTTGAATTCTAGGGTACAAATGATATTTCTAATGCCTAGTGGGTCATTACACCAACTTATTGATTTAATCTATTTCGATTTAACATCAATTTGACTACAACAAAAACGCAGAATTAAATTCACGCTTTATATTGGCAGTCTGAAAACGACACTTTTTGAAGATTCTGGTAGGTATATACCGCATTTAAAAAAAGGCACCAAAAATTGAATATGTAGGGTAAAAAAATTGTTGTCATCTTCACTACCCGGTATGCATCCTTTAAAAGACAATCTTAAAGGATTATTTAATAGGAACACTTTGTAATTTCTCAATAATAATACTAATACTTTTACCCTTCTTATCAGCACATCTTCTTTGTTATTACAACCAATATTGGTATCAAGGTTTTAAAACACGACTGACGTCTTTTTAGACATTATAATACTGAAGTTTGTAATACACTGCTCAGCAGTTCTAATTCTTGGATGCATCAGTACATGTTAAGCAAAAATTGTCAAATCTGTTGTATTTTTCTGATGCATATTATACAAATCACGGTACATTCATCTCTGTTTGATGATTTGATTCCACAACAAAACAATTTGATATATGGTATTAACAAATATTTCCCAAATACTCGGTATTACGTTCTTTTTGAGGAGTTATTAAAAATCTAAATTAACATGTATATTTTAGTCGTTCTTTAAAGCAGGTTATTTTTTTATTATTTTTTTAGGTTTACCTCAACACCAGGGAAGCCTTGGTACCATTCATTTTATGACAACATACTTACAGTATGGGTGCATGTTATACTTCATAAAAATGCTTTTATGTTCAATTTTGATGCTAATGCAGTCCATGAAACGTTCTACTCTTCCTCATGAACAATAAGCGGGCGGCTAGCGTAAATCTGATATATTGAAACTGTACTGGTTTCATGGATGTCTTAGCAAGGCTAATGTAGACAATTAAGTGTAACTTTATACATGTACATGTGTACATGTATGAATGTTATAATATGTACATGTATCATGGTTTTATCAAACTTAAATTACAACTATTTTTTTCACGCAATAGGATTTTTTGGATGTAAAGAAAATATTGTTTTATCATTATGCCATTACATTCCGATCAAATATAATTTGCTGCATATACCGGTATTTTTATATTTTTGATAAAATTCACGACATTTAGATTTACATATACATGTAAATATTAGAAGGGAGATTTAGAAAACGTATGTTGTGTTCAATGTATGTAACAAAAGCCATGTGTGATTTTGGAGGGGTGTTGAATTTAAATTAAATGAAATAACAGATTAAAGTTACTGAAAATAGGCATCGCCCCCTTTCGAAACATGCACATATTAATATTTTCAAATATTTTCCCTCCAACAACCCCTTCCCCCTTCCCCCAAACTCACCTGTTAAAATTTCCGTAATTAATTCAGGCAAATATCGTTTATATTGTATATTATAAACTATCTCAAGATATTTCTGCTTCATATTTGAACGGTTTTTTAATAAAAATACACATACATGTGACAAAAGTGCAATTGAAATCGATGAAAGGGAACATTCCCAACATAATTTATCAAGTTTTATCAAACTTAAATTACAACTATTTTTTTCACGCAATAGGATTTTTTGGATGTAAAGAAAATATTGTTTTATCATTATGCCATTACATTCCGATCAAATATAATTTGCTGCATATACCGGTATTTTTATATTTTTAATAAAATTCACGACATTTAGATTTACATATACATGTAAATATAAGAAGGGAGATGTAGAAAACGTATGTTGTGTTCAATGTATGTAACAAAAGCCATGTGTGATTTTGGAGGGGTGTTGAATTTAAATTAAATGAAATAACAGATTAAAGTTACTGAAAATAGGCATCGCCCCCTTTCGAAACATGAAAATATTGATATTTTCAAATATTTTCCCTCCAACAACCCCTTCCCCCTTCCTCCAAACTCACCTGTTAACATTTCCGTAATTAATTCAGGCAAATATCGTTTATATTGTATATTATAGACTATCTCAAGATATTTCTGCTTCATATTTGAACGATTTTTTAATAAAAATACACATACATGTGACAAAAGTGCAATTGAAATCGATGAAAGGGAACATTCCCAAGATAAATTCATTCACATATTACATTTTTCCCTCGTAAAAATCAAAAGGAACGAAATCAGATCTCCTACGGAGATTTATAATGAGGAATGTTGACATCTTTTCTCCATTCGGAAGTACTCGGAACACCTCACACAATTTTTCAACGTTACATAGTATTTTCCAGGCGTGTTCATATCCTTGGCAGTGGAAAAACCCCGTAGACTTTTTATTTTTAGCCGTGAATTGATACCCGACAAGCTTGAAGGGGCGTTTCATTCGGGAAGATTTTTTCACACTATTGGATGAACATCGTTTGAACCAATAGGTATTTTTAGATATTGAATAATGTAAGAAAATATGCGGCAAAAATATCTTGGGACAACCTATAGACTGGGAAAAAAGTGGGTATTTCATTGAACTCATTTATGCTGTATCTTTCGAATAAATCCAAATATATGTACATCTAGAACTGTTGTCTGTGTGATTATTTATATCCCAAAGTACAATGAGTTATTTTGATTTTGAGATATGGTGGTTCAGATGTTTATGTTTACTATTGGCTTTATTGAGGATAAGACACCTATTGGAATGTCTTAAAGTTTGGGTGATTTTTAAGAGTCTTAAGTTGGGACGGCTTTGGGAAACTTTTAATGATTATGGTGTGTCCTCCGAATAATCTGAAATATATCTTAGTTTTAAAATATCTTAAAAACATGCCTCACGGTCTGTAAAACTCCGAAATTTTCAAAACGTTGTTTCGTATATTGTCCCAGCGTTCTTCGAAGAAACAAAACAGAAAAGCAGCGGCTGTATGTTATCAATAATGATATCAAATACAAACATGTTTGAAAGTTTAGGTATATCTTGAGTTAATTACGTATGAAGGTGATACAAAGCATTTATTGACCAGTGTTATTAAACCAAACATTACAACACTGCTTCGTAAATATGAAATTATAAGCCAAAAATACCATTTCATTATGTTTTAAGAGACATACTAATTGTTCGTTCTAAACACTGACTCATGTTGATCACATGACCAATACTTTGACGAGAAAGAAATTCATTTCAAAATAACTATAAACAGTGTGTCAGCATAGATAACAACAATCATGAATCATTTTACCTTTGAGTGTGTTCTCAAATAAAATGTAATGGAAAGGACGTTATTGATCAGTCCACGACCAGGTTAATCTGCAAGTTTTCAACAAATTGATAACGTTATAAAATGTAAAGTTTTAAGCGCTGGTTCTTTTTGCGCCATTTTAGGTTAACTTACGCTGTGCCGAACTATCAAATACAAACAAGTCATATATCCCCTGCATAAATAAAATTTGAATTGATAACAGCGACTTTCTCACATTTATAGCTTTACATATGTGGTGACCAGACACTTGGTTGCTGACACACAGCTTAAAATGTCTTGCTGGACAAAACAGGTAGGCTTACTAACCTTTATTTGAAAATATCAACTACTACAATGTTTAATATAGTTAAGTATGTTTCACTAAGATTATATTTACCGTTAGTTATTTTCGTGTTGTAATGGACACAATGAAATGCCATTTTTATGATAGGTGCATGTAACAATGTAATAGGATATGTACCCAGTGGTTGATTTAATCATTTTTGCAAAACATATTTTGAAGATAAAGTTATAAAACAATTAAATGTGTGCGGAGATGCAGTGAACTATAGAAAAGTACAATTCCGTCATCATTTTTTGCAAAACATATTTTGGAAATATATATAGCTTAATATTACATGTATTCAAATGTGTGGGGAGATGCAATTAAGTAACCCTTACCCTTTGTCGGAATCTATAGCTTGCCAGAGTAAACCCAAAAGGCTTTAAATACGCGAGAATGAGAGAGATAATTTTACGTTGATCAATACATAATACTGTTTGTTGTTTAGGTAATTTTATCTTTATTTGTTTATTTCTTTTGAATGCAATTTTATTCGATTCTCTCAGCGACACATAAACATTTTTAGTCATATATTGAGAATTTGAAAATTCTAAAACGATGAAGGTACCTTGATTGCAATGTAATTTTATCCATGAGAATACTGATATATGTCATATGCCACAGTAAATAATTCCGGGACAAATCGCACAAATGGGTTACAACCGGTTGAACACAATTTTTAAAGCGCTAAGCATAGCTTCAGCGCTTTTTTGTCGCCAGATTTCTAAACCTACTTCCACTTTCGTTTTCGCGTTTCCTATATACCGCCACCTACTGGCGGATGCTGGAGAAGTCGTATCATGGAGAAGTCGTACTCTGTAAAAATCATAACTATGCAGTAGGGGGAACTTAATTATCTTCAAGTTATCCTGCATGCAGATGCATTTGTTCCTCCAGTATTAAATTAACAATAAGTTTCATTTAAATGTCATTATTATAATTATATCGGATACGGGTGCTCCAAAAGCCATGTCATAATGATTTATTTCGAGAATAAATGGATGTTATATGCATTAAATTGTGTTTTATGTGTTTAGTAATAATTGGAATAATTGTACAATATCAAGGTTTTGAGTGTTTTTAAATGTAATGTGTTACAGTTATGAACACCATGTTTTATATAAAAATGTAGAATTTATATATATATAATTTTTCAATTAACACCGGGCCCTTTTCACGATAATTTGTGCTGCTTTTTATAAACATTATTTTAGGCTTTGTTTCCTGTATGCAATATTTCAGAAATATTTTTCTTTCAATTTGCATTGATATGTAATTTTATAATTATCCAAAACCAATGATTTGATTATTATTTATGAAAAAAATAAAACTGTCAAGTTACTTGAAATACTACAGTAAATATATGTAATGATCTTTATAAAATGATACCAGCTTACCTCGATTAATTTGCAAATATGATTTTATTAATGATTTAATTTATGTGCAGTATGGACAAATTACGCATTAATAAAAACACTTAGTAACAGTAAAAATGCGTAAGATTCAACATTGCTATGAATTAAATATAACTTTTAGATATTTAAATGAATTCGCTTATTATGTGATACCCATTATATTGGTATATATGAAATAAAACTTCTTGCCAATTTAATATTGCTTGATAACGTCGAAAATATACTAAAAGTTTTCTATCTGAGTTCAATTTTTCTAAAAGAACCCGTACCCTATTACATGGCTACGGGTTTTCTTTAATACGACCTCTGTTACGCTGGTGAAAACAGTTCCTCCATCCAATGGCAACTTCTCGGGCCTTTCCGGCAGACCTTGTATGTATTGCAGGTGTCACTACAGTATTAAAGTTTACTATATATCCCTACCATAAATGCGCATCTTTAGATACAAGTTAAAAATTCAAAACAAACTTCTGCGAAAATCTTTTTGATATTTTTTAAAACAACACTTCTTCTCCAATTTAGTATCAAAAACACAAGCAAGGCACGAGAGTTTTTTTTACGTCGAAGTTACACGTGTGCTTGAAAAGCACAAGACCACAAGCCAAGAACTTATCACCCCTCTTCCCATAAAAAACAACACACATCACAAAAAATGACCTAGCTCGCATTGTTTCAAAACGTGAATAGTCAGACATCTTACACATTATTTTTTTTCATCCATAAAAAGGTAGCCCCTGTTGCAGGCGGAAACGGCCCAAATTCGAAGGAGAATTCGGGAATGGTTTTGCCTCAGCTAGGTTTAGACGTGAACCTAGTACGGTGAAATACTGTTGTGACATCTGCATAGGCGTCCATGACAACATCCTTTTAATAAAACTTGTTAAAAACACGATACTTTTTACGTCTGATGAGATGTGAGCTAGACTTCATCAAATTCAATGATATACCCTAAAATATACCTCAGAAGAGACCGTTTAGTTGATGCTTAAATGAAAAGAAGCGACTCCATTTTGATATTCTAACATCAGGTAATGTGAATACATTAGGGGTCTTTGCATGGTGTATTGTAAAAAAAGGCTGGAAATATTGTTCAAATACCAAATCTTATATTTTGAAGAATAAGTAGCATTCCCTGCAAGGCAGATCTGTCTTTATTTTCTTCACAAGAAGCACGCACTCTGCAGCTCTGCTAAACAGTTGCGAAATCTGTTTAAAACTAACAAGCAATATCATTATAAAATTACTACAAATGATATCGATTTCCAGAAATTGCTAAAATTTTAAAATCAAGCATTTTTTTAACATGGCTTAAGGCAGATTGTAATACTGTAAATTGTAAATTTTGACTTTACAGTCAAATGGATAACCATTTATGCTTACATTTATTGCGAAATGCTTTTATTATGATTTTTTAAAAAGTCTGTCATCAGTATTTTGTTTTCATGTAACACGACAACATGCATTAATCATTAAAAAGAATTAAATGCATTCTATAACTGAGACAGATCCAAATTCTACATCATTTCTGAATTCTGAGTAAGTGCATTTTTCTCAATAACGAGCAATATGATTCTTTACATGTATTTTCATTTCGATCGATATATTTTTAACACTTTCTTCCCGACTTAGCGCTTTTCAGTACTTTTAGTACTTTGATTTTTAGAGAGGAATTATATTGCTAAAGTTAAAGTATACCTCTTTACATTTTTAAACTCATTTTTGTAACTGTGATAATTCTAAAATGTTATAAATACCAGTCTTGCAAACGTTAGGCCTATGGGGAAAAATGATCAAGTGATTTTGCTTAATTACGACCAAAATAACATAAAACACTAAAATATCAAACGTTTATTAATAATGAAGGAAAATAAGAGGCTATTTATTATAAAGCTTATACACATTGACAATCTCGAGGACCAATACTGGCTCCCTATTCCATTTTAAAATGCCATTTTTTAAAACATTTCTTGACTTGTGAAGCATTAGCTTGGAAAAGACATAAAAACTGTTATGGTATGAAGTTAATTCATTAGATTCATGAATACTTTGTCATGTCTTAACTTAAAGTTCATGACTAACATCTGGTTTAATCTGATGATCTGGAATATATTTGAAAACAAACCTTTAGTTATTTTTCCCAATTCTGTTAACTCAAATTTTCAAATTAAAAACATGGTAGGATATCTATAGATAGGCTGATGTGCTTTTAAAAGTTTACATGTAGTTAACAGTCTTACTTGAACTTATAAAGCAAATAATGCATTGATATCAATGTTTGTGACATACATATGATATTTTGCTTAATTTTATGTATTTTATCCTGATTCAAAGTAGAAGTAACTGATCCAGTTTTGGAAAAACATTAATAACTGTGGTATACTTTGAACATTTATTTAGTAATGATACACCATTTTTTTCAGCGAATACCGTATTATATTATCATCAATGATATAAGTTGAGTGAATTGATTGCAATCTGTATACATTACTGGTACATTCAAACTTTGATTTAGATAAGAGGTAACCATCTTTGACACTACTGAATCGGGTTTGGCGCGGTAATGTTAATCATTTTTAATCTCAATTTATTTACCTGAACCCACTCTATTCTCCCAATAATAGTTTGAATTGATCATATATATAGACTCCTTGATAGATGTGGTACTACGCTCTTGTAGTGCAAATTGATATACTTTGCAGAAGTTTTAGTATGTAGATAATTAAATGATATAAATGAAACAATTGACGTTACATATTATTACAACAAACTTTTTAACTTTGCCCTGCAAAAGAGAAGTACTGCAGTTACCGTGAAGGATTATCTGTTTACATACAAATCTGAAGATTGGTTGAGCTAAGTTTCTGGAACGCTACCGCTTTCAAATGTAAACCGCCGAACTCGATGAGCAAGAAACATAGTTTCCCGATAGGACCACTTTTTCTCACGCAATAGGATTATTTGGATGTATAGAAAATATTGTTTTATCATTATGCCAATACATTCTGATCAGAAATAATTTGCTGCATATACCGGTATTTGTATCTTTTTAATAAAATTCACAACATTTAGATTTACATATACATGTAAATATTAGAAGGGAAATTTAGAAAACATATGTTGTGTCCAATGTATGTTACATAAGCCATGTGTAATTTTGGAGGGGGTGTTGAATTTAAATTAATTAAAATAACAGATTAAAGTTACTGAAAATAGGCATCGCCCCCTTTCGAAACATGCAAATATTAATATTTTCAAATATTATCCCTCCACCCCTCTTCCCCCAAACTCACCTGTTAACATTTCCGTAATTAATTCATGCAAATATTGTTTATATTGTATATTATAGACTGTCCCAAGATATTTATGCTGCATATTTGAACGATTTTTAATAATAATAATACACATACCTGTGACAGAAGTGCAATTAAAATCGATGAAAGGGAAAATTCCCAAGATAAATTCATCACATATTACATTTTTCCCTCGTAAAAATCAAAAGGAACGAAAACAGATCTCCTACGGAAATTTATAATGAGGAATGTTGACATCTTTTCTCCATTCGGAAGTACTCGGAACACCTCACACAATTTTTTAACGTTACATAGTATTATCCGGGCGTCCTCATATCCTTGGCAGTAGAACAAACCCCGTATAATTTTTATTTTTAGCCGTGAATTGATACCCGAGTTGGAAAAAAGTAGGGTATTTTATTGGATTCATTTATGCTGTATCTTTCGATAAAATCCAAATACATGTACATCTAGAACCGTTGTCTGTGTGATTATTTATATCCCAAAGTACAATGAGTTATTTTGATTATGAGATATGGTGGTTCAGATGTCCATGTTTACTATTGAGTTTATTGAGGATAAGACACCTGTTGGAATGTCTTAAAGTTTGGGTGATTTTTAAGAGGTGTCTTAAGTTGGGACGGCTTTGGGGAACTCTTTTATGATTATGGTGTGTCCTCCGATAAATCTGAAATATATCTTAGTTTAAAAATATCTTAAAAACACGCCTCACAGTCTATAAAACTCGCAGATTTTCATTTAATGTTTCGTATATTGTCCCAGCATTCTTCGAAGAAACAAAACAAAACAAAAACAGCGGCTGTATTTTATCAATGATGATATCAAATAGCAACATGTTTGAAAGTTCAGGTATATCTTGACATAAACATTTTTTGTTCATACTTTACAAACTGACTGACAACGATTGACAGATGTGATGTTAATTACGTATGACGATGATACAACGCATTTATTGACCAATTTATCAAACCAAACATTACAAAACTGCTTCGTAAATATGAAATTATCAGCCAAAAATACCATCTTATTATGTTTAAAGAGACATAGTGATTGTTCGCTCTTAACACTGACTCATGTTGATCACATGGCCAATACTTTGACGAGAAAGAAATTCATTTCAAAATAACTGGTACATTCAAACTTTGATTTATATAAGAGGTAACCATCTTTGACACTACTGAATCGGGTTTGGCGCGGTAATGTTAATCATTTTTAATCTCAATTTATTTACCTGAACCCACTCTATTCTCCCAATAATAGTTTGAATTGATCATATATGTAGACTCCTTGATAGATGTGGTATTACGCTCTTGTAGTGCAAATTGATATACTTTGCAGAAGTTTTAGTACGTAGATAATTAAATGATGTTAATGAAACAATTGACGTTACATCATATTTTGAACAAACTATGTCACTTTGCCCTGCAAAAGAGCTTAGTTTCTGGAACGCTACCGCTTTCAAATGTAAACTCTGAACTCGATGGGCAAGAAACATGGTTTCCCGATAAGATAATATGTAAAAGTGTTATTGTGACAATCACTGTTCATATCGAACACACCCGATTTTATTTTTTCCATAATTCTTTGCAACGTGCTTGGCCGACGCTAACAATAGGCGCTAAGTTATACCCGGCCGAGCTGTCCAGCGATAAAGACGTGCTTAGTGTGTGAAGGGGGTATCGTGTTAGAAGCCTGTGTGGCATGTTTTAGTTTCACAAGTTCAGCATTTGACGCGGACACGGATAGCTGACCGTGGTAAGTATTTATTTAGTTTGGTGTAGTTTATTTGTAAATTTTTGCCTTTTTATTAGTATTACGCAGTCGTCCTATAAAGTCACCTTCACCATTGTTCACTGTAGAGTTACCTGTGTGTTCACTGATGTGTGACTTTAGCGAGAGTGTTTAAATGGAATTCGTCTTTTTCTATAGTACAGTTTTTGCTATTGCTGTATAAAGAAACGGTGATTTAAAGGGCTATTTTCTATGCGTTATTTTATTTTACAATTTATTGTCACTTTTTCCACTTAACTACTTGGGCGGAAGTGCGTCACCGGAAGTCTCAGACGCCATATTGTTTACTGTAAACAAATAACTTAGTTACCATATACTTACAATATTTTGAGATGTTGCCTTTAATATAATACTATTTATACATTATCATAGTTTGATACTATCAGTGAGATACTTATATGATGTATTATACAATATTGTTTTTATTATGGTGTTATGGTGTCACTTGTACACTTATTGTAGTGTCATATTGTTGATGTTGATGAAGACGATGATGTTATGATGTCGATGACTACGATGATGATGATGGTCATGTCGATGATGATGGTGTAGATGATGTCGTTCATGGTGAAGTCGATGACGATGCGATGTTCATGTTGATGACGACGATGATGTTATGGTGATGATGACGACGACGATGATGATGGTCATGTCGATGAAGATGATGTAGATGATGTCGTTCATGGTGACGTCGGTGATGATGATGAAGTAGATGATTATGGTGATGACGATGATGTCTTTTATGATTATGGGGTTGTAGGCGATGGTGTTGATGATAGTGTCGATGATTATGATGACGATGGTGATGATGATGATTGTGGTGACGAAACTACTCTAGTTGTGGTTGTCCGTAGTTGGTCCAGGACTACAGCCCCGGAGATTCGGACACTCTTCTAATTTATTTTTGGTCATTTGTATAAACATCATATTTTTTCTTGTTGAGTGAAAGGTGTGTGAGTGTTTGTGTGGTTTAGTGTTTATATTTCTATCTTTTCTTTCTTTCTCTTATTTTTTTTGTTATTAAATTTTGTTAAATTTAAGATGTCTTGTTGTTGTTTGGAGTAGCCTCCGCTCATCCCGTTACAATTGGTGGCAGCGGTGGGATGAGTTGACTCCTCCAGATACTACAAGATATCTTTATAAGTGAACAGTTGCCAAGGTTTATTTTATTTTTCATTTTTTGATCTTTTTTGTAGTACATGTAAGAGCAAGTGTAGGTCGTTGTTTCCTTTTCCCTTGGTGAGTACGTTACGTTAGGCAGATTGTTTTGTTAAAAGTTGAGAAGTTAGTCCCTTTATGAGATAATTTTGAGGTAAGTTGGTCTGTCAGTCAATGCACCATGTCTACTGTCAAGGAGATGCTGGAGCTACTTGAAGTGGGGACCAAGATGGGGATGAAGGATGAAGACCTTCAACAATTCGTGAAGGACGAACAGGCCAGAATGCGGGACGAACGTGAGAAACATAGAGTCGAGAGACAGGAGGAGAGAGACCGCGACTTCAAACTACAGATGGAGAAAGAGCGCGCTGCAAGAGAACATGATGAGCGAGAGCACGCCCGATTGAGAGAACATGATGAGCGAGAGCACGCCCGATTGATAGAAGAAAAGAGACATCAGCAAAAACTAGAAGAACTGGAACTTGATCACAAACTGCAACTCGAGAGATCTCACATGAAGCCGAGTGTTGTGACTAAAGAGGAGAAAGAAACTTCTCAAGTGATAAAAGGACCAAAACTTCCTCCGTTTGAGGATTCGAAAGACAACATTGATGCGTACATTCAAAGATTTGAGATATACGCAACAACGCAGAAATGGAATAAAGACACGTGGGGGACTCATCTTAGCGCATTACTCAAAGGAAAGGCACTGGATGTGTTCGCAAGACTCTCACCCGAAACAGCACTTGATTTCAACGAGTTGAAGAACGCCTTGTTGAAACGATTTGACATGACGGAGGACGGTTTCCGCAAGAAGTTCCGATTTTCAAAACCAGACGGAAGTGAAACTTTTATGCAATTTTCTACCAGACTGGACAGTTACCTTGAGCGGTGGATTCAGCTGTCTAAGACTAACAAGACATTCGATGATCTGAAGGACTTGTTCTTACGTGAACAGTTTTTATTGTGTTGCTCGAAAGAACTTGCCTTATTCCTAAAGGAGAGGATTCCTACTTCGATCCAAGACATGGCGCGATACGCGGACCAGTTTGCTGAGGCCAGAACAGTGACATCTTCTTCACTTACGCAAAAACCGCTCTTTGACAGACGACAGCAGTCCAATAGACAACCGCCGTACAAAGATTCCGTGCAACAAAACCAATCTGGAAATGCAGTGAAGTGTTATGAGTGCGGACGACAAGGACATAAAGCCTTTAACTGCAACTTCCGCAAAAGTCCGAATAACAGGCCGTTTAATTCGAGCGAGAAACAAGAAACAACACCGAAACATACTTACCCTAGTGATTTTCAACGTGGGTCGTACAATAATGGGAACCATGGATATCCAGGACGCGGTAGAGGTCGCCAAGGAGCCGCGAGTGTCGTCGAGAAACATGGAAACTTACCGTGTGTTGGTGATTCGGTTGCTTTCTGTGAAACAGAAATGCCAGTTGTGAAAGGATGTGTTGGCAATAAACTAGTGACTGTGCTAAGAGACACAGGTTGTAGTGGTGCCGTTATTCGTAGAGAACTGGTAAACGATGATCAACTAACAGGGACATCTCAACGATGCAAGTTAGCAGACGGTCGTATTATTGATTCAGATGTGGCTAGAATTGATGTCGATACTCCTTACTTTACCGGAAGTGTTGATGCTTGGTGCTTTGATTCGCCTTCGTACGATCTTATTCTTGGTAATATTCGTGGAGTAAGGAAACCACATGAACCAAATCCAGCCTGGATTCATTCCGTTGAAAACATAGCAGCTGTTGAAACGCGTGCGCAACTGAAAAAGAAACAGTCTCCATACAAACCATTGAAAGTACCGGAAGCAATACGGGATGTATCGCCGGAGGATATCTTACAAGAACAACGAAACGACGAGACACTGAAAAAGTTATGGAGCTTAGCTGAGAGTGGACAGCTTAAACATTTCAGTGACGGCGGATTTTCAAAAATGTGTGAACGGAAGCAAATGTTGTTCAGAGAATTTTGCAGTCCGAAAGTGTCCAGTGGAAAACTTTTCCGACAGTTAATCGTTCCCCGGAAATACAGAACTATCGTTATGAAGATAGCACATGAAACGCTGATGGGTGGTCATCTGGGATCAAAGAAAACAACCGACAGAGTAGTGTCCGAATTTTACTGGCCAGGAATTCAGTCAGACATTAGACGGTTTTGCAGATCATGTGACGTGTGTCAGCGGACTATTCCAAAAGGAAAAGTACCTGCAGTACCGTTAGGACAAATGCCGCTAATTACAGAAGCGTTTCAACGAGTAGCAGTTGATCTTATAGGCCCTCTGCAACCAGTTACCGACAAAGGGAATCGTTACATTCTGACGCTTGTCGATTACGCAACCCGTTATCCCGAGGCTATTCCACTTCCTGGAATTGAGACAGAGCGAGTAGCGGAGGCACTGGTAGACATCTTTAGTAGATTAGGAGTTCCGATCGAGATGCTAACAGATCAAGGATCGCAATTCACATCGGACGTAATGAAAGAAGTGAGCCGTCTGTTGTCATTTAAACGGATTACTACTACTCCGTATCACCCCATGTGTAATGGACTCGTCGAGAAGTTCAATGGTACGTTGAAACAGATGCTAAAGAGGATGTGTGCTGAGCGACCAAGAGACTGGGATAAGTACATCAACCCATTACTCTTTGCATACCGTGAAGTACCACAGGAGAGCCTTGGTTTTTCGCCGTTTGATCTTCTCTATGGACGTACTGTTCGTGGTCCGATGACAATTCTTAAAGAACTTTGGACAAAGGAAATTCCTGACGAGGACGTTAAGACAACGTATCAATACGTACTTGACTTACGCACACGATTGGAAGAAACATGTGACATAGCTCGCCAAAACTTGGAGAAAGCTTCAAAACGTCAGCGCAAGTACTACAACAGGAAAACGCAAGGTCGTCAGATGAAAGAGGGAGACACAGTACTGGTTCTTCTACCGACAAAGTCAAACAAACTCCTCATGCAATGGAAGGGACCTTATAGTGTAATACAGAAGATAGGACATATGGACTACAAGATCGATATGGGAGGCAAGCTGAAAACTTTCCACGCAAATCTTCTTAAGAAGTATGTTGAACGAGATACATTGAACTGTGGTGTTTTGTCAACATGTGCAATTTCACTCATAGACTTTAGTGACCTAGATGATGATGAACAACAGGACTCTATTCTTATGCCACCTGTTACTCAAACCGAAACAGCAAAGGACATAAAGTTTGCAGACAGACTAACACCAGATCAGTTGGAAACTGCTAAATCACTGTGTGATTCGTTCTCATATGTATTTACGGATATACCTGGAATGACGAACTTAGTGGAGCATAAGATTGTTGTGACATCGTCTGAACCTGTGCGTGTGAAACCATATCCAATTCCGTTCAGTACAGAGAAAACAATTACAGAAGAAGTTCAGAAAATGCTACAGTTGAATGTGATTGAGCCATCATCTTCCCCTTATTCAGCTCCAGTTGTCATAGCTCGGAAGAAAGATGGAACGAATCGATTTTGCATTGATTATAGACGACTGAACTGTGCTACGGTATTTGATGCAGAACCAATGCCCAGTCCAGAAAGCATATTTTCCAAAATGACCGGAAAGAAGTTGTGTCAAAGATAGACTTAAGCAAAGGATACTGGCAAGTACCGATGGCTGACGAGAGTAAGCCGCTTACAGCCTTTTCCACACCATCCGGATTGTACCAATTCAGGACAATGCCGTTTGGTCTTGTAAACGCGCCGGCAACATTTAGTCGTATGATGAGAAAACTACTTCAAGGTATGAACGGCGTAGAAAACTTTATCGATGATGTCATTGTTTTTACAGATACCTTTGAAGAACATCTACACATACTGAAGACTGTGTTCGAACGACTCAGAGATGCGGGACTTGCGGCCAGACCGACAAAATGTTTCATCGGATTTGACAAGATTGACTGTTTGGGACATATGGTGGGCAACAAGTGTCTAGAACCAGAACAGGACAAGATTGATGCAGTCAGAAATGCGCCAATACCACAAACCAAGAAACAGGTTCGTGCCTTCCTAGGCTTAGCAGGATTCTACAGAAAGTTTATTCCGAATTTCTCTGCGATAGCCATTCCACTTTCTGATCTTACGAAGAAGGGCCAACCAAATAAAGTTATTTGGACTGAAAGTCAGCAACAAGCTTTTGATACATTGAAACACATGTTATCAGAAAGGCCAATATTGAAGTTGCCAGAATTTAATGAAACCTTCATTTTACGCACGGACGCTCCAGATGATGGGATAGGTGCTGTGCTGTTACAGATGGAGGATGACGAGAAACTACCCGTAGCGTACGCCAGTAGGAAACTTCAACCAAGAGAAAAGGCATACGCTGTTATCGAGAAGGAGTGTTTGGCGGTAGTGTGGGGAATACAGAAGTTCCACCAGTACCTTTATGGACGCGAGTTTCTACTTGAAACTGATCACCAACCCCTGACCTACCTTAACAAAGCAAAGACAGAGAACTCCAGACTGATGCGTTGGGCTTTGCAGCTTCAGCCATACCGCTTTAGGATCATTGCAATCAAAGGAAGCGACAATGTGGGTGCGGATTACCTGAGTCGTCAGTGAGATGTATAGTAGACAGTACAGGTATGTATATAGGTTTTATTGTAAATACGTGAGAATTTTCAAAATTCAGTGATTGTTTATTTGAAATTGCAGGACAATTTTTTAAGGGGGGAGGTGTGTGACAATCACTGTTCATATCGAACACACCCGATTTTATTTTTTCCATAATTCTTTGCAACGTGCTTGGCCGACGCTAACAATAGGCGCTAAGTTATACCCGGCCGAGCTGTCCAGCGATAAAGACGTGCTTAGTGTGTGAAGGGGGTATCGTGTTAGAAGCCTGTGTGGCATGTTTTAGTTTCACAAGTTCAGCATTTGACGCGGACACGGATAGCTGACCGTGGTAAGTATTTATTTAGTTTGGTGTAGTTTATTTGTAAATTTTTGCCTTTTTATTAGTATTACGCAGTCGTCCTATAAAGTCACCTTCACCATTGTTCACTGTAGAGTTACCTGTGTGTTCACTGATGTGTGACTTTAGCGAGAGTGTTTAAATGGAATTCGTCTTTTTCTATAGTACAGTTTTTGCTATTGCTGTATAAAGAAACGGTGATTTAAAGGGCTATTTTCTATGCGTTATTTTATTTTACAATTTATTGTCACTTTTTCCACTTAACTACTTGGGCGGAAGTGCGTCACCGGAAGTCTCAGACGCCATATTGTTTACTGTAAACAAATAACTTAGTTACCATATACTTACAATATTTTGAGATGTTGCCTTTAATATAATACTATTTATACATTATCATAGTTTGATACTATCAGTGAGATACTTATATGATGTATTATACAATATTGTTTTTATTATGGTGTTATGGTGTCACTTGTACACTTATTGTAGTGTCATATTGTTGATGTTGATGAAGACGATGATGTTATGATGTCGATGACTACGATGATGATGATGGTCATGTCGATGATGATGGTGTAGATGATGTCGTTCATGGTGAAGTCGATGACGATGCGATGTTCATGTTGATGACGACGATGATGTTATGGTGATGATGACGACGACGATGATGATGGTCATGTCGATGAAGATGATGTAGATGATGTCGTTCATGGTGACGTCGGTGATGATGATGAAGTAGATGATTATGGTGATGACGATGATGTCTTTTATGATTATGGGGTTGTAGGCGATGGTGTTGATGATAGTGTCGATGATTATGATGACGATGGTGATGATGATGATTGTGGTGACGAAACTACTCTAGTTGTGGTTGTCCGTAGTTGGTCCAGGACTACAGCCCCGGAGATTCGGACACTCCTCTAATTTATTTTTGGTCATTTGTATAAACATCATATTTTTTCTTGTTGAGTGAAAGGTGTGTGAGTGTTTGTGTGGTTTAGTGTTTATATTTCTATCTTTTCTTTCTTTCTCTTATTTTTTTTGTTATTAAATTTTGTTAAATTTAAGATGTCTTGTTGTTGTTTGGAGTAGCCTCCGCTCATCCCGTTACAGTTATAGCACGTTGGAAACAACGCGCTAGCAAAGTGACAATGTTCTAGCGCATTTATAACAACGCGCAAGTGCAATGTTAGAGACAATGCGTTAACGCAGAGTGACAACGCAGTAATGCGTTTATAACAACGCAATAGTTTAACGTTTAGTAAAAACTCGGTAAGGCGAAGTGAAGATGCACTTGCGCGTTAATAACAACGCACTAGCGCGTTAATGACAATGCGCTTGCACGTTGTTTACGACACGACTTCGCACTTCTCAACTTTACACGACATTGAGTGGACACATCTCGCCGTCGCGCATACACACAACATGCCGTTGCGCCAACACATCACAATATAACGGCGTGACGTACTCATTGTCACCAATGTTCATAATACTGCATACATTGATACATATTTATGTAATAAGTAGCAAGATGCGACAAATTTGTCAATAAGGGCTACTGTTTCCCATGGTAACGTAGACCAACGATATAAGAATAACAAATCTTAGCAATTTCAAAATCATATAGAAAGTAATTGCAGCTTATTTAAATTATGAAATATAAAATATTGAATTGTGTAACCCTTCCGTCTTATGGATCCACTTGAGGTTCAGATAAAGTAATAACCAAGTCCTGTAGTTCTTTTACAAGCGGTTTTATTAAAGCGTGATCGTATAGTCAAAGTTATAACAATTAAAAGCATCCCAAATCATAGAATCTCTATAAGCGGAATCAAAACCCAAAATACAATTCTAAATAAAAATTCTAAAAATCATTTAACTCTTTCTTACATCATTTTACATGGGTATATATTACATTTTACTTATGTTTGACAGTTCTGACCAGTTTGGCTCATCTACGACGATCATCAGTGAACATTTAGTGTTCAAATTTCTTATTTCTAAATAAAGTAAAAAAAAAACCCAGTCAAAACTGCCTATCAAAGATAACGGATGCATGCTTTGAGTCTCCGAGTCCTGAGTATCAGGTAACAAATGCGTTAGCGCGTTTTATGTTATCACAACGGCGGGTTGTGCAAAGTTTCGTTAGCGCGATGGCGCGTTGTGTGTTATGTAGCACAACGGCGTGCTGTGCAAAAGTGTGCTAGTGCGATGGCCCGTTGTGTGTTAGCGCGAATGCACGTTTATCTGAACGAATTTCGCGCAAACATAAAAGGCTCTATCCAGACATCATAAACATGCAGCTCAATTAAGTCGGAATTTAAGGGAATATAATCAAGAGATAAGGAATCGTAATTTGAATATTATTTAAGGAATTAATTTAATTTCTATCTACAAGTATGCTATACGATAGAACACAACTTGCTTTACATTATATTCCTTATAATTTAATTTTCTACAACAAAGATTAGAAAATAAACCCAAAATGTAGTTAAAATATGTTTAAAATTTAAAAAGCGGATCAATATTTTTCGCACGCACGTCGTATTGTGACGTAGGCAAGTTATGTTATACTATATATATGAATTTGTTTAGCCAATCAAATGAGAAGTTACAATCAGAATTAAATTATAAAGTGATGATTTTGGTCTGAGCGTGGTCTTATCCATATTTATGATAGATTCAATCATGCTCCGACAGAAATTATCGCCTCATAATATTCAAAAAATGATTCCGTTTGACTTATTTTTATATTATTTCCAGGATTAAACATTAGAATATTGACATATTTGTGTGGTTTTCATTTCTTTTAATTATGCATTCCCCACTTGCGCCCCAACATACGGCATTTTTATTTATTGGACTGTTCTATACACAATTGATTCGTAGTGTAGACAAATACACTGAAATATAAATCGTAATTAGGTGCACCAAAGTCACCTTTTAAAAAGAAAATAGATATATGTGCTGAAATAATCTACATTGAATAGAGTCATTATTTGTACCTGCAATTCGATTTCCCGTTGACTCTTAACAGAACTCCTCAGAAATCAAATGCATTTCATGCGCGGATCTAGAACTGTATACGGTCGGGGGGGGGGGTCAGGAGATCCGGAACCACAAATAAATCAAATTAAACATTGTAAAGTTACCGAAAATGGACAACAGGACTCCCTGATAACAAATGTACCCCCACCCCCTTAAGTTGACATTCTGAGCTTGATTTCAGTTCAACAAGCGATGTCCGATTTCCGGAGTCGGACGGAGTGTGAGAATCAGACATCCTGTTAATTATATGAACCTCTAATCTGACGATATTTTGAAACACCTCATTAAACATAGGCGTCGGGACCGGCGGCCCAACTTTTTTTGCAAAGTTAGACCCAACCGTCAGGAACATAGCATCAGGTCCTGGGCGAGCCCCCCTCCCCCCCCTTTGATTGTTTTTTACATAATTGTTCCTAAACTAACCTTAAAAATTGAAAAAATAATAGTGTTAATGAAAATTTGAGTCATAGGTATACTAGTCCCCCCCCCCCCCCCCAGATAAAGAATTTCATGATTTGGGAATAAATCTGTTTGGTTGGTAAGATTTTTTAAAGTGATATGTATACTATTCCCCCCCCCCCCCCACCTCAACCCCACCCCCGTATTAGGATTTTCATGATTTGGGTAATTAACCTTTTATTCTTTTTTTCTGCTTGTCAAAATTTATGATGATCATTCACCTCACCCCCCACCACCCACTTTCAATTTGCTTCCGACGACACTGCTAAATACATCGACTAGGAATTCTGTATTAGAGGTAACTGCTGGAAAGTGCTGTCTAGATTAAGAATATAGAATATTGAATTGTTATTACACAAACACATAATGCAAAAAGATGATAATTTAAACTAATAAGTGATAAATATCTTGGGCCGAAATGACTCGAGGACGAAAATGTTGGACACAGAAACAACGAAACGTCATCCTGACGTGTGAACAGACGATAAAAACATTTAGAAACAGGATATTAAGAGATATTCAATTGAATGGCTAACTTCGTGTAAGAAATGAAATGGTATAGGATTGTTCAGGGTTACATATTCTATCATTTTGTACAATGTGGTGTAATTGTCTTGTGGATTGTTCAGGGTTACATCAATGATTTTTTTCCTGTATATTTTACAGGCATACATTGTTGAGAAAGGAGAGGGGTCTAGAGCAAATATCTTATGGAAGACATATCTGATCGGGAATGAAACCCAGGACCCACAAGTTTTTATTGCTAATCTTAAATTTGACCTGTCCCTACTAATAGAATTCAGGTACAAGAGAGAGAAGAGGGAGGGTGTTGGTAATATGGGTAGGCAAATCCGGGTTAAGATTAGCATCACTATCAAAGTGACGAATGACAATCTAGAAATGAAAAAAAAATATTACTTACAGATGCACAAAGAAACCGTTGTACTGGGAACATATCTGTTTTTAATACATTAATAGATAATTAAATTCTCAAAACGTTGCCAAATATTACGTCATATTTCACCAAACTATGTCAATCTGCTCTGCAAAAGAGAAGTACAACAGTTACCGTGAAAGGGTCTATAGTAATCAACAAAACAGTTTACAACATACACCATAGCATAGCATAGCACTGAAATCTTATAGCATAGCATTGAAATCTCAAAGCATAGCATTGGAATCTCATAAAATAGCATACAATCTCATTTGTCATATCATACCTTAGCATACAATGTACCATAGAATAGCATACAACATGATTTTAACTCGGTTTTATTTTATTTTTATTTGGATGAATAAATGCTCACATTGCAGATTAGTGGTTAACTTTGGCTTTTTATCATTTTACTTCCAAATGTGTGGAACTCTTCTGTGTATGGAGGCAATTTTGTTAAAATCTCATAGCATACCATAGCATAGCATACCATATCATTAAGCCCTCCAATTCAATTTCTCATTGCATAGCATACAAATCTCATAGCATTGCATTAAACTGTAAAAGGTATGCATGAAATGACTATATATATACATATATATATAAATATGTAAAAATCCATTTCTTAAGCATTTTAAGCATTTTCTGAATAAAAGCTATGTTGTGACCTTATTTAAAATTTATGTTTCACATGTGTTTAGATCTGATAATCTGGAATATATCTGAAAATAAATTATTTGTTATTTTTTCCAATTCTGTCAACTTATAAGTTTTCAAATACATGTAATAAAAAGAAAGGATTTCCATAGAAAGGCTGATGTGTTATTGAATGTTCACATGTAGTTAACAGTCTAATTTGAACTGATATAAAGCAAACGATGCATTAATGTTTATGACATACATTGATATATTGTTTACTTTTTAGGTGTTTCATCCTCATTCAAAGTAGAAGTAACTGATCCAGTTTTGGAAAAACATTAATAACTGTGGTATAATATGAATATTACTTTTATTTAATTATGATACAGCAGTAATTTATTCAGCTAATCACTCATTATAAACAATGTATAAGTTGGGTGAACTGATTGACATCTGTATACATTACATTCAATGATTTAGATTAGAGGTAACCTTCTCTGACACTACTGAATCAGGTAAAGCGTGGTAATGGTGATCATTTTTAATCACATTTTATTCAGCTGATCCCTATCTATTCTATCAGTAATAGTATAAATTGATGAATTGATCGTAAATTATCTGTTTAAATACAAATCTGGAGGTTGATTGAGCCAAGTTTCTGGAACACTACCGCTTTTAATTAAACACAGTCTCTCGGAGTTGTTCCCCTTTTCACCTATACTTAAAACAAGCCAAGTTTTTCATAAATGTACAATTTTATATATCTGTTCTTAAGGTATCCCACACCTCAATGTTGTTGTATCAAGATTTTCTTGAAAAGTATATCATTGAAATCTGTAGACAAAACAAACTTAAAAAATACAAAGATAATGGGGGATCAGTATCCATCCCTCTGAGTTATGGCCCATTTAATTTGACCTTTTTGCACCTAAAATGCAATTTCATCCTGATTAGGATTTGTTGTCAGAATTTTTGATTAAGCAAACTTATTTCTTCAAATATTGTTTTTAATTACGCACAATGGTCACACTGAATAGAGGGATTACGAAAAAACATTGTACAAAGCTGCATAAATTGTTTGTGACCTGTTTGCACTTAAAATAGAAAATTTCTATAATAGTTACAATTTGATTTAAAATGAAAACTTTTTGAATATCAAGAATTTTATAAGATTAATCCAGTGTTTCTAAATATGTATTCAGTATCATTTTGACATAATATAACATGGGGGTCAGTGATGTCAAATTTTAGATATAGGGCTTCAAAGGTAACATTCTCGCAAAATTTGGCTTTAAAAAATTCAGACATGTTTTATATATATGCATGATTTTATGCTAAACGGCTATCACATTCTCAAGATTTCATTTTGTACATGTCACACAGAACCTATAAAATATGTTACAAACCTATCAAATGTTAAAAATGTGAATAATGAATAAAGTATAATAAAAAGAAAAGTATATCGAAAATTCATAAAATTGCTTGTTTCTGTCATTTTCGTCTCAAAAGCCTTCCGCACGAAAAAATAGTTCCCCAAAAAACTTGCTTGTTTCTTGAATTCAAATGGATTTTCTTTATAAATGTTGTGTAATAATGAAATAATAATCTATCTGTGATGATTAAATAAATAAAATGATATTCATTTAAACTATAATGATCATCTGCGCAATGAAATCAAAACATGAGGAGTGAGATACCTTAAATCATTACATTCATGTTTAACATTTTTAATTAAGCAAGAGAATGCACAGAGTAATTAAGTATCTGGATTGTTACAAAACAGTTCCAAACACACAAGTTAGATAAAGATTAGTGTGTCAGTAATTCTGTTTCTCTCTCTCTCTCTCTCTCTCTCTCTCTCTCTCTCTCTCTCTCTCTGCTGTCTATGATACCAATATAAATATCTCTAATTTAACGTTAAATATATTAAAATCAATCACCATTTTTAATATCTCTCTCTCTCTCTCTCTCTCTCTCTCTCTCTCTCTCTCAGTACTTATGCTTTTTTATCCCCTCGTGCAACTTGTTGCGAGGGGGATATAGCATCGCTGCTGTGCGTGTGTGTGTATGTATGTATGTGTGTCCATTGTCAGCTCTTTAGCAAAATTCCAAGAAAAACCCTTTAATGAATTTTCATCAATCTTTGTACACTTCTTTGGCATGGCAAAAAGACAACCCCTATTGATTCTCAAGTCAATTGATTCAATACTTTTTAAATTATCGTAAAACAGCGAAGCTAAAACATGAATTTTATGTTCTAATTGACAATAGACATTTCCGGTAATTTTATGTTAGACTTTAAGTAAATCGCTACCGTATGCAGTTCAAATGAAGAACTTGATATTTTTAGGATTTTAATCTCGTAAAGGTAAAAAAACCCAAGCAATTTGTAGTATTGGAGGGTAAGAATATTGCCCATAGGGAAAAGCTGAAGCGGGCAAGAAATTAAAGTCATCCGATTAACATCGAAACAAGCAGTTGACTTTCGGACAAATTTTCCTGTATTACTTACAATAGAACTAGTCCAAAATTCAGAGGAGACTTTGACAGATATCCCACATTTATCACGCAAAGATTGTTTTATATTAATAATAGCTGCATATCTACTATGAGTTTACATACCACAAGCAAGACTACAGATCGCTAGATCTTCAGCTACGTTTCATAATATACACGGACCGTTTATGTATGCTTCTATAAAAATGAATGTCACTTAATGAATCAACATTATTTAACTGTAAAGCATATGTGTAGATGTGTTGAGTCTCTGCTACTGCCTAGGAATAGGAAAACTGTGCAACCACGTACATGTAACCCAATTTTCTAGTAAATTAATAAAAATCTTCCAATTCAATTTCCTCAACCTTTGCACAAATATGCCTCATTGTAAAAGATTAAAACAAATGCAATGTCATATTAATTGGTCAAATATTTATGCAAAAACTTAGATAAAACTACACCATTGTAAAGGAGGGGGGGTACATTATGACAAAATTCGTTCATAACTAAAAATATTTATCATAGATTGCACACTTCTGTAAAATAACAAATGAAAAATGCATGTGCCTTTCCAAACCATTAATACTATTACAAATTATCATTTCATCTAAGCAATGTCAAAATCAACTTTGTATACAAGTTATCAATCAAAATTTCTGAGTAAAAGTTATCAATCACCCAATGCGAAAGTAGCTTGACAGAACAACGTTACGGTGAGTTGATAGAGTTAATAGCTTAATGTGTGTTTGATTATTTGTTATTAATCCCTCGCGCAACTTGTTGCCTGATAATTTTCAAGTCAATTATTTGAGTACTTTTGAATATATCTTAAAAATAACACAGTTTTAAACAGAAAATTATATGTACGACTTGACAATAACTACTTCCGCTTCACTTCTGTAAAACCAAAGTGAAAGTAAGCAGTTCAAATTAACAACTTGATATTTTTGGATTTAGATCTAATACAGGTAAAGAAACAGTAGTTTTTGTAGTAATGGAGGGTTAGTAGAATATGTGATCTCCTCTCCTCATTTACTTAACTATATATTCCTAAATAATGCATTTCCCCACACAATAACTCATGTCGCGAGGGGATGCTCCGCTTAGTGGTGCCCTTGTTATGTGTTGTAATTGTAAAATCCTTTACTATCCAAACTATTTTCTGTATAATATTACTTTGTGTTATACATGTACTGGTCTGTAGAATTGTGTGGTCTCTTTATAGGTTTTAAGTGTATGATACACGGAGATACAGTGGATGAAGTCAAGAAAAACAAAATACCTGGTACATATGTGGTACAGTATTCATGATTTGTTTACATTTATATGACTTTTTATTAGGCTGCTAATCTTTTTGTTTCTTGGTCACTCAGAAGACCTATTGCTATCACTCGTCTGTCGTTGTGTGTCATTCATAGACATCATTGTTAGACCATGTGCTTTATTCAACCAATTCACTGAAAGTAACTTTACAGGATGAAGAGCTCCCTTAGGGGGAGAAAAGTAAAACATATACAAGAGTTACTTTTCTTGCCATTGCATATTAAGTAAACTAACATTAATTATACTTTTCTCTTTTTTGGAGCATAATGTACAGGTAAACAAAACTAAAAATGACAAAAGTTCAGAATTAATTAAAATGTGTCTGGTTTAAGAATAACAGTAATTCTGTCCATTTAAAACACAAAGTCTGGCAACATCAGTCCTGTCTGAAGAATCTTTAAAACACACAAACCATTTGCTCCTGCTTTTGTTAGACAATTTGTTTTTGTCCAGAACACCACTGAATTTTCCTCACATCTCCTTGAGTAATTGCTTCAGTCAATGCAGCGATGTCTATACGAAGTCTCCTGTCCTCCACCAGTTTTGTCAAATGCACAGATTCTATCACACTCTTATTGTCTACAAATGCATAAATTTCAATGGATTTGCTGGGGACTCCTAACATTTCCTCTAACATGTGTCGATAGTAAAATCTTGCCTCCAGTCCTTCTTGTAGACTAAGCGCCTCTGCTGCTAGTGTGGAGCGGACAACTCTTCTTATCTTTTTAGCCTGCCAGAAAAGGGGACAGATTTCCCTTGTCTATCCATAATCCAGATAATGACTCCTTGAGTACTTCCCACTCCATCATTCAGGTTTCCTAGAGATGAATGTCGGTAAATGTCATTATCTTCACTGAAGTGAGATCTAAAGCTGGAAATCTCAGAATACTTTTGAAGTCTTTAAGCCTATTTATGGTTTTTGTTGCTCTGATTAAGTCTGCTTAGTGCTCATGTCTATCATTTCAAATCCAGATCTGGTCTTGACCCCTGCACTGCCCAATTGATCTGCCCTATGATCTGTCTGTATGCAGTCTGTTCTTCAGTGCTTAGCTGACTTTCCTTCTGATATGCTCTCAGGGGACCAATCTCTATACTTTGTAACTTCTCCATGTAACTAGTGTGATCCAGTTCTATCCCTTCCTGAGTTTGCTTAACGTAGAAACCAATATATGGAAATTGGCATTCAGCAACTCCTGCTGAAAACCCCTCTCTAAACCTGCAAATCTGCCCCTCAAAGATTTCATCCCCACCATGGAGAAAAATCATCAACATGAGAGCAGATGATTCCATGAAGCCTTCCATCCTTTCTATAGCAGAAGAGAGCCGGGTCTACGCTACACTGTTCAACGCCGAGTTTATCAAGTTCTTATATAGCTCAAGTTCCGATCCCATCTGATACTGAATGTAAACATTTGTTTTTAGTGCAAAATTGCCTTGAGGAGGTAAAGGTAACTTCTGTTCCTCTTTGTTCTCTGACAGGTATTCAGAAACTGTACACTTGTTAAGTTGCTTTTCACTTGTTCTTTCTTTATTTGTGCCTGTAGTTTCAGTTTGAGTACAGCCTGCGGTTGCTTTTTGTAATCTGTTTGGAGACACTCGAACATCGAACAAAAACTCCCCCACTGCGAACAAAAACAACTTTTCTATCCTGAAACACAACTCTACCAGGTCCAAGCCATCTGTCTCTACCCTCATAACATTGTTCAGCTGCCCTCACTTTGTTCAGTAATGCCCGTCTGATTCTCTCATCAGCTTCTGCCTCTATGTATGCTTGTCTGGTGCTGTGCAGTAAATTCAGATGTTTAGCAAAAGTCTCACTCACTGTACGGCCTTCTAAAGCTGGTAACTTGTCTGTCATAATGTTGGGTAGATTGGGGTTCCATCCAAACACAAGCTGGTGGCTACTAAAGCCGTTCCACATCTGTAATACATTCCTTGCCATGTTAGCCCAGCACAACAAGCTCTGCGCATTTACATCTTTGTAGTCCTGTTCCAATTTTGTTAGCATCATATCCGTTACGGAGTGCACTCGTTCACACAAGCCGTTCTGAAATGGGCTTTCACCTGCGGATGTGCACACTTTGACGTTCAAAATTGATGTCACTTCTTGCATTTCTTCAGAGTTAAATTCTCCTCCATTATCTGTCATAATTGCACCCATAACACCAACTATCCCTATCCAGTGAGACATGATTTTATCAATGACATCAGTTGTATTTTTCCTCTGGATAAAAATGGAAATTGTGTATCTGGACCACATGTCAATCAAATGTAAGATCCACTTTCCTTTCCAGTACTTCAGATCCATGGCCACCTTCTCATTAAAGTAAGTCGCCATTGAAAATGACACAACAGGCCGTGAAGGGGTTCTTGCATAGGTCTTGCACACATCACATCTCTCTTCTATTTTTTCAAGATCCTCGTCAAAGTTGTCTCGCCAAGCAACCGCATCCTGTAAGAGGGATACTAGTCGTTTCTTTGGTGGGTGCGCAAACTGTCGGTGCAGTTTTAACAAAGTTGAGTATCTCTTTTTGGGGTCTACATCATCAATCCTGACTAAGCAAACTTCCTTAACGGGTATCATTTCTGCTTTATCTATGGGAATACAATAATGTCCAGAAGAGGTCACATTAAGGTTCATTGTTTTCCCTAGAATCCCTGTTGTGTTCAACTTCACACCAGCAGTTTTCATAGCCGTTCTTGACAACAGCAACGGAATGTCTGAATCAACAACATCAGTTATTATGGTCACATCTTTCCCTGCTATACGAGCTGGAATTGCAAATTCTCCTTCAGATTTCAGACGAGTCCCTCCTCCAGACTTAAACATGTTTCTGCCTTCAGTTTTCTCAACTCTATTTTTGTCCAAATCATTCAGTGAATCGATGTATGTGTTGATCCATGCACTACCACACACAGTACTACTGCAGGCACTGTCTAGGACTGCACAATTTGTAGCTTCCATCCCCAGGTGTCTTATTTCCTTTGGTTGGTAACCTGTAAACAGTACATATTCTTCTTCTTCAGTTGAACATGCATTTACTTTTGCCATATTTTCCCAACTATGAGGACATGCTGCCATCAGATGTCCATATGACCTGCAAGACTTGCACGTCAACACATTTCCATCTGGTCCTGGTGGATTCATACTCTTTTTAACTGCTGAACTGCCTGCTCGTGATTGTCCCCCATGCTGACCTCGATAAAGCCTCTACTTTGGCCACTTTGAAATCCCCTGTCCCGCATCTGCTCACTTCTTCCCCCTCCTCGATAACATTTGTTGCTCCTCATTCTAGCATATCCAGCTGCCATCAGCGCTTCTTCGTTCTCTTCAAGGAATGCTGGTTCAAGTTTAATGGACATTGGTGTAGTAGAAGAATGTCCTTCACAAGTTTCACCTTTGAATTTTTTAAGGGATTTCTTAGCTTCTTCATACAGAGTTTCTTTATTTTCAAAATTCATTCCTGTTTAAACAATCATTCTTTCTTCTTTGCTAATTTGTGATCTTTTGAGTAATTTGAATGCTAAAATCTCTGGAGGTAATTTCAAATTTTTCTTCTTAATTTTTTCTGTATTTAGCATCAAAAATGGAAATGTATTCATTGACAGATTGTCCATCAGACCTTTTAAAATCTTCAAAGTCTTCAAATTTCTCTAAGCTATCTGCTAAAGCATCTTTGGCCAAATGTTTGTCCAAAAATTATATCAATGTTTTCAAACCTGTCTCTTTTTTGAGATCCTCCAAATTCAGCTGATCAAACACTTTTTCTCTTATCTGGGACTCAACATTTTCAGGAAGAGACAATGCTATAGCAACACCTTGTTTCTTATTATCTAACTCAGTGACCTCTTTCCATGCTAAAAGTTCTTGCTTGAAGAGTTCATAACTTTTGATTTTAGGATTGTACAAAGGGGGTTTGATTTTTGTTGACATTTTCTCAATCCACTAACACCACTGTTTTTCACATTTATCAAACTCTGAATAACAAGTAATTAATTGTCACACCTCGCTTACACTGTTTCTAACACTAGGAATCACCAATTTTCTTTCAACCACGCTCTGCTACCATTGTTAGACCATGTGCTTTATTCAACCAATTCACTAAAAGTAACTTTACAGGATGAAGAGCTCCCTTAGGGGGAGATAAGTAAAACATATACAAGAGTTACTTCTCTTGCCATTGCATATTAAGTAAACTAACAATCATAGTATACAGCTTTTAATAGGTATGAGGGAAGTGGTCATTGTTTTAACCCTGGGGTAGGAACTATTGTCCCGAGACCATAACCCAAGGTCAGCATCAATTTCTTACCAAGGTATTGACAAAATAACTATTGCCCTCATCCTTATTTAAGGTGTGTTTTGTGAAACAAAGAAACAATATATCCTTGTGGCAATGTCAGGGCTAGGATATTGTCAAATTATCTTCCCTAGGGACAGTCAAATACTCAGCCAGGGTAAGGGGGAGAGCCAGACGTAGGCCGCAGTCAAATACTCATCCTGGGTAAGGGAGAAAGCAAGTCATAGGCCATAGTCAATAGTCATCCTGGGTAAGGGAGAAAGCCAGTCATAGGCCACAGTCAAATACTCATCCTGGGTAAGGGAGAAAGCCAGTCATAGGCCACAGTCAAATACTCATCCAGGGTAAGGGGGAAAGCCAGTCATAGGCCACAGTCAAATACTCAGCCAGGGTAAGGGAGAAAGCCAGTCATAGGCCACAGTCAAATACTCATCCAGGGTAAGGGGGAAATCCAATCATAAGCCACAGTCAAATACTCATCCAGGGTAAGGGGGAAAGCCAGTCATAGGCCACAGTCAAATACTCATCCAGGGTAAGGGGGAAATCCAATCATAAGCCACAGTCAAATACTCATCCAGGGTAAGGGAGAAAGCCAGTCATAGGCCACAGTCCAATACTCATCCTGGGTAAGGGGGAAAGCCAGTCATAGGCCACAGTCAAATACTCATCCTGGGTAAGGGAGAAAGCCAGTCATAGGCCACAGTCAAATACTCATCCAGGGTAAGGGGGAAAGCCAGTCATAGGCCACAGTCAAATACTCAGCCAGGGTGAGGGGGAAAGCCAAACATAGGCAACAGTCAAATACTCAGCCCAGGTAAGGGAGAAAGCCAGTCATAGGCCACAGTCAAATACTCAGCCAGGGTGAGGGGGAAAGCCAAACATAGGCCACAGTCAAATACTCAGCCCGGGTAAGGGAGGTAGCCAGTCATAGACCACAGTCAAATACTCAGAAAGTGTAAAGGGAAAAGCCAGTCATAGGCCACAGTCAAATACTCAGCCAGGGTGAGGGGGAAAGCCAATCATAGGCCACAGTCAAATACTCAGCCCGGGTAAGGGAGAAAGCCAGTCATAGGCCACAGTCAAATACTCAGCCAGGGTGAGGGGGAAAGCCAAACATAGGCCACAGTCAAATACTCAGCCCGGGTAAGGGAGATAGCCAGTCATAGACCACAGTCAAATACTCAGAAAGTGTAATGGGAAAAGCCAGTCATAGGCCACAGTCAAATACTCAGCCAGGGTGAGGGGGAAAGCCGATCATAGGCCACAGTCAAATACTCAGCCAGGGTAAGGGAGAAAGCCAGTCATAGACCACAGTCAAATACTCAGCCAGTGTAAAGGGAAAAACCAGTCATAGGCAACAGTCAAATACTCAGCCAGGGTAAGGGGGAAAGCCAAGCATAGGCCAGGGTCAAATACTCAGCCAGGGTAAGGGGAAAACAAGCTTTTCATAGACTATCAGCCAATGGTCAAATGACCTCAAATAAAATTGATGTGTTTCAATTTCAATTGAGAGAAATAGAAATCAATAGAGAGCAAAAGAAGCACTACATGTTTATCAGAGAAAGTTATAGAGACAAGAGAGACAGAAAAACTAAGTGTCATAGAAAGAGAGTGGGTACATGTTTAGCAGAGAAAGTCTCTCTATCCCTTTTCCCATTTGTTCTCTGCTCTCTCTCTCTCTCTCTCTCTCTCTCTCTCTGGGTTGAAAATATATGTGATATGGTGTCAAACGATTATAATTACTAAACTTTCAGTTCTGCTTTTGTTATAAAAACGTGTTGTGATTGAAAGCCTTCATATAAAACGTGTTTTGAAAAAGAAAATAAGAAAATGTTTTAGGAAAACTATTTGTCGCACACAGTTTATGCAATCGTAACAAACATTATTTTAAAAATGAGATATTTAATGGCGAGTTAAATTTTCAGAGGGTAGCAAGCATTGTTATAAACAGTATGTACTCATGTGTCATGTCAGGAATTGTGGTTTTTTTTAAACCGAACCCGTTTACAAAACATGTAACCTTTTCTCTAAGATAACTTCTTTATTTAGATATTTCAAAATTTTTAAAGACAATGTGCAATTTAGAATTGTTGCGTGCTGACAAAATTTACAGACCCTGAAACGTACTACTACACCATAAAAGCGTGTGACTTACGTGCGAGAAACTTTTCGTGTTAACCGTTTAGCGTTTCGTGTGAATCAAAATTAAATTATGAAGTGATAATTTTTGTATTTGACATCCATATTTATGATAGATTTATTCAGGCTCCAACCGAAATTACCACCTCATAATATTCAACGAATGATTCCGGATTACTTATTTTAAAATATTTTTTTCAGGAGTTGTACAATGAAATATTAGAACATTGACATATTTGTGTGATTTTCATTTCTTTTCATTGTACAAACCCCGCTTGCGCCCCAACATACGGCATTTCAATTAATTTGACTGTTCAATACAAAATCGATTCGTAGTGTAGACAAATACACTGAACATGTAAATCGTAGTTAAATGCATCTAAGTCACCTTAAAAAAATTGATAGATGTACTGAAATAATCTACCTTGAATGTAGCTGAAAATCATTATTTGTACATCATTTTCACTTCGAATTCCCGTTGACTTTTAACAGAATTCCCCAGTAATGGAATGCATTTCATGCCCCCTCTCCACATCCCCTATAGAAAACACTAAGTTATTAAATCAAATTATTGTATTTTTATTTTGTATTCTTAAAAGTAAGTCAATGTTATTGTTAATATTAACGTTTACTATAGTTGAAAAATTGCATGATCTACCAATGCACTTGCGATGAGCTGATGTGCTTTCATTCTGTTTTCTTCCAATACTTTCGGTTTTGACCTAATCTAACAAGGCATTCATGAGACAATTCGTTTAAAAAAAAAACGTTTGAATAGATAGATAAAACATTAAGCAATATAAAACTTAACAGTTTTCTTGATTTAGTAAACATATCTATTATTTTTAATACGGTGATGTTGAAATAAAGCGGTGGCACTTCACAGATTAAGATATCCAAGCCATGTACTGTGAGGCGTGACTAACCCTGTCTGGCAAGCACTGTCAGTAATTTTGAAAGTGATTTTGGAAGTCCGTGTTTATATAAGCTTCTCATGAGGGTCTATCACGTATAAAAGGTGTGAGACCCAATTGACAGGCGTAATCGTTCTATTGTATTGAACGGGGTATCACCAAATTCTACCGTCCGGTTAAATGAAGCAAAATTGATAGTAAAACAGTGTTTTGTGGTAAAAACAGACCGGTCAGATCAGAACGCGGAATTCTGGATAAATGAGACAAAAAAAACGTGTAAAAATATGTTCACAAATCAAACATGTTTACTTACGCTAGAAATGCACAGAGGAATTAATTATCTGAATTATTACAAAACAGTTCCAAACACACACGTTAGATAAAGATTAGCGTGTTAGTATCTCTCTCTCTCTCTCTCTCTCTCTCTCTCTCTCTCTCTCTCTCTCTCTCTCTCTCTCTCTCTCTCTCTCTCTCTCTCTCTCTCTCTCTCTCTCAGTACTTTTGCTTTCCAATATCATGTATATGTTTTGATTGTAAAATCATTTACCATCCAAATTTTTTGCTGTATAATTTTTATTTGTGTTATACATGAACGGATGTGATGTAGAATTATGTGGTCTCTTTTTCGGTTTAAAACGTATGAGACATGTATGTACACAGAGATACAGTGGATGAAGTCAAGAAAAACAAAATACGTATGTGGTATACACAGGTAAAATTGCAACATATGTTCAACATATGTTAAACATATGTTGAGCATATGTTCTGAAACATATGTTCGCCATAAAAAAACGAGCATCATATGTTAAACATATGTTCATAAACATATGTTCATCATATGTTTAACATATATTAAACATATGTTTTTGATAACCATATGATTACCATATGTTTATTAATATATGTTAGACGTATGTTGAACATATGTTAATTTCATTTTTGTGTTTTTACTTCTTCTTTTAATATGCTGTTTATCATTTGACAAGTCAAGTCTAAAAGTCTGTCTAAAATGTTAAAACAAAAGCAAATACAACCATCAGACCTTTTAAAATTTTGCAAATTAAGAAGTGGAAAACCATTAAATATATTTGTGTTATTTCTAGAAAGTGATATTTTTAAAATCTTACAAAAAACCATTAGAACTAAAAAAAAATTATAATTTAAATCATTCATACAGTCATTCCATATTTAAATTTATTTACCATAACTTGTAAAGCAAATGTAAGCAGAGATACGTTGAGCTCAAGAAGAATATCTGGATCCTGGATCATTCATCACTTCATTATCTTCAATAAGATATGTAAGATATCTTACAACTACAAAATATAATATACTGTCACACAGTGTCACTCAATATTTGATATATTAAAATGATTTGCATATCTCCATATCCATTAGTTTGATTATAATATACACAAAATATAAAAATAATGTTAATAAAACCTTTTATTTAATTTTTAACATATTTTATGTATAAAGTGGTGCATGTAAAAAATTTATTGAACATGATTAATTTTACTATAGAATAATATTACAATTTTAAAAAACACACATCATGCTGCAGTTTTGAATGTGTACGAAATGTATATATTTTGTACTTACTTCTTTATAATATCTGACACTGTGTTAATTGATGCCATCTGTGACGTGCCCAGTAGTCACTGCATTCCTAAAATAAAAACACTTTTTTTCAATTCGCATGTAATAAAAATTACACTATAAATAATGATAATTTTTTTTAATGACAAATGAATTGAATTGATATAACTATTTCTATGAGATATATCATTGTACAATTTGTGTTGACACAAAATAATTCATAAAATCAATAGGAATTTCCCTGTGGGATTGTAAATTTTTTTTTCATAACTGATTAACAGTGATAGAAGACATACTCGTTGCCTTGCAATGAGCTTTGCTCTAGTTTTGGGGGCTACTTTCACTTTCCAAATTTTTAAATGCATCTGATCTTAATATAACTTTCAAATCCACATGTTTATGCTTGTTTACCATTACACTTGTTAGGTCTAAATAAACTATAGCCAGTGAGGTTTTGAGTTGTAGCACTGTGTGAAGAAATTTATAGGCCTAACCTAGATATTCTACATTCTGTCATTCGTAAACATAGTAATTACTTTATGATTTAATCACTGTATTTTTAAAACAATTTCAACAGCCTTAGATGTTTTTAAAATGTAAACAACAGTAATGACAATCGGTTGTTGACATTATTACAGACCACTGCTTGCACTGGTACAGTAACGTTTTTCAGTCCAAAATTTCTGTGAGAACACAACTACAGCCTGTAGATTGGCTCATTGCCACTATATAATTTTAAATAGGTAACTGGAAACGCATTCTTACCTTATATAAGTACAAGTTAAAATACATCCTACAGATTGATCTTCTGCCTCAGTGACGTAAAATATGACGTATGTTTATGAACTCTAAATTTAAAACCGATTCAGGCTTAAATCCGGATATGTTAACTAAACACTTAATTTGATAAAAAAGCATGGCTCATGTTGGTCATATAATTTCTTTATACGCGTATGTATTACTACATGTGTAAAATTTTAAGCAAACATACACGTCTAATCAACATAACGCAACTTCAAAACATATGCTTATCATATGTTTTAAACAAACAGATGTTCAAAATATGTTCAACATACGTTGAACATATGGTTACCACAAATATATGATCAACATAAGTTTTGAGTCTGTAATATGTTAAACATATTTTTCAAACATATGTTAACAATATTTTTCAAACATATGTTCAACATACTGTGAAAAATTCATATGTTTAACATATGTTCAACGTATGTTCAACATATATGTATGTTACTCGAAACATATGCTGAACATATGTTGCAATTTTACCTGTGTATAATTCATAAATGTTTCATGTATATATGAAATTATATAAAGGCAGCTAAGGCCATCATTAAAAAATATCTATGTTTCCCCTAACCCGACCCTAAATTTTGAAGTTGGGTAGGTAGGTAGGTATATAATTTTTTGTTCTGCCTGGGCACAATTGAAAATGCATTACTATTTTATCAACTTAAGGTAATGTAAAGAATTTAAATGTTTGTGAAGTCATATTCAATGATTCTACAATATCAAGTTTACACAAAATCACTACACTTGCAGATAATATTCTTCTATGACAAGGAAATAGGTGTCTAAAAAAATAAATATTACATGTAACCCAAATATGAAACATAATGCCAGGGAAGAAAAAAAAATATTTATATTATATATAATACAAATGTTTGCAAATTTACTTAATTTCACTTTAATTATAGTCATTACCAAAACCAACTCTTTTGTTTCGGTCTTTTTGAAATTTGACGAATTTAAGAGAACTGTTTAATTTTTTTACAACATGAAGAGTCTTTCATATCAAAAGTTACAAACCTTATTTTTGGGAGACTTATTTTCCCTAATAGAAAATTAGGGAGAAGGGGAGACTGTCATTATTTGATACAGCATAACCTACCGGAATGATGATATACACAGATTTAACCTTAATTAAAATTGGATTAGAATTTAAGCAAGTTAATAAAAATAAAGCAACTAAAAATTTAAACAGTAATGCAATCTATTAAAATTAATTTATTTGATGTATTCTTATATTTTAAAGATGAGATATTTTGTAATTGTGTTAGCGAAATGAAAGACAAAATCCGTCTTTGTATATCTGTGTATTTTTGCAATTTTTAGGTATTAGTCTAACCGATTTACCCAATTACAACCGTTGCGGAAAGGGTCATTTTAATTTTTAAGATAACTGTAGACAGATAGATTTATGATTTTTTTTTGCATTTTTTGGCAAAGTTATTAAATAACTGAAAGTTACCAACTAATTGCAATATCAACACTAAAAGTAATAAACATCGATTGTACTTGTACACAGTGGGTTATATGTTGCATAACCCGTATTTATTGTAACTCATAAAATATAGGACAATTGCAAACTATTAATGACAACAGTTGTTAACTGAGGCTGTGGAAACATCTTTTGAATGAAATAATTATAATTTCAATGTCTTTAGGGTTAATTTACATGATCGGGAACTCAGAATACAGGGCGACTTCAACTTCAAATCCCGGCAAAGTTACCGATCAAAAAGCGAGTATTTCACCCATGTTGATGATCAAGGCCAACAACATGATTGTAAAACGAAAATGATGTGGGTCTCCAAAAAACAATTTTGGGTAAAATTAGGTTTCTTAAAAAAAACATATTCAATGTGGTTAAAAAACAGTTCAGTCGGCGGGATTTAATTGGGTCGGTCGCGTCAGGGGAAACATAGGTTGTTTTTTTAAAATTATTTTTGCCTATTTTTTTGTCTGTTGGTCACACAGGCGACCTATTGCAATCGCCCGTCTGTCGTTTTGTGTCATTTATAGACGTCATAGTATACAGCTCTTAAATAGGTATGAGGGCAGTAGTCATTGTGTTAGCCCTAGGGTAAGAACTGTTGCCCGTGAGCATAGGCCAAGGTCAACATCAATATCTGACCAAGGTATTGACGAAATAACTATTGCCCTCATCCTTATTTAAGGTTTGTTTTTTGTGAAACAAAGGAAAAATATATCCTTGTGATAATGCCAGGGCTGGGGTATTGTCAAATTATCTTCTTCAGGGATAGTCAAATACTCAGCCAGGTTAACGGGGAAAGCCAGTCGTAGGATACAGTCAAACACTCAGAAAGGGTGGGGGAAAAGCTACAAATATGTAGTCATAGACCGCCAGCCAATTGCCAAATGACCTCAAATATAATTGATGTGTTCCTTTTTTGAAAATATTTGATAATTAGGCTAAAACAAAGAGCAACGAGAAGAACAGTAACTGTATGAGAGAGAAGATAGAGAAGAGAGATAGAAAGAGAGAGAGAGAGAGAGAAAACCTCGGTGTCATAGAAAAAGAGTGGGTTCAAGTTTAGCAGAGAAAGTCTCTCAATCCCTTTTCTCGTTTGTTTTCCACTCTCTCTCTCTCTCTCTCTCTCTCTCTCTCTCTCTCTTATGTCAATCATATTTTGGGCCATTTCTTTAACAAGTTGAGTTTCATTATTGATATGAAACATTATCATTTTTGTAGGAATGATATATTATTACATTGAAGAAACATATTTAAATGAAAAAAGATCATATAAAATTTGATATTGTTATATGGAAAGAGTGTGGTTGACTTTATTTAAAACTTTTTTTTTGTATTGACCAGGTAGTGATTTTGAGACCTAGTCCCTCCACACAATGAAAACAGAAAGCACTTCATGTGAAGTACATCGGTGTTCTAAGTGTATGGGGGACACAGAGTACTATTGTGTATCGTGTACGTGTGAACTGTGTCCCCAGTGTAAAGAGAACCATGTAAAAGATCTTCAAACAATAGACCATGATGTTGTATCATACCGTGATCAGATCAACTACATCCCATCGCAAGAGATATGTGTGAAACATCCTAGCCATGTTTATATTAAGTACTGTGAACCTTGTCAAGTTCCTGTCTGCAACCATTGCACACATCATAGAAATCACCGACAATTAGTTATTACAACATCCTATAATACAAAGCGACAACAACACAGAGGAACCATTCACACCATCAGAAGTGAGGCTCTCTTTTACAGACCTGTTCTTCTGCCACGAATCAAAACTGATTTCAAAACTTGTCAAACAGAATTCTCCCTCTATCAATCAGAGATGTTAACAAAGGCCCAGACACTGAAGCATCTCATTGACTATATACAAAACCATTTCATGTGTAATGTATTATGTGACTTTGATTTCAAACACAGATGTTCAAAACAGAAGAAAGAAATGATCATACATATTGTCAGCCTACAGAGATATGTATACATATATGAACAGAGGATAGTAATCAGACCGCTACAATTCCTCTCCTCCATAAAGACAGCCCTCCCCCAGATACATCCGACACTCCACACCAGCCAGCTCTCCATGACTAAGTCACTCAACAAGGAGGATATGATGGAGTCACTATGTGCAATTCAAATCACAGAGAGAGGAAACCGACGCGTAGGAAACCAGTGTCTGCTGAATCTGACGTCTGGTGTTGAGTTCCATCAATCTCTTACAGTGACAGGTGCTGGTTGTTGTTTTCACATTTCAAGTGTGACATCAGACCGGGTCTGGGTCAGTGATGGAAACAATCTCATCTTGACAGACACAACAGGTGTCCCTCTACATTGTGTAGAAGATTCATGGAGTGGTTTTTATAGAGGATTACACACAGTAAACAGTGAGGGTGAACTGATTTCTATAGATAGGAATTATAACATCAACAAATTGTCAAAGGATATGAAAACAACCACAACATTTATAGAGAGAACAGACTCTACATGGAGACCACGGTGTGTGTACTTGTCCCCGTCCACTGGGGATCTACTTGTCGGGATGTATTATATTCATACAGGGACATGCAAGGTAGCCCGGTACAACCAGAGCGGACAACTGACACAGACCACACAGCATGATAACACAGGACGGAGACTGTATAGTAGACCGAACTATATAACAGAGAACAACAATGGGGATGTCGTGGTGTCTGACTATAGAGCTGTAGTTGTGACAGAGCGTGGAGGAAGACATCGTTTCTCCTACACAGGACCTCCATCAGGATCAGGACTAGGGCCACATGGAATCTGTACTGACGCGCTGTCACACATCCTGGTGTGTGATGATAGAAGTGACACAGTACAGATGTTGGACAAGGACGGCCAGTTCCTGTCACATCTACTGACAATATCACAAGAGATGGGTGAACCAAGGAGCCTGAGTTATGATGTCAACACTCACCGTCTCTGGGTCGGATCAGTGACCAACAACAAGGTGTGTGTCTACAGGTTTATCACCAGACAGAACGCTCTGACAGGTAAGTATGAGTCATTATCATCGATGTAGTATATATGTGTTAGGTATCATACAGATTTTAATGAGATCTAAGTATACCTTAGTTATCTTTGTTATATCAAACAGGTCATAATAGATTATTAATATCAGTTGATATCTATTTCATTGTGATTGTAATTAATATATTAGCTATATATCAATATAATTGTTATTCATTAGTACATGTCTCTACATGTTATCATATGTAGTTAAATGAGTTTGATAGTTTCTTTAAACAGAAATTTAATTAACCGTATCTATGTACTTAAATCAGAGTAATACATTAACTTAATCTATTCCGTGCAACAAAACATGATAAGAACTCTATGTTTGATGTTTGTAGACCAACGTCGTGTGATGGAGTCACTGAGTGGAATCCCAACCCCAGGGACAGAAAAACCACAGCAAGGAAACCAGTGTCTGCTGAAACTGATGACTACCTCCGAGTTACTTCACTCTCTCACAGTGACAGGTGTTGATCGTTGTGTACACATTTCCTGTATGACATCAGACCGGGTCTGGGTCAGTGATGATGAAAAAAATCTCATCTTGACAGACACAACAGGTGTCCCTCTACATCGGGTGGAGGATTCATGTAGTGGTTTATATGGATTACACACAGTGAACAGTGAGGGTGAACTAATTTATATGGATATGAATTATAACATCAACAAACTGTCAAAGGATATGAAAACAACCACCACAATTATAGAGAGAACAGACTCTACATGGAGACCACGGTGTGTGTACTGGTCCCCGTCCACTGGGGATCTACTGGTCGGGATGTATTATATTTATACAGAGACATGCAAGGTAACCCGGTACAACCAGAGCGGACAACTGACACAAACCATACAACATGACAATACAGGACGGGGACTGTATAGTGAACCTAACTATATAACAGAGAACAACAATGGGGATGTCGTGGTGTCTGACTATTGGCCTGGTGCTGTAGTTGTGACAGAGCGTGGAGGAAAACATCGTTTCTCCTACACAGGACCTCCATCAGGATCAGGACTAGAGCCATATGGAATCTGTACACATCCTGGTGTGTGATGGTGAAACCAACACAGTGCAGATGTTAAATAAGGACGGTCAGTTCCTGTCACATCTACTGACAGAATCACAAGAGATAGGTGAACCACTGGGCCTGTGTTATGACGTCAACACTCACCGTCTCTGGATCGGATCACTGGACAACAACAAGGTGTGTGCCTACAGGTATATTACCAGACAGGGCGCTCTGACAGGTAAGTCTGAGTCATTATCATTCACATTAATTAGATAAAGATAACTAAGACACACATTCCGTGTTAATTATCAGTCAATAAGATACATGTATGACATGTTTATCTGTGTGATTGTTTGTCAATATAAACAGCTCATAATGTTACTGGGTTAGCAGTATCTACCAGTCATTGGAATTAATTGTTTATCTAAAATGAATAGAAATTAAATGTATTTCAATATAAGATGTACAGTCACATGCCATTCTTATTAGTTAATTTATAAATTAGGTCAGTGTAATTAATAAACGAGATATTATCATAGTGACACATGTATTTGTAGTTTGTTTTGTAACATGTACGTGTCAATTGAACTGATTTAATTAATTACGTAACTATGAAAGCATGTGTCAATGTAATTAGTTTGAAATTATTTGTAGATGTAGCTATTTTTATTTATTTAATTCAATTGATTTGTAGATTTTACGTATGTATCATTACATAACCTGTATGGTTTAGATAAATTAATGGTCAATTAATGCCTTCTTGTAGATGAACACAGACACCGTCTTGATGGGGAGGCCATGTTCAGCTCAACATCAGCCGTAGAATGGAGATAGCTTGGATATTGACAGGTTGTAAATGTTTCTATACAAATTTAGTCTGCTCTCCAAACCACACATGTTGTTTGTCACTTTGTTCAACATCTGCAGCTCAAATTGACCTGTGTATAATTCACATGGACTGTAATACTGACTCCTGTTTATTTCACACTTTGTGATCATCCAAAAATGGCTTTATGTGAAATTGAATGTAATGAAAATGGATTCCAGAAGAAAATGATATGGTAATTTATAAATAATACTTAGTGTAAACTTAAATTTTCATTGTTTTTTTTTCACCATTAGATATGAAGACTGCTATTGAATACAAGCATTGTGTATTCCTGACCATGATTTTCCATTTAAAGTCTCCAACACAGTTTTTGATGGAATCAGATATAATATTTCCTAAAGAGACAGATACCGGTATCTTATTCAGTGATAACAGACCGTGTGTTTATAGCTCTACACAAACTTATTCAGTGATGTAACGGACCGTGTGTTTGTAGCTCTACACAGACTTATTCAGTAATGTAACGGACCGTGTGTTTATAGCTTAACGCAAACTTATTCAGTGATGTAACGGACCGTGTGTTTATAGCTCTACACAAACTTATTCAGTGATGTAACGGACCGTGTGTTTATAGCGCTACACAAACTTATTCCGTGATGTAACGGACCGTGTGTTTATAGCTTAACGCAAACTTATTCAGTGATGTAACGGACCGTGTGTTTATAGCTCTACACAAACTTATTCAGTGATGTAACGGACCGTGTGTTTATAGCGCTACACAAACTTATTCCGTGATGTAACGGACCGTGTGTTTATAGCTTAACGCAAACTTATTCAGTGATGTAACGGACCGTGTGTTTATAGCTCTACACAAACTTATTCCGTGATGTAACGGACTGCGTGTTTATAGCTCTGTGCAAACGTATTGCGTGATGTAACGGACCGTGTGTTTATAGCTCTACACAAATTTATTCAGTGATGTAACGGACCGTGTGTTTATAGCTGTATGCAAACGTATTCAGTGATATAACGGACAGGTTGTTTATAGCTCTGTGCAAACGAATTCCGTGATGTAACGGACCATGTGTTTATAGCTCTACACAAATTTATTCTTATGTAACAGACCGTGTGTTTATAGCTCTACACAAACTTATTGAGTGATGCAACGGACCGTGTGTTCTAGCTCTACACAAACGTATTCAATAATGTAACGGACCGTGTGTTTATAGCTCTACACAGATTTATTCAATGATGTAACAGACCGTGTGTTTATAGCTCTACGCAGACTTATTGAGTGATGTAACATACCTTGTGTTTATAGAGCTCTCTAGATACGCAGACTTATTCCGTGATGTAACGGACCGTGTGTTTATAGCTCTACACAGACTTATTATGTGATGTAACGGACCGTGTGTTTATAGCTCTACACATTTTTACACATCATGTTGTTTTTTTCCCCCCAGGTAATCTCACTTATGATTCACATTTGATGCATATGAAAGTGAATAAAATATGTCTAACTACTCATTTAGTTGTATCTTATTATTAGTCAGACTCCGTGCAGTTAACAAAAGAACAAGAAAACAATAATGGTTCAAATTAATTCTCTGAGCATTGTCTATCTCCCTCAATATGCATTTTATAAATAAAATGATTTGATATTAAAAGGGACATAACTCCTCCTAAATCTATCATATCAAATTTTCCTTCAATCATGCATGTCTATACCTTTTTTTTAACGACAATAAAATTATAATTTGAAATGCGCAAGAACTCACAAAAAATATTGGAATTAGTAGTTACTAGTAGTGGTATAATGCACAATTACAGATTATGTCCTATATTTAAAACGACAAGGATTTACGTAATTCCATGCAGCGGTTTGTGAGGAGTTGCGCTTAGAAACTGTTCATTATGTACTATATTCAATATAAATTAATGAAGTCGAATGTTTGTGGTTATATGAACATCTTCACAGTGTTTTCTAAACACCTACAAATTTTTTCGGAATTCCATAATGCGGTTTAAGATCTAGAAGAGTTTTACTTTAAAAAGGGAATGGTCTGACGAGGATTCTCAGTCTCTTCATGCTTTAGGCCACCACGGTCCTTAATAGAGACGTCACACTCGCTTGGTTTTTACATGAAAATCCTCCTACTTTGCCGTGCCTTTGTTCATCGTTCGTAATTCAATGAAGAGTTCCTGAATAGAAATTGTGTTATTAAACAGTTGTTGAATTTAGGATTATTTATCACCAAGTTGGGGTAATTTTATTTTAAAACGCACATTTAGGGTAGCGGCTATCAACAACGCCAACATTTTCACATCCCCAACACTCGGTTCTCAGATCAAACCCTTTAAGAAAATACATACATTTGAAACTCGGACTTGAGGCAGGACCACGCTCTTCCAACGAACCTGCTACCTTTGAAATCAATTCATGTATTCTCTCAATCCTAATAAATAGTAATGGTTGGGCTAACTGTGCTGGATCCCCGCACGTTACCACAGATTGTTATGTTGTGCTAACTATGCTGGATCCCCGCACGTTAGCACAGAGTGTTATGTTGGGCGAACTGTGCTGGATCCCCGAACGTTAGTGGAGTGTTTGTGATATCAGACTAGCTGTGCTGGATTTCCGCACGTTAGTGTCAATTTTGTCTACAGAATTATATCGGACTGTCCGTGCTGGAATCTCCGCAAATTCTTAAGTTGTTATCTCGGAACTCCGAGAATTGGTTTTCATTGGAACACCATGTACCGTTATTTTATCAACTTAAATACAACTTGTTGAACTTTTGTTTTGTTTTGGAGTTTTTATTCAGCGTAAACTTGAGCGAGTGTAACGAATTGAGCTTTCCCCTGAATTTACCATTTGGATTTTAAGAACTTTTACATCACAATTCACAGTTTACAATACAAACCAAATACAAGATACGTTCGTGAGAGTTGGGTAGTATTTTTAGTAGAAAGCCGATTGACATGCTACAGGGCTAACTGCAACTTCACGGAGAATTCGCGATAGGAACTTTACACTTAAAATTCTTAGGTGAAAATTGTTGTGAGAATCGAATTGTTCCCCGTCCTTTCAATAAAACGAGCAATAGAAACTCCTACGTCATGATGAACCAACTAGTGCGACCGTCCATCTGCAAGAAGTCCGCCAAACAGAAATTATGGGACAGGAATCGAATGCAGCAGTTTTTGGATAAGAAATTCCAGGGATCTCTGAACTCTGTGTCTCCGCCCGCTACTAACGTTACCATCATAACGACGCATTCGGAAGAAAATCCAACGCAAGCTTCCCATGCGGATTCGGAATTGACCACCATCACCCTATGTCCAGGTGATGTAGTGGAAACTGGTGCAAACGCCGTGGACGAAATAATTAAAGACAATTCCAAACTAAGAGAACTCACAAAAACTTATGAGAGAAATATTAAAGACCTAACCCTGGACAGTTACTTTTATTACAGAACCTGTTACAAAAACAATCGAACTGTGCTGCATTACAGAGCAATTTATTAGACGCTAAATGGCTTTGAATCAACATATATTGTGAATTTTTTGTCAAATATGTATGTTTGCATTGTTTTTTAAAGCTTTAATTTTGTTTCAAGTAGAACTCTGGGACAGAGTTCATTAAGGCTGTGAGAGAGATTGTTATAGATAAGTTTAGAAATCTTCGATTTTAAACTTTCAATGTAACAGGTTATCAATTTAAAATTTACAAGCTGCTATGAGAACTTAAGTTTAATCTTTTTTTTCTCAAATCAACTACGCAATTTAGTTTGTAACAAAAAAAAAAGAAATAACCAAACAAACAAACAGAGATGCTTTCATGTGACAAAAACATTAATCCTCCTAACACTAGTCTGTCTTTGATATCTTCTTTGCTTAATCTCTAGGCAAATTAAATAATTATTGGACAACAGAAGTGTGAAATTATCGTAACAGCTATATGTGTGAATGTTTACTTTTCTGACATGCCTATATTACTATTACTAAATAATTGTAAGAGAGAATGGTGTACGATCTGGAAGAGAACGATTGGGCTAACTGTGCTGGAACCCCGCACGTTAGCAGAGAATGTTATGCTGGGCTAGCTGTGCTGGATCCCCGCACGTTAGTGGAGTTAGTGTGATATCGGACTAGCTGTGCTGGATTTCCGCACGTTAGAGTCGATTTTGTCTACAGAATTATATCGGACTGTCCGTGCTGGAATTTCCTCACACTCTTAAGGTAGTCCATCCATAACTAAGGCAATTTTAACAATTTTGATTGATCTATACTACATCAAATATGTATTTTAAAGTTATGACATGTATGAGGCTGACACAAACGAAACTCGGGAGTATATGTCACACTCATATTTTCACCGATTACATGTTTTTAGATATTTTCATTCAGTTTCATATAAAGCGTTTATTTCAATAATCCAAATGAACAGAAACAGGATTTTATAACTCTTAATTTTCTATAATTTAGGAAACTATGTGAAATTGAATGATATAAGATTTTATGTTTTTCATTTGTCTATGGGTAAAATAAATGGTTTGAAAAGTGTGAAATTCCTTAACTATTTTTTTAAAGGCCAAGACCCATGTCATTTAGCATTGTTTATTTATCCTAAGTAAAATTTGTGTCTTCTTACACTCATTTTTCTTTGATGTCACCAAATTCTTTGTTATCCAATATGTGTGAAGCAATTTACTGTCTAAACACCAGGTGTCATACATAGACTATTATTTACTCAAGTTGAGCCCTTTTAGCAAAAATGTAGTTCTTACTTAATGTTAATTATTATCACGCGTTAATCGTCTGTTTACTTACATTTTTCTAAACATACGCAATTGTCACTAATTTCATTGGTCAGTTTTGCAAGAACTAAATTTTTACGACAGGCGAGAGTTGGGCTATGCGCATCACTCGATTGCGCTCTTCCAATTAACACCTTTACTTACTGCCCACTCTCTGCCTCTTTTTCAAGGTATGTAAAATTATATATTGTACGTTTTTATATTGCGTAAACTATTTTATTTTATTTTTATTATGAGTATTTTAATATAATTGTTAGTATCATACAACTCAATAGTTTTAGTAATATATTTTTGTCATTATGTTAATATTTTCATAAATTATTGTGACCGCGTAGATTTTACGGTGTTAAGGCATTCTTCTGAAACTGCATCCGCCGTGTGCAGTACGAACAGGGTGAGGGAATGCTGGCGTAAAAGGAACAAGGTATAAGATCGAGGCGCGCTCTGGGCCGTAAGTTAAAAACGAAGGTTATGTATGTCGTATTCCCAAGAGTCCAACAATATGCAATTCCAGAGAAATAGAACCAAGTGATGAAGGATTCAGTATTTATTATCAATCGAGTTTAAAAGATGAACAATGGCAAACAAATAAGGGACATAGACGGAAGCGGCATGTAATGCGTCAGGCCTCCGAACTAAAGATTGACAAATACAATTCAGTTTATATAAGAATCTAAACAATGAGTGAAATTGACAATTTGATGACATTAAATGAATTGAGTGAAAGATTCACAGGTATTGTGTAATAAGATTCACTCAATGAGTCTTTGATGGCCAGGACATGAAAGGCATATATAATTACGCAATGTTGTTTCAAGAGATTAGTAGTTCTTGGGGGAAACATATGTCTGATTTGTAATTACAACTAATTAAAGAATCTGTCAGGTGTCAATGGCTAATTCACTTTGTTAAAACTAAATTCCAAGAATATATGACAAAACAAATGTTGTAGTTGAAAACTAAAGTTCGAAATAAAGATAATTATTGAACAGTCAATTTAGCACTGTGATAATATTAAGACCAGATTGCTCAGTACTACCGTACTGCGAGACGACATGTCATAAATGAGATAACCAAGTATCACCCATTGTTACCATTCTACAGGTCCTTCACCAGCTGTAAGAACTTGTTCAGCAATAATCATTTTAATGACAATGATGCTGATAAGCATAATTTTTACAGTTTTATATTTCTAAAATTTGACCATGGCTCATTATTATTGTTTCGTCACAATAAGTTTCTCATTTTCATTGCGTCTCCAAATTATTGTAAAACGGTTGTGTAATTATATATTAGGTATCGATATAGTCAGTCATAAAATAATTATCACCTTGCAAGACAAGTGTCGCCTGAATAAACAACCCGTGACACGGGTCCCGGGTCTAACGACTGGAGCCATTTAAATGACAAAGTAGGTGTTAGTTAGGTATAGCACTTGTAGATACACGGCAACTTCGAGGTATCGAGAGTAAGAAACTATAGATTATGAACAACGGGACTGCAGTTTGACTTCGAGGAATCAAGAGTTTCGAGAGATAAAGAGTTCCAGAAATCAAGAGTAAATTTGTTTAGTTATATAGGGAAAAAATCGGGACCCTAGACTCACTTCGAGCGATCTAAGTTCGAGCCATCGAGAGTCACCTGTATGTACATTTTATACGTCATATAAATCTTGACATCATATCTAAAATAAAGGGGTGTTTGTGTTACGTTACAATGAAAAGATTATCACCCTGTAACCCCAAACCTTACCTTAACAATGAATTCTCACCTCTGTATCTCTCTTAAAATTTTGATCTCAAATCGTGTCTTGGTCACAATTAGCTTTTTTGTCCTGTTGTAAATGTAAATTTTATCAATACACTTCAACAAGTAGCTCTTATATTCATCTTACAATTTAGCATTCATCATTGGGGTGGGGGGAGGCGGGATATTATTGGTTATAGCAGTAAAGGTAGTCTCTCATATTCATTTTACAATTTAACTTTCATCATGGAGGGGGGGGGGATTATTGGTTATAGCAGTAAAGGTAGTCTCTTATATTCATCTTACAATTTAGCCTTCATCATGGGGGGGGGGGGGGGGAATTATTGGTTATAGCAGTAAAGGTAGTCTCTTATATTCATCTTACAATTTAGCCTTCATTATGGGGGGGGGGGGATTATTGGTTATAGCAGTAAAGGTAGTCTCTCATATTCATCTTACAATTTAGCCTTCATCATGGGGGGGGGGGGGGATTATTGGTTATAGCAGTAAAGGTAGTTTCTTATATTCATCTTACAATTTAGCCTTCATCATGGGGGGGGGGGATTATTGGTTATAGCAGTAAAGGTAGTCTCTTATATTCATCTTACAATTTAGCCTTCATTATGGGGGGGGGGGGGTGGGAGATTATTGGTTATAGCAGTAAAGGTAGTCTCTCATATTCATCTTACAGTTTATCTTTCATCATGGAGGAGTATGGGGGGGGGGGGTTGGGGGGTTATTGGTTATAGCAGTAAATAACAGTACAGACAGACGAGCGTTTTTTTTCCAGTGCTACTTTACTGTCTGTAGCTGTTATGGATGATTTACCTTGGACTCCTGTATTTTGCGCTGTAGCTGGTCGTTTTCTGAGATGACCTTGTCCAGGGCAAGCTGTTTTCCTGCGAGGCTTTCCTCCAGTTCCTCGATTCTGTCATAGGCCGCGTACAACGCTGTCTGTGTCCGCAGTAAGGTCCGGGTGTCCTACAACACGTCAATGTAATACTATATCATAATGTCAAACATCAATGTAATACTATATCATAATGTCAAACATCAATGTAATACTATATCATAATGTCAAACATCAATGTAATACTATATCATAATGTCAAACATCAATGTAATACTATATCATAATGTCAAACATCAATGAAATACTATATCATAATGTCAAACATCAATGAACAGTTAACATCATGGAACAGTCCTCATCATGCAGGGATTTATCTGTACATTCTCAGGGGCCAAAATTTGGCCCCATTCCAAATCGAAAACAGGTTCATTTTCCCCCACTTTAGCAGTATTTTTTCCCAAATGGTGAATTGTGCTTATATATTGATTTTGTTGGGAAAATACTTCGTAAAGTAACCAAAATTACCATAAATTTTCTGTATTTAACTCATTTAACAAAGCTGCAGTCAAATAAGGAAATAAGTTTAAAAACACTAGGTAAACATCGCCAACTTCTAATCCGAATTTCCTCTGTTTTTCTAAAAACATTGTAATTTGTGGTTTACTGTGAATGTATCATATTATTTATACATTACTAGATCGATGCTTAAGGTATCCCACTCCTCAATGTTCTTGTATCAAGAATTTCTTGAGAAGTATTCTATTGAAATCTGTAGATAAAACACATTAAATAATACAAAGATAATGGGAGGTCAGTGTTCATCCCTCTGAGTTATGGTCAATTAAATTTGACCTTATTGCACCTAAAATGCGATTTCAGCCTGATTAGGATTTGTTGTTAACCCTTGCTCTGCTATATTGTTATCAAATTTAAAGAGCACCTATGCTGAATTGTTTTGGGAAAATCACATTTTGATGACATCAATTCTTTATCAATGCATAAAATCTTTATTTACAAAGATATATAAATGAAATTTTCCAAAGTTGTAGAGCACGGTTGTTTTGTTCTTTTGAAAAAGTTTGCATTAATTTCATAAAGAATTGTTGCCATGGTAACCATTTTATTTACTAATTGCAGAAAAAAAGTGTTAAAATTCTTTTTAAATTAGCATCAATTTTATTCAAGGCAGTGAACCAAAGGACAATTAATTTAAATATGATACAAAAATAACAAAATAATACAAAATTGATTCATAGTCATAAAATTTTCATTTCAATGAACTAATATCACCTTGTGATTTGACACAATTTCAAGAAAATTGTCACACTTATCATTAATTGAATTTTTATCATATCACTGTAAAAAGTTAAGACGAATCATTTTTCAGCTGGCATTTTTTCTAGGTTTCTTAAGAAGATATTTCCCAAGGTCACATACAAAGAGGTCAAGGTCACCACATCAAGTTAAAACTCAATACCACATTTTAAACATTTATAATGCGTTATTTATGTTGACTACTTCATCAGCAATTACATTTTTTCATGCACAGTGCTTCCAGTTTGTTGAAATTTTTGTTAATAACTTTATAAGACTGCGGAACATTAACTGGCAATTTTGGAAATGTACAGCTTACGTCAATTTCACCTGTCACAGTCAAACATTTGAATTGGTGGTGACAAATTGACGCGGACGTTTGAAAAAACATTGGATTGAAACTGTATTATTTCATCAATAAGTAAATAATCAGCAGATATGGGAAGATCACAGTTCGGGAGAGATTGTACGCAAGGCAAAGCATTGTCCGATGTCTTCAGTGAATCATAGGCGCTCGTCAGCCAATTTTGTAAATGACGAACGATATCTATGTTAACATACTATGAAACCAACTGATTTTGATTATAAAATTGATTTTATTCTATAGAGGATAGAAATATATAAATAGATATCGTTCGTAGAAAATAGCTGGGGAGTGACCATGCAGAGAGTCACACGTCTAAGATCAAGTGGGTCGTTGTTAAATCAGGGTTTATTCCTTGAGAAGGATAATTCAATTTCCGATTTAATAAACTTAATTATACCAAGATGAAAAATTTCCTTTTTTTTTGATAAGTGAATGTTTAAGAATAGCCATGCACGTTCATCGCTTATCTAGCATTTCTGAAGTCATCGGACAATGCTTTGCCGTGCGTATAATCTCTCCCGAATTGGGTTTTCTAATATTTGCTGAAAATATACTTATTGATGAAATAAAATAGTTTTCAACCGCTTTGCTGATATTAAATTAAATGTCTTTCGATCGCTTTAACTTATAAAGCAAGTTAGAAACGCCGAGGCGGATTAAAAATACACTTCTTAAAACTACAGTTTCAATCCAATGTTTTCTCAGACGTCCACATCAATTTGTCACCTGTTTTGACTGCAACAGGTGAAATTGACATAAACTGTATATTAACTTGCCAGTTATATTCCGCGGTCTTATTATTGGCATACATTTTCAGAAATGATTTGAATTACTTGCATAGTAGGAAAAATATGTTATAAAATGATCAGCTCAGGTTTTTATTCTGTGAATAGAGCAAAAAATAATGTCAGAAAACCTTGAGCGCTGACACAGTTTTCCATCCAACTTATCTGTTGATGCATCAGTACATTTTTTTGAAAAAGAGAAGATAGTTACTTTAGTAATAGCATCAAAACTTTAAAATACGCACTGTACTCTAAGTTAGCTTGAGCTTAAAACACAACTTCATACAACAATATATAAATCATGCATATCATTGCATAGCACTGCATTCTTCAGCTAATATGCATTTATATGAACATACATGTCACTAAACTTTTCAGAAATTTGAAAAGTGGTTGACATTTTTTGGACAAGTTGAGAGCCTTCAAAACCAACAAATATATATCTAACATATATCTGCATGTACATGAAATTGCTATTTAAAAAGCAAAGTTATTTAATACCAGTTGTTTTTTTTAAATAACCATTTAAGGCAATTGTGTATAACGGTAAAACAGAGTATTATTTGAATTTAGAATTATTTTGGTTCTTGGAATTCAGGGCTTTAAAGAAAATTGCCATTGGTTAGACTAACTTAGACAGGTAACATGAATTTTTCTTATGGATAGTCTAACTAAGGGCAATTTTCTTAAAAACTCTAAATTCCAAGAATCAAAATAATTCCAAATTCAAATAATACTCTGATGTAATTATATAATCATGATAATCATGAACACATTTCTATTTTATATCGAACTTATTTCACACAGAGAGAAAAGCGGAAAAGACATGTACCACAATAACAAAAGCTCAATTAACCTTCTGGCTTTCCTCTTACATGTATAGTTTATACAATTGAAATTACTCTTCTGTTGAGGAATTTGAACTCAATCGACTTCTCTTGTAGGCCAAAAGGAATTCCTGCTTTGTATGATAAATCTCAAAGCAAGGAGAAATGCATAGCGACACATTACACTGTCTGCATTTGTAGCTTGTCATGTGGCCACATCGCCTTTTCCGCTTCTCGCCTGGTCTTAATGGGGGTAGCATCTCCCTCTCTGCTGGTCCACAGAGAATGCACTGGCGATGAAGAAGTTTTTCTCCTTCCATCAACTTGTCCAAAAAATGTCTCCCTGTAAGTCTCTCCAGAACTCTGGGGGCAGGTCGTCCAAGTGGTGTTGAAATGCTCCCTCCAGAGCTCTGGATGAGCTGCTCAACGAGCTTTCTTCGGAAATGGCGCTGCACCATGGCATTGTTGAAACTGCAATTTTCTTTGTACAAAATATAAGAATTTACAATTGCAATATTGATAATATGGAAAATAAGTTTTCTCCACCATTTCATACTTTTGATGCCAAGTTTATAATTTTCCACCATTTGGTTGCTCCTATCAACAGCACCCATTTTTTGATCATAGACATGAACCATGGAAGGCCTACGCGGGCATGTTAAGGCTTCCCGATGCGATATGTAGAAAGTCACTTGTCTGTACTTCATACGATATGACGTCATAATTAACTTTGACGTCACGATCTGCATTCCTGTCGATAGTTCTCAGGGAATGTATCTTAACGTTAAAAGTAAATTATATCAAACCAGTATAATACCGCATGTTTCCTTTATATAGATGCTGCAGTTAATTCTAGACGTACAGAATTCATTCATATTAAAAACCAGTATCAAATAATCGGCAGTTTTAAAGCTTCGTTTTAAGTAAAAGACTATTTATAAACTAGTGGTTTGGAAACTCTCCCTGCTACGTGTAAACAACTGAATGAAGAAATTTTAATGCATGTAAAACCAGCTTGGCGCAGGTGAAAGATCAACACAATTTTAGAATATTTTACGTAAAATTGGTAGAGAATATAAGTACCAATGTGAATCGTGCTGCGGAAACCTACGGATTTACCCAAATTCTTTGTAAATCGCTTTTGATTAGTAAAAATGTGCATTATTTTGATGATTTTGTGGAATGTTTCAACAATATCTTCTATAAACGAAATATCTATTTCTTTCCCAAGCAAGAACTTCAAAGTTTATGACTTACCAAAGGATTTTTCTTAAAAATATGTATGATTTAATGTCATTAATCACCTGCGCCGATGCGTTTTAACTAGATCATTTGCAATATTAGGATTCGCCTGTCACGTGATTACGAAGTACATGTGACGTCACAAAAATGCATCAAATATAATGTTTAACATCGATGTCAATAAATGTAACATAGATTTAAAGAAATACTCCCGGTAAAATTATTTTTGCCATGATTCAAATAATATCGTTTTCCAGCCGTATTTTAGCATCGCGACGCCTTAACAATGCTGCGTAACTTTTGCTTCATGATTTCTCATAAAGTCAGGTCTTCTAGTTTCCACATTGACAGAGGTGTCAGTGGTGCTTATTAGGTACACAGCCTTTGCATCTAGATATTTTAAGCAGCTCAAAGGTCCATATGACATGGTTGCTGTGTCCCCTCTGTTGCTAAGCTGAGCTTTCTTCAATTTGTCTGGGATACCTTTCCTGTAACTGCGTACAGTTCAAGTTGCTCCTGTCCCGAGGACCCACAGATCCATAAAAAGACGCGGTGAACTGTAGTAATTATCGATATAAAGAATATGCCCTTTTTCAAAATAGTTTCTCATTAAATCCATAACTAGATCATATGTTGCCCCGTTTTCTGATGGCTGTACAGATTTTTTACCAGTATATAATTTAAATTTTAAACAATATGCATTTTCTGCGTCACACAAAACATATGCTTTTAAACCATATTTGACTGGTTTGTCTGGGCTATAAACACGAAATGATAAGTTGCCTCGCCAGGCAACCATGCTTTCGTCAATGGCCAAAGCTTGGTTGGGTTTGTATACAGAACGAAACTTTGTAAGGATTCTATGGTACAGGGGGCCCAGTTTGAATAGAGGGTCATGGCCCTCAACTCCACGTGGAATATATTTTTCATTGTCGTTTAAATGAAGAAAGGCAAGAAGGAGTAAAAACCTATCCCTGGACATAACACTGGGGAAAAAGGGAGTTGATGTCACTGGATTAACGGTCCAGTATTCGAAAATATCCATTTGTGTAATGATGCCCATTGCTATAACAATGGCAAAGAACTTCTTCATCTCTAAAGCTGTTGTATCCCTCCATTTTTTAAAGCGAGATTTTTCCTTTAATTGTTTGTTTGCAAGAAATTGATCAGCGTATTTGTTTGTTTCATCAGAGATATTTTGGTAATCAAAGTCATCTAAAAAAAGTTCAAAATATTCGATCGGAGAATCAGAATCAGAAATTTCTTTTTGTAAACCTGGTTCCTGCTCAAAACTTAACGGTAAGGGAGTCCTATCACCTTCATTCCAAAGTTCACTATTTAAAACATTGTAATTGGCATGAATTGATTCATCATCTAATTGTGTAGTATTTAAATCCTCTAAATCAAAGCCTTCAAAATTGTCCTCACCGTCACTATCGCTATCTTCAAAGATTTCTTCTATTATGTTATCTCTATCGGCCATAAGGTCTATCGAGCATATTGTTTACATATTTTCAACAGGGTTTAATTGTATATCTCTCATGAAACAAACAAATATTCCACTCAATTCAGTTTGTATTCACACTGAAAAAACGAAAACAAGCAATAGATTTCATTGTTTAATTTATAAAAATGGATATTTTTGCCAATATATCATCGGTAGTCCAAACGATACAAAACAGCTGATCGCCGCGTCATATCTCGACTTCCGGTGCCGTTAGATCAAGTGCTTCCTAAGATTGCAGCGTTATTTCCTTTAAACTATTTTATACAAAGAATGGTGTGTTTATGTATACCTTTCAAATGTTAGATTTAATATCCTTGCTATAGTAGTATCTACTATTTACGTAATTAGATCACCAGACACCAACAACGAAAACACGTGTGCAGCAGCCATTTCTGTCGCGTTGTTTAAACGCCTATATCATTAACTAAATTTCCCTCCAAATTTCCAAATAATAAAGCATAGGCGTTACACCATTGTTTTGTTATGGTAATGCAAATTTTTAACGTGAAAGGCAATTAAGCTAGTGATTATCGATTCTTTCTTCTTTTAGTATTGAAAATTATAAGAATAATACGAGGTGGAATCCACCTACATCTATTTTTAACTGTATACAAAATGTTCCATATAGCATTAGAAAAATACTATCAATAAATGCGTAAAAAATATATAATGAAGTAAAAGAAATATAAGTGTACTTGATATGAACATTAATAAATACAAGAGGGATATAAACATGCAATAAACTTTATCGGTTGATTCATATTAAAGCTGACATGAATTCATAAATACGCATTATTTCCCTTTTATCTCCGACTACCGCCATATTAGTTGTCGATTTCTATTGTTCTGTTCATCGCTACACACCCCCTATATAAGGCCGAGAATACTATTCATGCTTCACCGCATTCAGGAATCTCATACACCCGAACACGTTACCTTGGACGAAAAGACGCATAGAAAAGCGTTTTGAAGAAAACTAATATGACACCCACTGCACTGGTAAAATATGTCCAATACGACGAAACAAGACAGGCTGAAATCCAGGCGCAGATACTTCAAATTTTCCTCGATAATTGTAGACCGTTTTCCTGTGTATGTTATAACATCGCACATGCGCAAACCACACACTGTGGCAGATCGAGCTTTGTCAATTATCGCATGGATTTTATAAACGGGATCGGAACAGATGGAAACGTTGTTACTTTCTGGGATTTACTATCATTCAGCTACTGTGTTGGATGTTGTGTCGCCGGGGTTTTCAAGAAGATGCAGACGTTATGCATCTGTATGAACGACACACGTGTTCGATGTGCATGCGAAGTAACTTAGCACAGTCTGTGCAAAATAATACGGATACCTTGGACATCCTTTCAAAGAATAAATATATTTTTTATTTCATTGATTGTTGCTTTCTTTATTCTTTATTACTACATTTTACTACAATGTGTAGTTCATGCATTTAGAAGTCCGTGCAACGTGAATGCCTCGATCGGAAAGCAACCGACCGTAACTTTCTCAACCGGTATATATACCCCAGTGGCAGCAGAGGAGCGATCGAAAATAATATGGCGACCAAATGCTTTTATGAATTCATGTCAGCTTTAAGGTACCGAATGTCGGCGTCTACCTATCGCTTTCACTTTTAACAATGGCGCCGATACAACACATTACTTACTGGAGAAAAATGCCAAAAGAATGTAACCAAACCTGTATGTAATCATTTTATTTTAATAAATCCTAAAATTATGGACCAGTATTATATATTTCAGAGACTTTTACCGGAAAATAAGAGCAATATAAAAAAAAATCATGCAGACAAAATGTGATCGTCTGTTTTTCATTGAAACGCACATATATGTGCGCCCCGCATGGTAGCACATACTCTGTAATGCGCACATATATGTGCGCGCAGCAGAGCAAGGGTTAAGCAAACTCTTTTCTTAAAATGTTGTTTTTAATCATGTACAATGGTCACACTGAATAGTGCATACTTGCCAACCTCCCACACTTGAAAATCTGGTCATGACCAGATTTCGAAAGTAAAAAATCTGGTCATAGCGCGTAACGACATTCACGACATATTTACCATGCATTTCATAGGTATATACAATAGAAATATGTGTTAAAACTTATGTGTAATACTTAATTGCAAAGAAGCATTATAACTACAGGTAACAATTGCTGACTTTGAATTTTGTAAAGTGATCTGACACAGAAAATGGTAGGTTGTGTTCAGCTAAAAAAAAATGCAAAAATAGCTTCAGCTACATTAGCCTTGCTTTTGAACTCTGTAAATGATGGCATGAAAGTTGTAAGTGACTTGGAAGACTTTAAATTTGTGTATTAAAAAGCATTTTAAACATGATTTAGCGTTTTTGAATGTTTAATCAGATCGTTTTGGGCACAAAATCCAATATTCAAATGTGCGTTACATAGATCACAAACACCCTCGTTTTGTACTCGATTACTTTGTTTTACCCATGGGAATTCATTTTCCCCGATATGTTCATAAGGTACAAAAATATCGTTAAGTTAACTTTTCTTTTTGTTGGTTTTGATTCCGCTGGCCCCGATGAAGCCATAACGCTTAATGATTTAAACCTTCGGTTTGTCAAAACAACTCACAATAATAATTAACACTTAATGTGTCTGCATGTTTGTTATAGCCATCGGCATTGTTTACGTAAATCCAAGCTCAGCTTGGGTTCATAACTGGAAGTCAAACGCGCAACGTAATTTACGAACCAAATCCGGAAATCGGGAGATTTTCGGGTTGTTCGACAAAAATCGGGTGAAGGGTCGAAAAATCGGGTGTGACCCGACGAAATCGGGTCAGTTGGCAAGTATGGAATAGAGGGATTACGAAAAAAAAAATTGCATGAAGCTGCATAAATTTTTGTATGACCTTTCTGCACTTAAAAAAGACAATTTTTATAATAGTTACAATTTGATTTGAAATAAAAACATTTTGAATATCAAGAATTTTAGAAGATTAATCCAGTTTGCCTACATATGTATTCAGTATCATTTTGACATAATAAAACATGGGGGTCAGTGATTTCAAATTTTAGATACATGGCTTCAAAGGTAAAATTATTGCAAAATTTGTCTTAAAACAATTCAGACATTTTCTATATATTTGCATGATTTTATGCTAAACGACTATTATTCTCTCAAAATCTAGTTTAATACAAGTCATAGAGAACCTATAGAACATGTCACAAACCTATCAAATGTTAAAAATGAGAATAATGAATAAAGTATAACTAGAGGTACTGTGAGCAAGCTCACAATTGATACCCCCCGCTAAGAAAATCATAACTCATGTATTTTTTTCTATTATAGAAAACATTGGATGAATCTATTTCACTGTCCATTTTCTATATATACATAACAACTGCTCTATTTTTTAATAAAACTGTCAATGCTAATATGAGTACACAAACCAATTTCAATTCTTTAAATTCCATTTTAGTTCAAGTTAACTGTTAATGCATGAGGACATTTGTATCCTTATGTTAACAAACATGACTCGAATCAAACAAAATTCCATGTCAAGCAACCATTTAATATAAACATTTTGAATTATAAGTATACTGAGCCCGATTTTTTTTAAAACAATGACCTTGAACTTCCTCAATTGACCTTGGGTCACGCCTTTAGGTCATCAGCAATCTTTGTGTGAAGTAAGTACTTCCAATGTTTCTCCATAAGAAAGATATGGACCAGACACGAATTTTGAACTTTTTCTGCCAGTGACCTTGACTTTGCCCAAATGACCTTGGGTCAAGGTCATGACACACCCTTACGTCATAAGCAATATTTGTGTGAAGTAAGAACTTCCAATGTTTCTCCATTAAAAAGATATGGACCGGACGCGAATTTTGAACTTTTTCTGCCAGTGACCTTGACCTTGCCCGAATGACCTTGGGTCAAGATCATGACACACCCTTAGGTCATAAGCAATATTTGTGTGAAGTAAGAACTACCAATGTTTCTCTATTAAAAAGATATGGACCGGACACGAATTTTGAACTTTTTCTGCCAGTGACATTGACCTTGCCCACATGACCTTGGGTCAAGGCCATGACACACCCTTAGGTCATAAGCAATATTTGTGTGAAGTAAGAACTTCCAATGTTTCTCCATAAGAAAGATATGGACCGGACACGAATTGAACAGACAGACGGACAGACGGACGGACGGACGGACGGACAGACAGACGGACGGACGGACGAGGTGATTCCTATACACCCCCCCCCCCCAAACTTCGTTTGCGGGGGGTATAATAATAAGAAAAGTATATTGAAAATTCATAAAATTGCTTGTTTCTGTCATTTTCGACTAAAAAACCTTCCGCACGAGAAAATAGTTTCCCCCAACACTTGTTCGTTTCTTGAATTCAAATGGATTTTCTTTTCGAATGTTGTGTAATTATGAAATTATGATCTTTTTGTGAGGTTTAAATTAATAAAATCATATTCATTTAAAATATAATGAACATATGCGCAATGAAATCAAAACATGAGGAGTGATATTTTAAGTAATAGTAAGCATTAGGGATTTTTTCAAATAGAAAAATATACTTTTATATTTTTGATGCATTTTTAATGCATTTTTGCATTTTAAAAGAGGATGTTGATAATTGTGTACTTCTTTGAAGATGTTAATTTAAAAAAAGACTAAATGTTCAAATCCTAAATGTAGAAATCTTAGATATATATATACATCTGTATAATGCAGTAAGATTCTATATAAAAGTCTAGCTATTTGGTTGTCCAAATTCAGAGGTCTATGTGGACCATATCTCAAATTCAAGATATGAAATTTTTCCCATTCATCAAATGGTCAATAAAATTTTCCCAATTCCCAAAAAATGGCATTTCCCAAAATAGGCTGATAAATCCCAGTCATTGAATGTTTTACACCATGGAACAGTCCACATTATGGAATGTTCTACACCATGGAACAGTCCACATTACGGAATGTTCTACATCATGAAACAGTCCTCATTATGGAATGTTCTACACCATGGAATAGTTCTTATCATCAAGCTGTCCACATTATGGATGTTGAACTTTTATGAAAGGCTTTAATTACAGTTTTTACACATCTGCTTTGTGGTAAAATTTTAATAATAAGCAAAAATATTTCTTGCATTCAATTAGCAATCTTTGTCGTAAGCTCTTTCCTTAAACATACCCCATTATACAGAGAAATAAGTCCACAAAGTACTTACGTCAGGTGCTGTCTCAGTCATTCCCTGGTCGCTCTAAAACAAACGGATTTCAATAACAGCATTTAGTCAACAACAAATAAGTAATCAATGGCACATCATTGATTACAATCGTTTCAATTAATGGTCCCTTATATCAAATGTTGCAGAATTTTTGTTTTTCCATGAAATCATTAGAAATGTTATGTTTGGGGTTTTTTTTTAAATAACTCTATCATATTTGTCAAAAGCAAATAACAAGGTCTTTATAAACTGAAAATTACTGAAATAAACAAGAGCTGTTTGTAAAACACTTATGCCCCCTCCCTTGGAAACATCTGCGAAGAAAATGAACGGAAACTACAAATAATTGGAATTTTTCTGAGGCCAAGGCACATAACTCTGACATAAAATGCTTGAATGTACCCAAAATTAAACTTGATCTAGATATTATTATGATAAACTTTTATACCAAATTTCATTTCAATATGTGCATCCTACGCAAAGAAAATGAACGAAAAGTGCAAATAATTGGAATTTTTCTACATCCAAAGGGCAGAGCTCTGTCGAAAATTGCTCGATCATATCCAAAATCGAACTTGACCTAAATATTATTATGATAAACCTGCATATTAAATTTCATTTCAATATGTGCATCCTCTTCGAAGAAAATGAACAGAAACTGCACATAATTGGAATTTTTCTACATCCAAGGAGGCACAACTCTGTTGAAAATTGCTTGATCATACCCAAAATCGAACTTGATCTAGATATTATCAAGATAAACCTGTATACCAAATTTCATTTCAATATGGTTATCCTCTGCGAAGAAAATGAACGGAAACTGTTGGTGGACCGACCGACAGCAGCAAAGCAATATGCCCTCCTTTCTTCAAAGGGAGGCATAATAAATGGATATTCTCCATTTGAATAGTTTGGGGATTGTATTTGAGTGTGTGGGGGGGGGGGGGGAGGGGGGGAGGGGGGAAGGGGGGTCCCTAAGTATGTATACAGGTATACAAGTAAAGTTAAACATTGGGCAACTTTACAGAAGATTCCTTATTCTACACTTGAGCATTTATTTCCCTGATGCTGGTCATCTGCATCATCAACCAAATTCAGATTATATTTTACAGAGTTCACAACAGTCAGAAAAATGATAGTGATACTGTAAATTCCTTATATTACGCGAGTACTTAATTCCGCGATCCTGCTGTGTTGTATCAAATCGCGAGAATATAAAATCGCGAACGCAGGAGATATATTCATATTTCTGATAGTTCTTAACTCTCAGAAAATAATAGCAAGGTTTTAAAATCCGCGAGGGATGCTTCTCGCGATTTTACGCGGATATAAATTCCTCGCGTTTAATATGGAATTTACAATGTATCAAAATCTGCTTGGATAGCGATCAGTGCAGAAAAAAATTACATAACTCGCTAACCCAGGTTACGTATTTTTTCTGCACTGCCGCCACCTTCATATCCCACATGAATCACCAAAGGAAGTACATGTATTTTGTTGTTTAAATAACGCTGAGTTTGGATCAGATTCTTACATCAGAAAAAGACACATCCCCTGAACTAGACAAAGAGGCCTCGCTTTGGTCTGTCGCCACGGTAACTGGTTCTTCTTCCCCGGCATCTTTTGGTAAGTGTGTCTTCTTCTTCTTTCGTTTCTTCTGGAACTCTGCTAACTGAAAAGACATAACAGTTTAATGCAATATCTTTATCACATTTAATACAAAATATAATTGAATTATGTATACAATTGCAATAAATTATTGTTAGTCATACATTCTATGAATAGGTATTGATACAGGGCTCAAAGCAGACTTTGGACAGTCACCATATGGGAGCCTATACTGTAATTGTGGATGATTTATATTTTATCTATAATGATCATTGCGTCTTGTGTTGTGACTGTATTCATTACTGTATATTTACATCATTCTACAAAGTATCATTCCCTCTATTTCTAACGGAAACTTATAGTTAATTCATAGATCTATAGAAACAGCCAGACTGAAATCTACATGCCCCGTTTATCGATTGGTCGAAATCTACAGCTGCTGAAACTGATAAGAAACTGACAGGACAAATATAGACACGCCCTGTTTATCGATTGGTCCAAACCTACAGCGACCTAGAAAAAATCACGGACTGCACGAAATAATCATGACGATGTCAGCCTCAAAGTCTCACAGGAGGCGATTTGGCTGTTTCTTTTAGCTAACGTACTTACATACATTGACAGTAGGTAATTTAGTGACTTTTCATAATCAATTTATCAATTAGCTAAAAGAAAGATGTTAATATAAAGAATAAAATGCTTTCTTTGATGATTCATTCGGGTTATGAAGGTAGCGATCAATGCAGAAAAAATTTACATAACCCGCTAACACCGGTTATGTTTTTTTTCTGCAATGTCACTACCTTCATATTCTGAATGAATCACAAAAGAAAGAATTTTATTGTTTAAATGACATGTGTTTCTGTATTGTTACGTTTTAAATGTCAGGTTTGTTGCCGATGTCGCTCTTGCGTCAGGCCATTCTTAACAACGATGCAGGGTTGCAAATAACCACTTGCCCACTCGCAAATGCGAGTAATTTTTACTCTTGTAGACTATTACTCAAAGAATTATTTTGCCCACATGGCGAGTGTAAAATTTATTGACTCGAGGACCAACTTGGGCAAAATAGTTGTTTTTTGATCAGTACTTCACTTCACCAGAATTTCCTCTGAAAGAGAAGCTGAAGTTGCCTTGTATTACGAGTTCACAGTGGTTTAAATTAACCCCAAAGGAATCAAATGATACTTATCTAATTCTGAAGATGTTTTCAGTTTTCACAGACTCAGTTAACCCCTGTTGTAATTAATAACTGTCTTATCTTTAGGGGTTATAACATACGGGTGATGCAACCACATACTGTGCAACCGATGTTTCTTTCTTTTAGTGTTGATATTACAATTAGTTGGTAACTTGTAATTAGTTAATAAATTTGCCAAATTAATGCTAAAATAATCATAAAACTGTTTGTTTACAGTTATCCTAAAACAATAAGATCCTCTACATAATGGTTGTAATTGGGTAAAAGGGTTGGACCAATACCTCCACAACGCACAGAAAAACAGAGAATGATTTTATTTGTCATTTAGCTAACACAATTACAAAACATTTAATCTATAAAATTTATGAATACATAAAAAAATTTAATTTAATATATTGGATTTAATTTAAATTAATACTGGCACATAACAATTTTTATTCTCTATATTTTTATATTATAAACTAATTTCATTGTGAATATCAGTGGGCCCCTAAAAATTATTGTGGGCTTGTATAACCTGAAAAGTTGTGAGTCCACATGGCCCCTGGGTTCGAAAATATTATTTGAACCCTGTGTCTGAATGTCTGTTGACGGGGTGACCACCGTTACGTCCGCAACGACAGTACTGAAAGGACAACTGAAAATCACGGTTTCTATTGATGTTGCTCGTTTATAATCCCATTTTACCTCATTTACTGTTTTTGCCATGAAATCACTGTCACTTTTAACATCATGTTTGAAAATTCGCTGTTTAAGGTTGCCATGTTAATGGTAATATCTGAGATATTCTGAGTGCAATTTCGGACAAAATGGCAGGCAGATTCAAACGTGTACATGTATACTAACAAAATGCCTTGGTACGACCAATTAAATGGATATTTTGTGGACATAAGTACATATGCATGTTCAAAACGGTTTGTAATGCATTAAAATGTGTTTTTCCCCTGCATATTATTTTTAACAGACTTCAATTGACGCAAAGCAGATCTGTTTCGCAGCTGCTAAATTACAAATATATGGGAGCAATTCTTACTGTGACCTAAGTGTGACCTAATCACGGTAAGATTATTCTTTCTACGGTCTGTTCTGTAAACAGTGCGTAGGTATGGCTGTTACAACATCGAGTTTTCACTACTTCCATCCTCACCATACGAAAAGACTGAAAAGAACGTATTTCTCAATGACAACACTCCGATTGATGAAATTGAATTAATGCATATTTTTCTTAAACACTGACATAGTCAGACTACCTACGAATCATGGATGTAGGATACATCGGGTCCGATTATCGCCACGCTGTACACATTGCATTGTCCCGGAATCAACATAACGGAATTATTTTCATTTCGTCAAAGAAACAAGTATATATAAAACCTCTGTAAGATAAACTTGCTGCACCTTTTGCTTTCCTGCTTTTAGTTTCTGCGTTCTCTCGTCATCCTCCATTTTTATCAACTTGTTTCTGTTTGCTAAGTTGTAGACGAAGTTTTAGCGGCCATGATTAATTTTCCCGTCAGGTGTCGCTCGGTGCATCTAAAATACGAATAATCTGGATAGGTATCCGGAAGGGAAGTTGATAAAGTCAAGAAAGAGAATGTAATACATATACATGTATGTGATTCCCGTTTGACTGATAAATATCATTCGTAATGAAATGCTTATCTGATCAACAATGATCATGACTTTTGAAAAAAAAAATCTTTCAGAGTCAATATCTGGGACGGATGGTCTGATTACCCCCCCCCCCCCCTGGTATCAGGTGCGTTCGCCCTATATCCACATGTTCGCCTTATAGTCCGTTCGCTCTAGGTCCCTTCGCTCTAATTATCGTTCGCCCAAAATATCGTTCGACTTAAACCTCGTTCGATGACGTCAGGCAATAAACCTAGCTGCAATGATGTAGCCCGGCCTCTCCGACTTCTTTATATCTGATGTTTATATAGGATGTTTATAACTCTCCCCAAATAAAAAAAATAAAATAAAAAAAATCAAAATCAAAAAAAAAAAAATCGGGAGAGGACGGGCTACATTATTGCAGCTAAAATAAACCATATTATAAGTTCCCCCACCCACCCACACACATACACCACATAGGCGTCGGAACCCCCCACTTTTTTTGCAAAGTTATACCTAACCATTAGAAACATAGTATGATAGAGGGTTCAGCCCCCCACTTTTTCTCGCCGGAAAGATTATTGTTCCTAAATTTACCTTGAAAGATTGAGAAGTTGGATTCAGAAGCATACTAGCTTTTGATTGGATAACTGCAGGCAGGTCTTAAATCTACACGCTCTAAAAAGTTGTAATTTTATCACTTTTTACGTACGGGAAGAAATATCACAAAAGTATAACTTTGAAAGGCTTCATTTTTACCCTATAAATTCTCTAGAATCCATTAGATTTGCCTCCAGAACCCCCACCACGGCTGTGTCCTGGACCCATGCGGGTCTCAAGACGGCCCCAGACCCCCTGCCTACAACTCAGGCACGTACGTAGCATCGTTTTTGAAAGTGGGGGGGGGGAGGGCAGACTCATCCAAAAATTCTTGACAAGCAAAAAAAAAATATATATATATATATTTTTTAAAAAAAAAAGGAAAATGTTAAGTTTCCCAAATTCTTCAAAATCTTAAATCCGTGGGGGGGGGGGGGGGGGGGGGTAATATATATAACTTCAATTTCACTCCTCATTTCCTTTTTTTCATATCAATTTTTTACATACTCCCAAAAAAGTGGGGGGGGGGGCAACTCAATGATAATTCAATTTTTTTGTATGTAAATTTTAAAAAAAAAATTGTTTCTGCGAGAAAAAGTGGAGGGGCCAGCCCCCCCCCCCCCCGATGTTACGTGCCTGCAACTGGCGCCCATGTACACTTAACTTCATATCCTGGATTCGTCCCTAATAATTCAAAGGTGAATTTTGAACTCATCAGATCATTTTACCGGGCAAATTATGTCCGGTTTTAACCTATTGTACATGTTATACACTGTTCACAGTTACCATCCGTTATGCATAGACACTGTACTATAGCAATATAAGTTATGATGTTATTGCACATTCATTAGGTTTTAAAAAGTGCATGCGCGAATCTAGAAGAGGCAATGTAGGAGAAGGACCCCCTGCCCATCCCCCCCCCACCCCCGCCCGGTGAAAAATTCTAATTTCTCAAATTTATATAGCAAAATTACAAATAAACCTACAACCCCCACTCCCACATCCGGTAATGAAAAAATTAATAACATTTTTTAAAGATATATGTAATAAAGATAAGTTTATCCGGCAAATGTCAACTGAATGTGATAGTGTTATTGAATTTTTTGCAAACTACATATTAATTTGTCATGTTTATAGTTGTTTCCAAATGAGAAAATCCACAGTTGTGTTCAACTAAATGAAACTGAAATATACTAAAATAATCATCTTTTATATGAATGTAAACTATCATTTAGAAACATTCTCTCTTTTTGTAAGTGTGTATATATATGTGTTGTTGTAATTATTGTATTTTGTCATTTTGTATGCCCAAAATGGCCCAGAATTTGGAAATAAAATTATCTGAGCTATCTTTTTCAAATCCTGGATTGATGCCTGAGATTTTATCTTAAAAAAGCAGACCGATTTTACATTCTAGCAGGAAGAAATTCTAAGAACCTGATACATTGCACAAAAATACAGTCGAGCAGTGGTTTTCGGGATTCCTGGTGTTTCGAGTCATTAGTCATACCCAAATTTGCGCAATGTCTCGTTGCTGTTTCAGTGTTTGTCTGATTCATGATAATGATAGTAAGCTTTTTCTGTGGGTTTATTTTTTTCTGTGTCTGTGTATTTACTTATATATAAGTATATCTATTTGCTCTAATTTGGTCACGGAATTTCTTATTCTAACTTCAATTCAAATCAATTAGATTTCCTTTACTGGCTTTATAGTTATTTTCAGTTTCATTTATAATATGCTCCGACAAAAATGGGAGGGGGGAGCAAATGCATACAAGTTAAGAAAATTTTCTCTGCTGCAAATAATCCCAAATTGGACTCGTTCACTAATCGGCGCACAATACCTATGAATGAGACATATTAAGTCCTGCTGACCATTCACAAAACAGCTGAGACACCCCTGCGAATGTGTTCGGAATGTTTTCTTTATCGTTGCTAAGTATGTAATAAATCCAGAGGTGCTCGAATAAAAGTTCACGAGACTTCACCGAGATTTGTTAAGTTCCTGTGAAATATCGAGCGGAAGTATAAGTGCTCGGATAATATTCTCAAAATACGTAAGTACTGGTCGTTTTTCATATCATATCCTACTTGCATTTATGCTAGAACATGAAAATCGTTTAAGATGTATGTTTTATTTCACCACCTAGCGGTTATTTATATTAAACGATAACATTCAGAACAGAGTTATCGTTCGTGTTCAACCACGTGTAGAGTGGTTGAAAAAATAAACATTGGGTTGCTTAATAAAATAATAGCCATGTTTGATGCTTGTGGTGTGCAATACCATGTTTTTAGAAAAGTAATGAGTGTCTGTTTTGCATAAAAAATTAATATTTCGAGTCATTTTCAAGGAACATTCTGCATAAAATAGTATCGTCTGTTTCACTATTGATGCTATTACTAGGTCAGCCGCGGATCGAAAATTAACCCTCAGGGGGAATCTCTACAAGCATGTTAATTGTTGCAACAGCAGACAAAAACTACTTTTCGTATTGTCGCATTTATTTCTAGAACACATTTTATCACCAATTAATGAAGATAATGTTTGATATCATATACCTAGTAGTGTATCAGCCCTGATACACGTGTTTTGGACTAGGTGAGACAGCAACCGGAAGCTAGGGCTGTATCACCTTCGGGGCTGATATTTCTCTGTCTCAGCCTGTTGTCAAGGGGGTGTATTGCCCTCAAATTTGAAATCGATAATTTCCATATATCTCCGCTTTAAATTAAAACTAGTTTGTGAAATAACGATAGAATTACGAATATATAATACAAATTATCACCTTACACGTCTGAATATTTTTTTTTGTTACCGATCATTGAAAAATAATAATTCAAAAATAGCGCCAAAGAGTGATGTGTATCCAAGTAAGGGGAGGTTACCTACACAACGCTTGTGTATTTAGAACAATAGCACGCTTTATTTAATATCAATCAACGTTTAAATTATGGAGGATATAGAGAAGGATGGAATGAGACTTAATCTTAGAAAACCAGAGATTAGACTGTAAAAATTAAGGTGTTAAAGTAATGGACGCGCTTATGAACGTTCTCAAACAACTTTCTAGTTGCTATAGAATCTAACAGTCTGGATCTTTATGAATGGAATCTGACGGGAAACTTACGAAATCCCAGTGAAAGAATTTGACTCATAACGAAGCTGCGTAGGAGGGAAGTTTCTCTCTCGATAATTTTGAATTCTAGAAGATAGTGCTTCATTTCAGACGACAGACTCCCTTCGACTGTATATTCAAATGACGATGGTTTGTCAACGAAGTCCGACAACTCTTACAGTTTTAACACATATAAAAAGAAATAAAAACGAACAAGTTTTGTAAATCCGAAAAAAATCTATTCTAGCTTCTTCATGATAAATCATATTCCTAATTTGGAATTTAAATTTGAATTAAAGTCTTTGATTTTAGATATATGATATAAACAACATCACACTTTTGTGTTGATCTCGTCCCTGGTATCAGCCCTCGGATGGTATCGGCCCGCGCCCTTCGGGCTTGAGCCGATACCAACCGCTCGGGCTGATACCAGGGCCGAGATCAAAACAAAAGTGTGATATTCTATATAAATCAATAAACCTCTAGATTTTATATTTGACTACAAGTACCTAGATTTTATGAAATAGACTATAAACACGAGGCATGATTTTTACTGCGAAACTGAAAGGGTCAAATAAAATCACGTGGTCTAAAATCTAAATGACAATAACATTCGCAGGGGTGTGAGAGGTTTGAATGAACTTTACCATGGAGAGGGGGTCAAATGAATTTTTTGAGATTTGTTTCATAACAACTACATACATTTACATTAAACTTTATATCGAATTTTGGAAGAAAATTATCGAATTAACACACACGCAAATGACTAGTTTAATGAACATAAGTAAGACACGCGAGTTATGTACCCTTTTTAAGATGAATGAAATCGCCCAATTGATCGAAAATCGGGTCACACCCTCCAGTAAATATTCTAGCTATATGAATATATATTTGGTTTAATCTAAACTGATGATTATTTGGTTATGATGTTAATCCAACATCAATTATTACTTACATTGTACCTTAGACAATATTTAACAACCTTTTGCGATGACCCCCCTCCCCCATCCACCTTTCAAATATGGTTAATCTATTTTTAAATCAGGATAATACACACGTGCACTGAATGGTGAACATCCCTTTTACTTGAAAATTTTTGCTCACTGTTGCTTATTACATCCCACATAACATTTATTAACATTTTAATATAAGGAACATTTGTTTAGGCAAGCAACGTGGCCCATGGGCTCTTTGGTTTTTTTTTATGTTAACAAATACAGTGAGTCAAACTGATAAGATAATGTCTGCTATGAGAGAGAGAGAGGAAGAGTAAGACCCACAGAGAGAGAGAGAGACAGACAGACAGACAGAGACAAACAGAGAGAGACAGAGAGAGACAGACAGACAGAGACAGAGAGTGTGTGAGAGAGAGAAAATATGTATTATCATAGACAATCAGGAACAGACTGAGGGTGAGAAAAAGAGAGTGAAAGCAACAATAAGAGAGCAAAATTTACAGAGAAAGCCAGAATGAGTAGGAAAGATTGAAAGAGAGGGAGAGAGCACCTGTTTAAGAATGAAATAATGAAGGAGAGAAAAGCGAGAAAGCAAGAAGAGAAATTATGAGACAGAAAGATAGGAGAGGATAAATAAATAAAGAAAATGAGAGATCAAAAGTATATGTTTAATTAATAGAGAGTTAAATAAAGAGAGAGAAAAAGGGAGAGAGAGAGAGAGAGTTAGCTTAATTTACTCCTTGTAACAATACAGGATTAGAACTCTAATGTTCTAACGTTTAATGTTTGTAGATCAAAGTTGTGTGATGGAGTCACTGAGTGGAATCCCAACCCAAGGGACAGAAAAACCACAGCAAGGAAACCAGTGTCTGCTGAAACTGATGTCTCCCCCCACTCTCTCACAGTGACAGGTGTAGATCGTTGTTTACACATTTCCTGTGTGACATCAGACCAGGTCTGGGTCAGTGATAGAAACAATCTCATCTTGACAGACACAACAGGTGTGACAACATTGTGACAATTGGCGGGGGGGGGGGGGGGGGGGCTCTTAATAAATGCAATAATTTTTTGAAAATATCCTTCTCTGCTACTGGGTATTAATCTGATGAATTAAGTACATTGTTATGATGAGGAAGAGTGCTTCTTTCAAAATTATAAATTTCATGGCCCCTGGGTCAATGGTTCTGGTGTTAGGGCATGCTCTAATGATTATTTAGGGTAGGGTGGTGTAATTTCGACCAATTATTTTTTTGTACATTTGATTTGTTCAATTATTTCACTGTATGTTATGCTACAATTTTTGTCATATTTTTTTTTTTAATTTAGAAAGTTTATTAGTTATAAGGAATCCTGGAATATTTAAAAAGATTTTATGAGCCATGTTATCATAATGCACATGAATAAACATTGCAAAAGCCACACTGCAGTTACTCAGGTGACCGATACGGCCTCTTGTTATCTTTTGACAATACTTTCGGGCAGAAACAAGCCAGTTCAAGAAATGTTTACATTGTAATCCTCAAATCCACAAGATGGCCGCACATCCCCATTTAGTTGGCTGGATGGTTAACACAGCTAACCATCAGATACTTCTAAAATTGGTTAAAAGGATATGAGTAGGCAAATGTTATGAAATCATTCAAGCAGTCTCGGTCTTCTACCTATTTCATCTCTGTCAGGCCTATTAATGTGTAGCCTTTGGGCCTCTTGCTATCTTTTGACAAAAGTTTCGGGCAGATACAAGCCAGTTCAAGAAATGTTTACATGTTGATCCTCAAATCCACAAGATGGCCACATATCCAGCGTTAGGTGGCTGGATGGTTAACATAACTAACCATCAAATATTCCTAAAAGGATCTATTGTGAATAACAAAAGAATTTACCTATAGGGGAGATAGATTTCCTAAATTTTTTCGAATTTGCATTTTGAACTTTGCAGTTTTATTATTAAGCTTCAAAGTTGGCCAAATTAAACAGCATTTTCTAAGTAAAAGTTATATTTCTGCATGGCTTTTGGCCTAGATATATCCTTCAAGACCTGCCTGCCACTAAAAAATTTTTCGATATTTTGATAGGTTTTGTTCAAAGAAATAAAATAAAATACAGCAAAACTCGTTTATAAAGAATTTCAAGGGACATAGAAAAAACTTCGTTATAGCCGTAATTCGCTATACGTTTATAACGAATTCGTAAAAAATGTCAATATGACCATTTCATTTCAATTTTTAAAAAAAATTCCGGATACTATTTGAATTTGAGGATTTTATATATGCATCTGAATATTGCATGTTTTTCAATGAAATTTGAAATGGAAAAAATTCTTTATAAAATTGATAAAATACGTTAAAATTTTGCCAGCGGAGGTCTTAAAATTACTTCGTTTTAGCCGTAAATTCGTTATAGCCGTGTTCGTTATATACATCAATAATTATTTTCTATAGGTTTATATAAGAAATTTGCCGGGACATGAAAAATAATTCGTTATAGCCGTAAATTTGCTATATCCGTGTTCGTTATATTCGAGTTTTGCTGTAGAATTGTTTAGGGGCACAGCGGCCCTGGGGTTGAATTTTGCCCCCCCCCCCCCAAAAAAAAATAAATCCAGAAACGAATTTCTATCATAGTGGTCTATATTTACATTGAAAGATGTGAGGTCTGGTTAGCCCAGACATCAGCATATTTTGTTTTCACTCCAACACGCCAGCATGCATTTATCATTAAAAAAAAAAAATTATGTATTCTATAACTAAAGCATATCCGAAGTCTATTTCATTTTAGATTTCTGAGTAAATGCGTTTTTACGATGAAATCCTGATTCAAATATGTTTCTTCTACAAATGTTTTCAAATCAGTCGCTATATTTCTAACATTAGCGTTTTTCAGTACTTTGATTTTTATATTGGAGAGGCTAGCGCAACAGTAGTCACTCGGAACTCCTCGGATGTCTCGCGCACTCGACATTTGTATGGAGCGTAGCGGAATCAGCCGAGGATTGCCGATTGCAACAGTAGTAAAACATTTTCAAATCCTGGATTTGTGTCAGAGATTTTATTTTTAATCTAGATATTTTTTAAACTCTTTATATTCAACTTTATACAATGCACATAAATACAGATTGGCTGTTCGTTCGCCCTAAAACGCGCTCGCCCTTGACGCCGTTCGCTCTAGTTTCCGTTCGCCCTAGGTCCGTTCGCTCTTGACGCCGTTCGCACTAGGTCCTTTCGCCTTATTTTTATATAGGGTTAATTTATATTTGTTGTGTATTCTGATCAATTTAAACATTATGAAGATATATATCAATTAATGAAAATAATACCACTTCTATAAATAATGACCATTTGACTTACGTGGCATTATTATATCGTTACGAAAACTTTTTTTAATGTTACTAAATCTAATTTTCTTATGTATTTATTTTGTAATTATAATAAATTTTACCTCATAATATAACCGTATCATGATTATGAAATTTGTGGTTTTCGACGAGGGACCTATATATCAGAGAGCAGTCTTTGCAAAGTTACAATTAAAAAAAAAACATGTACAGTTGCTGTATATAACTTTAAAAAGGATATAACGCTACATGCTTGTCTCCCCACACACAGTTATAAATAAGTATGCAGACTAATTGTGCACCCGCCCGTTATGATTGCTGTGGAAAAATAATGGAGCTTTGAATGAAATTTAACTAACGAATTCAAATAGAACTAGATGTAGTTTTCGTATGCTATGACAATGTATGTAATGTATACGCAAATAAACTACTACTACATAAAAAATTATACACAAATTTATGAATGTTCAAGCTATATAATTCACATAATGTCTTATATGTTATTTATCAATAATACGTATACATATTATATAAATAGTGCCTGTTTGGGAGGGTAACAGCGTCGGTTGACAATGGTTTTCTCGGGGTGTCAATTTCAACTGTTATCCTCCCAAACAGGCACTATTTATTTTGTTATACTGAATGTCTTTTTTAAAAATTTTAAGAAAATTTTACTGCTTTTATATAGGAATAACGTGAATTCTACAGCGAACCGTACGCGCATAATTTTCGCGCATGTAACATTTTTTAATGTTACCCGTTGCCAAGTGCGTTGCTAACGCTGAGGGTAATAGTAAATATTATTAACTGCGTCTTAACCAATCAGATTTCAGTATTTAACATGAAAGTATAACAAATATAGCTATTAAACTTAATTTACTCAAGATATATGTTTATATCTTATGGCGTTATACAGTAGTATCTCATTTAGAGATCAAAGGATTGCGTTACGTAAATTCTTCAAAGATAAATTGTAGAATAGGTGATAATCATCTGCTAAGCTTCTCAATAAGCCAATTAAGGTCTCAATTTCTTTGATTGCTTAAAAACACCAAGCGAATCATTATAAAAACAAGAAGACGATTATCGACAATAAAATCTTACAATTATACCAGGTACGTCCGTTTTGATGAAGGAAAAACATCGAATATACGAATAATTAATAAAAGTTAATAAATTTTCAGTTATTAAGGTAAATGAAATAACTTATAATGAGGTTTATTAATGAACTAGGGGCGAACGAGGTTTAGAGCGAACGATAATTTGGGCGAACGATAATTAGAGCGAACGGACTAAGGCGAACAGGTGGATAGGGCGAACGAACCCGATACCATAAATACACGAGCAGTGTGTTTTCGGGCTTCTAATGCTTCGTGTCATTAGTCATACTCGCATTACTGGAGTCACGTGATGTAGACTGTCGTCGCAGATCGTCTGATTCATGAGAATGTAAGAGTTTTCTGTTTCACTGCGTTTCTCCGTGTTTATCTGGGTATTTATTTTATTTACATATCAGTGCACTTCATTTAAAGTGGTTGCTTTATTTTGGCTACGGAATTTGTGGAATTATCGTTACCGGGCTACAGGACAAAGCAGTTGACTATGAAAGAGGAGTGTGACTATAGTTAGCCATTACATGTATCACTTTATTTACAGTGTGCGAACTTAACATATAAACTGATAAAATGAAACCACTCTATAATGATACCACAAATTACGGGAAATCAGAAATCGAGGGGATGTAGATAAATCATCTATTTCGTCTTTCCTGTAAAATCTACTTTCGTTTTGTGAAGGTCAGGATTAAGGTGGTGCAGGCGACTAGTTCTTGCCGAGTAACATTTCTCTCCAGTGAATTGTTATGTCATTTTTCGTAGATAATTTTATTGATTGATAAATGACGGAACAATGCATTAGTGAGAAATGGTTCTTTGCAAGAATTGGTCATTTACTAGCTGCAGGACTGTAGCTCCCGGTCTGAAAAAATTCGGATGGACGACCTGGGAGCTACAGTGCCTCCCATAGTAAAAAACTGCAATTTACGGCGCACAAAAAATTGCGCTAAGTTTGGACTTATTAACCTTATTTTCACACAAATTCTGTAAAAATAATTAGAACCATAAAATTCTTCAGCAAATTTACTACTGATATCATCACTTTACTTGCCTCAGACCTTTTCTTAAACATGATAACCGACCTCGGAAAATGAAGTATGTTAATTTACGTCGAGATCGAGAGTCGCCATTTTTAAATGTAAACAAACATGCACCACTTTAATTGACAGGGCTGGGGATGGTGTTTAAAAGAATATCAGAGGCAAGTGAAGTGACAATATCTGTAGTAAAATGTCCGAGGAATTTTTTGGGATTAAATATTTGTACAGAATGTGATCGTAGATGAGATTAATCAGTCAAAACCTAGCGCATTTTTTTGTGCGCCGTAAATTGCAGTTTTTTACTATGGGAGGTAATGTAGCTCCCAGGTCGTCCATCCGAATTTTTTCAGACCGGGAGCTACAGTCCTGCAGCTAGTCATTTACCAGTATGGGATACCTCCATATTGTGATGACATACTTCCCAATCTTATATTAAAATTGGATCCTTCACGCTGTCGTATTTGCGACATATAAAATATGAGAGCGTGAAGGATCTAATTTTAATTAGATTGCATACTTCCTATCAAAATAATTAAATTAGAGTACAATTTTTAGTGCTCGTCTAGGCCAAATTAATAAAGACACTAGGGTAATGTTTGTTTAGAGTTTATAAGTACATCATCACTGTCAAACTGTCGAATGACAGAGTAAATTCTAGAGATGAAAAAAGTACAAAATTTTACTTAAACGTGAAAATATAAGGTCGTACTGGAAAAATATTGTTTTTAATGCATTAAAAGAAAAGTTCCCCAAGTTGTAATTAACAATTTTATTTACCCTGTGGGCCTATATTTATAAACTGATGTAAACTGGTTGCAAAGCATGCTAGCCATGTCGGTTTCTTTTTAAACTATTAATAAATGTTATTTTTATACCGTGTATACATTGACCTTCTCAATATTGGCTCCCAATCCTATTTAGAATTCAATTTTTGAAGCCTTTCCTCCCCTAGCCATGCTAGCCATTCGGTTTATTTTTGAACTACATTTTGAGTGTTCTTGGGGACGTGATTTCATGTATTTTCTTACTTATAAAAGGAAATACGACTTTATAACTGAGGTATATTAATTCGTGGAGAAAGTAAATTTGTTCCGGTAGATAAGAGGTACCAATGCACAAATTCCACGAAAATTGAGCCACCATAAAATCTAATGATTCCACAGAACCTTGCACAATTACCTTCTCATGGGCCAATATTGGCTCCCAATTCTATTTGAAATTCCATTTTTAAAGCATTTTAAGCTTTTTCTCAAATGGTCTAATTTAAAATTCATGTTTTACATTTTTATGTGTGTTTTAATCTGTTAATATGAAATATATCTGAAAACAAATCATCTGTTAATTTTCCCAATCCTGTCAACTCAGGGTTGCAAATAACATTTTCAAACCCAGGGGCCATGTGGGCTCCCAACTTTTCAAGTTTTACAAGCCCACAATAGTTTATAGGGGCCCACTGATATTCACAATGAAGTTAGTTTATAATATTGAAATATATACATGTAGAATAAAAATTGTAAAGTGCCATTATTAATTTGAATTAGATCCAATTTATTAAATTTAATTCTTTATGTGTTCATACATTTTATAGATGAGATGTTTTGTAATTGTTAGAATAGCTAAATGACAAATAAAATTAGTCCTGTATTTCTGTGTATTGTGGAGGCATTAGTCCAACCCTTTGACCCAGTTACAACTGTTATATAAAGGATCTTATTTTTTTAAGATAACTGTAAACAAACGGTTTTCTGATTATTTTAACATTAATTTAACAGAATTATTAATTAACTTATTACAAATTACCAACTAATAGTAATTACAACACTAAAAGTAATAAACATCGGTTGCACAGTATGTGGTTGCATCACCGGTATTTATAACCCCTAAAGATAAGAAAATCTCGAGTTATTAGTTACAACAGGGGTTAACTGATGCTGTGAAAACGTCTTCAGAATTAGTTAATTATCATTTGATTGCCTTTGGGGATAACTTAAACGATTGTAAACTCATAATACAGAGCGACTTTAAATTCTCTTATGGAGGAAATTCCAACAAAGTTGCCGATCAAAAAGTGACAATTTCGTTTAGTTGGTCCTTGATTGCCAAAAAATTTTATACTCGCCATGTGGGCAACTAAATCTTTAAGAAATGGTCGCCCACAGTAAAAATTACTCGCATTTGCGAGTGGGCGAGTGGTTATTTGCAACCCTGCAACTTGTTAGTCAAAGTTTTCAAAAAAAAAAATGATAGGATTTCCATAGATAGGCTGATGTGTTTTCAAAAGTTTACATATAGTTAACACTAATTTGAACTTACTACATGTATAAAGCAAACAATGCATTAATGTTTGTGACATATATATGATATCTTGTTTAATTTTTAGGTGTTTCATCTTAAGTTCAGGGTAGAACTAGCTGATCCCGTTTTGGAAAAACATTTATAACTGTGGTAAAGTATGAACATTAATTTTATTTAATTATGATACAGCAGTAATTTATTCAGCTAATCTTTCATTATTCTATCAATGGTATAAGTTGGGTGAATTGATTGACATCTGTATACATTACATTCAATGATTTAGATAAGAGGTAACCGTCTCTGACACTACTGAATTAGGTTACCGTAAGTGTGGTATGGGAGGCCATCAAAAAGTAATTCCTTGGTTCTCAGGCCAGCGCCCATCTGATTTCACATTGAGCATTGCCGATTTTTATTCTATTAAAATGAATAAAATAAACTTTTGATGGTGCACTTGCTTATTCCAAAAAAAAAATACGGATTTAGGACTGCATTTTAGATACTCAAGTCAGTAAAATGCTTGACTTAATATAGAACATAATTGCAAACATCACGATGATTCAGATTTGATTATAGCAATTGCAAATGGCCACCGAATCTAGTTACGAGATGCTGTTTAGTTATGATCGCAACAGCAATGATTTTAGTTTTGGTATATGAAGAAGAACGTCATTTAACCTGAAATGCATGTAGAAGGAGAGTTCCTGCAGCTTGCTCTATACTAAATATCCCATTATGCTTAAACACATGGCTCTGTCAAGTCTCGTAGTTGTGGTGTTTCTTGAAGAACATGATGACTTATTTATTTCATTTAGTTTGAGCTAAAAAAAATCTGATACATTCATTGCAAGGTAACTTTTTATTCATTTAAAACATCGCTTTTTCTGGATTTGAATAAGAGTTGCACATTGTTAAAATAAAAATAAAAATATTGTATCCTTTTTTTTTTTTTTTTGAAATAAAAAGAAAAAATTATCACCGCTTGACCGCATTTGTTTTTGAAAATTTTCCTTAGAACCAAGATATTAATTTTTTATGGCCTAATGTTGATCTTTTTTAAATGCATTTTATTCAGCTGATCCCTCTCTATTCTCTCATCAATAGTATAAATTGATGATTTGATCATGAATTATCGGTTTACATACAAATCTGAAGGTTTATTGAGCAAAGTTTCTGGGACGCTTCCGCTTTTAATTAAAAAGTATCGCTGATCAACCAGAGTGAAAAGGGGAATAACTCAATTTTCCAGTTTTAACATAAAAGGAGTTGTTTCCCTTTTCACCTATACTTAAAACAATCCAAAATTTTAATAAATGTATAATACATATTTCTATTCTTCAATCATTTCATTAATGAATAATTAAGCTAGAAATGCACAGAATAATTAATGAAGACGATTATTAAAAAATAGGTCAAAACACACATTGTCATGTTAGATAAAGATTAGTGTAATAGTTCTCTCTCTCTCTCTCTCTCTCTCTCTCTCTCTCTCTCTCTCTCTCTTTATTGGTGATGAAATTTAAATAAATATTAAGTACCTTTGTTTTTTTATTGTAAATTCATTTACCATCCAAACTATTTGCTGTATAATATTACTTTGTGTTTTACATGTATTGGTGATTGGTGTGTAGAATTGTGTGGTCTCTTTACAGGTTTCAAGTGTATGATACACAGAGATGCAGTGGATGAAGTCAAGAAAAACAAAATACATATGTGGTATAGTATTCATATTCAGAATTTGTCATATTTATGAATTTTTATTAGGCAGCTAATCTTTTTGTTTCTTGGTCACTCAGGAGACCTATTGCAATCGCTCGCTTGTCGTTGAGTGTCATTCATAGACATCATATTATACAGCTCTTAAATAGGTATGAGGGCAGTAGTCATTGTGTTAGCCCTGGGGTAAGAACTGTTGTCCGAGAGCATAGTCATAGACCACAGTCAAATACTCAGCCAGGGTAAGGGGGAAAGCCAGTCACAGGCCACAGTCAAATACTCAGCCAGGGTAAGGGGAAAAGCCAGTCATAGGCCACAGTCAAATACTCAGCCAGGGTAAGGGGGAAAGCTAGTCATAGGCCACAGTCAAATACTCAGCCAGGGTAAGGGGGAAAGCCAGTCATAGGCCACAGTCAAATATTCAGCCAGGGTAAGGGGAAAAGCCGATCATAGGCCACAGTCAAATACTCAGCTATTGTAAGGGGGAAAGTCAGTCATAGGCCACAGTCAAATACTCAGCCAGGGTAAGGGGGAAAGCCAGACATAGGCCACAGTCAAATATTCAGCCATGGTAAGGGGGAAAGCCTGTCGTAGGCCACAGTGAAATACTCAGCCATGGTAAGGGGGAAAGCCTGTCGTAGGCCACAGTGAAATACTCAGCAAAGGTAAGGGGGAAAGCCAGTCATAGGCCACTGTCAAATACTCAGACATAGTCATAGACTATCAGCCAATTGTCAAATGACATCAAATATACTAGTAATTGATGTGTTTCAATTTCAATAAAGAGGGAGAAAAAGAAGCAGTACATGTTTATCAGAGAAAGTTAAAGAGATAAAATAGACAGAGAAACTTGGTGTTATAGAAAGGCAGTGGATACATGTTTAGAAAGTCTCTCAATCCCTTTTCCCATTTGTTCTCTGCTCTCTCTCTCTCTCTCTTTCTTTCTTTCTCTCTCTCTCAGAGAAAGCAAGCATGTATCAAACCAGAGATGTTCTTAGAAAGGGATATAGAATGATAGAAGGAATGAGAAACAAGCTAAACAAGGAAATGCTTAGAGGTATACAGAGAGAGAGAGAGAGAGAGAGAGAGAGAGAGAGAATATTTGTCTGGAAAATGTTCTAGAAAGTGAGAAAAGGATAGATAGAGAGATAAAAAGAGAAAACAAGGTTACATGTTTAACAGAGAAGTGCAGAGAGAGAGAGAAAAAGGGAGATATAGAACGAGAGAGAAATTAAATTTAATAGTGAAAATAAGAGAAAAATTAGAATGCAAAAGTTTCTGTTAAGCAGGGGAAATGGAAAAGATAAATAGAGGAAGAGAAAGAATGAGAGAGCAAGGGTACATGTTTAACGGAGAAAGTCAAAGAAAGGACAACCAAAAGTACACATACATATATATATATATATATATATATATATATATATATATATATATATATATATATAAAGCAGAGAAAAGTCTTATATAGTGAGAAAGAAATAAAGAAAGAGAGCATATGTACATGACGGAAAAAGAGAGTAAATGTTCATAGAAAAAGTTTGTGAGAGAGAAAGACACTGGTTACATGTTTAGCAGAGAAAGAATGTATCTCATTCCCTCTTCCATAATTTTTCGCTTTAACATGTATACTTGTTTTTTTATCTGTCTGTCTGTCTGTCTGTCTGTCTGTCTGTCTGTCTGTCTGTCTGTCTCTCTCTCTCTCTCTCTCTCTCTCTCTCTCTCTCTCTCTCAGAGAAAGCAAGCATGTATGAAAAGTAGATAAATTTTGAGAAAGAGGGATAACAGGGTTGTCTCAAAAAATTGAAGTAGAAGTAAGTAATTAAAAAAGTAAAAGTGGGTCTGGGGGTCTAGCTTATAGCTGGATTGCGATTGAAATGCAATGATAGCCAGGTAATTATTTTAGATCCTCCCCCAGGTCTTAGGCACAACCCTGCTGGGATAGAGAATGAAAGAAGGAATGAGAAAGCATGAGTTCATGCTAAGCAGGAAAAGTCTGAGATATACACAGAGAGAGAGATTTAAAGAAAAGAGAGACAAGGGCATATGTTAAGCAGAGAGAGAGAGAGAGAGAGAGAGAGAGAGAGAGAGAGGAGAGAGAGAGAGGGGGGGAATACATGTTAAGCAGATAAGGTTTTGACCACACCCTCTCCCATTATTTCTCTGCTTAACATGTATGATCTCTCTCTCTCTCTTCTCTCTCTCTCTCTCTCTCTCTCTCTCTCTCTCATGTCAATCATATTTTGGGCCATTTCTTTTTGAGTATTTCTGTAACAGAGCCAGAATTATGAATCATTATCTATGTGAAGCATCATGTATCTCTGTAGGGAAATATATATTATATATATGATATTTGTATATCATTATTTAAAAGTTAGATCAATTTTAAATGAAAACATACCTTATAAAATTTGATATGGAAAAAATAGTTAATTCACTTGAAACACTTTATTCTTTTATTGAACAGGTTTTGAGACCTAGTCCCTCCACACAATGGAAACAGCAAGCACTCCATGTAAAGTACATCAGTGTTCTAAGTGTCCAGGGGACACAGAGTACTATTGTGTATCGTGTCCATGTGATCTGTGTCCCCAGTGTAAAGAGAACCATGTAAAAGATCTCCAAACAATAGACCATGATGTTGTTTCACACCGTGATAAAATCAACTACATCCTAACACAAGAGATCTGTGTGAGACATCTTTACATGTTTCGTGAGATGTACTGTGAACCTTGTGAACTCCCTGTCTGCTATCATTGTTCAGAACATAGAACACATCGGTGGATAAATCTTCAGAGAGTATATCAAACAAAGCGACAACAACACAGAGGAACCATTCACACCATCAGAAGTGAGGCTCTCTTTTACAGACCTGTTCTCCTGCCACAAATCAAAACTGATTTCAAAACCTGTCACACAGAATTCTCCCTCTATCAATCAGAGATGTTAACAAAGGCCCAGACACTGAAGCATCTCATTAACAAAGTGAGAAAAGATTTCATGAAAAATGTGTTTTGTGACTTTGATTTCAAACACAGATGTTTAAAACAGAAGAAAGAAATGATCAGACATATTGTCAGCCTACAGGAATATGAACTCAGATATGTACACCCAGAATTCACATTCAGTGCACTACAATTCCTCTCCTGCATAAAGACAGCCCTCCCCCAGATACATCCTACACTCCACACCAGCCAGCTCTCCATGACTGAGTCACTCAACAAGGAGGATGTGATGGAGTCACTGAGTGCAATCCAAATCACAGAGAGAGGAAACCGACGCGTAGGAAACCAGTGTCTGCTGAAACTGACGTCTGTTCCTGAACTCCATCAATCTCTCACACTGACAGGTGTTGATGGTTGTTTTCACATTTCCTGTGTGACATCAGACCGGGTCTGGGTCAGTGATAATGAAGACAATCTCATGTTGACAGACACAACAGGTGTCCCTCTACATCGTGTGGAAGATTCATGTAGTGGTTTTAATGGATTCCACACAGTGAACAGTGAGAGTGAACTGATTTATATAGATAGAAATTATAACATCAACAAACTGTCAAAGGATATGAAAACAACCACCACATTTATAGAGAGAACAGACTCTAAATGGGAACCACGGTGTGTGTACTGGTCCCCGTCCACTGGGGATCTACTGGTCGGGATGCATTATACTAGGGATCAGCATCTACTGGTCGAGATGTGGAACTATGATAGATGCACAGGCAAGGTAACCCGGTACAACCAGAGTGGACAACTCACACAAACCATACAACATGACAACACAGGACGGGGACTGTATGTACAACCTAACTATATAACAGAGAACAACAATGGGGATGTCGTGGTGTCTGACTCTATTCATAACTACGTTGATTACGATTTTGGTGACTATGGGTCTGGTGCTGTAGTGGTGACAGAGCATGGAGGAAGACATCGTTTCTCCTACAGACGACATCCATCAGCAGCAGGACTATTCCCACATGGAATCTGTACTGACGCGTTGTCACACATCCTGGTGTGTGATGGTGAAACACAAACAGTACATATGTTGGACAAGGACGGTCAGTTCCTGTCACATCTACTGACAAAATCACAAGAGATGGGTGAACCATGGGGCCTGAGTTATGATGTCAACACTCACCGTCTCTGGGTCGGATCATACGGCAACAACAATGTGTGTGTCTACAGGTATATCACCAGACAGGACGCTCTGACAGGTAAGTCTGAGTCATTATCATTGATGTAGTATGTATGTGTTAGGTATCATACAGGTTTCAATGAGATCTAAGTATACCTTAGTTATTTTTGTTATATCACACAAGTCATATTAAATTGTTAATTCAGATTATATCTGTTTCATTGTGATTGTAATTCATATATTAGTTATATATCCATGTAATTGTTATTCATTATTACATGTATGTACATGTTACCATATGTAGTTTACTGCTCAAATTTATTTAAATAAGAAGATGCAAACATTATCATGGTTATGAAAACAAGTTACACAAGAGAAATTAATTTTAAGTACTTAAACAAGTTTGTTAATGACTTTAACTAGAGTAATGAATTTACTTAATATATTAACTTTAATCAGAGTAATTAATTGATAAACTTAATCTACTCCTTGTAACAATACAGAATTAGAACTCTATGTTTGATGTTTGTAGATCAAAGTCGTGTAATGGAGTCACTGAGTGGAATCCCAACCCCAGGGACAGAAAAACCACAGCAAGGAAACCAGTGTCTGCTGAAACTGATGTCTCCCCCCGAGTTACTTCACTCTCTCACAGTGACAGGTGTTGTTTTTTGTGATCACATTTCCTGTGTGACATCAGACCGGGTCTGGGTCAGTGATGATGAAAACAATCTCATGTTGGCAGACACAACAGGTGTCCCTCTACATCGTGTGGAGAATTCATGTAGTGGTTTATATGGAGGATCACACACAGTGAACAGTGAGAGTGAACTGATTTATATAGATAGGAATGATAACATCAACAAACTGTCAAAGGATATAAAAACAACCACAACATTTATAGAGATAACAGACTCTACATGGGAACCACTGTGTGTGTACTGGTCCCTGTGCACTGGGGATCTACTGGTCGGGATGCATTATACACATGAGTATACAGAGACAGGCAAGGTAACCCGGTACAACCAGAGTGGACAACTGACACAAACCATACAACACGACAACACAGGACTGGAACTGTATAAGAGACCTATCTATATAACAGAGAACAACAATGGGGATGTCGTGGTGTCTGATGATGACAGTTGGTCTGGTGCTGTAGTGGTGACAGAGCGTGGAGGAAGACATCGTTTCTCCTACACAGGACCTCCATTAGGACCACGACTAGAGCCACGTGGAATCTGTACTGACGCGCTGTCACACATCCTGGTGTGTGATGATATAACCAACACAGTACAGATGTTGGACAAGGACGGTCAGTTCCTGTCACATCTAATGACAAAATCACAAGAGATGCGTGAACCATGGAGCCTGAGTTATGATGTCAACACTCACTGTCTCTGTGTCGGATCAGGGGACAACAACACGGTGTTTGTCTACAGGTATATCACCAGAGAGGACGCTCTGACAGGTAAGTCTGAGTCATTATCATTCACATTAATTAGATATAGATAAATAAGACACACAGTACGTGTTAATTATCAGTCAATAAGATACATGTAAGACATGTTTATCTGTGTGATTGTTTGTCAATATAAACAACTCCTTGTTACAGGGTTAGCTGTTTCTACAGATTTTAATATAGTGACACATGTATTTGTAATTTGTTTTGTTACAAGTACATGTCAATTGAATTGATTTAATTAATTACATAACTATGAAAGCATGTGTCAATGTAGTTAGTTTGAACTTATTTGTAGATGTAGCTCTGTCTTTATTTATTTGATTTAATTTATTTGTAGACTTTGCGTATGTATCATTACATAACCTGTATGATATAGATTGAATAGCAACTAATTAATGACTTGTTGTAGATGAACACAGACCACGTCCTGATGATGAGGTCATGTTTAGCTCAACACCAGCCGTAGAATGGAGATAGCTTGGATATTGACAGGTTGTAAATGTTTCTGTACAAATCTAGTCTGCTCTCAAAACCACACATGTTGTTTGTCACTTTGTTCAACATCTGCAGCTGAAATTGAGCTGTGTATAATTCACATGGACTGTAATACTGACACCTGTTTATTTCACACTTTGTGATCATCCAAATATGGCTGTATGTTGCTATATGTAAACTTGAATTTATTGAAAATAAATTGCAGTCAAATCAGATCAATTAAATAATAACCAATAATTAATTGATATTATTTTAATTACTGTTTGGATTTATACTTGTGTCTTTTTTCACCATTAGATATGAAGACTGCTATTGAATACAAACATTGTCGATTCCTGACCATGATTTTTCATTTAAAGTATCCAACACAGTTTATGGTGGAATCAGACCAAATATTTCCTAAAGAGACAGATACCAGTATCTTATTCAATGATGTAACGGACCGTGTGTTTATAGCTCTACACAGACTTATTGAGTGATGTAGCGGACCGTGTGTTTATAGCTCTACACACACTTATTCAGTGATGTAACAGACCGTGTGTTTATAGCTCTACGCAGACTTATTCAGTGATGTAACGGACCGTGTGTTTATAGCTCTACACAAACTTATTCAGTGATGTAACGGACCGTGTGTTTATAGCTCTACGCAGACTTATTCAGTGATGTAACAGACCGTGTGTTTATAGCTCTACACAAACTTATTCAGTGATGTAACGGACCGTGTGTTTATAGCTCTACACAAACTTATTCAGTGATGTAACAGACCGTGTGTTTATAGCTCTACGCAGACTTATTCAGTGATGTAACAGACTGCGTGTTTATAGCCCTACACAAACTTATTCAGTGATGTAACAGACCGTGTGTTTATAGCTCTACGCAGACTTATTCAGTGATGTAACGGACCGTGTGTTTATAGCTCTACACAAACTTATTCAGTGATGTAACGGACCGTGTGTTTATAGCTCTACACAAACTTATTCCGTGATGTACTGGACCGCGTGTTTATAGCTCTACAAAGACTTATTCAATGATATAACGGACCGTGTGTTTATAGCTCTACGTAGACTTATTGAGTGATGTAACGGACCGTGTGTTTATAGCTCTACGTAGACTTATTCAGTGATGTAACGGACCGTGTGTTTATAGCTCTACACAAACTTATTGAGTGATGTAACGGACCGTGTGTTTATAGCTCTACACAAACTTATTCAGTGATGTAACGGACCGTGTGTTTATAGCTCTACGTAGACTTATTGAGTGATGTAACGGACCGTGTGTTTATAGCTCTACGTAGACTTATTGAGTGATGTAACGGATCGTGTGTTTATAGCTCTACGTAGACTTATTGAGTGATGTAACGGACCGTGTGTTTATAGCTCTACGTAGACTTATTGAGTGATGTAACGGACCGTGTGTTTATAGCTCTACACAAACTTATTGAGTGATGTAACGGACCGTGTGTTTATAGCTCTACACAAATTTATTCCGTGATGTAACGGACCGTGTGTTTGTAGCTCTACACAGACTAAATCAGTGATGTAACGGACCGTGTGTTTGTAGCTCTACACAGACTTATTCAGTGATGTAACGGACCGTGTGTTTGTAGCTCTACACAGACTTATTCAGTGATGTAACGGACCGTGTGTATATATTTATTCAATGATGTAACAAACTGTGTGTTTATAGCTCTACACATTTTTGCACATCATGTTGTGGGGGTTTTCCCCCCAAGTAATCTCACTTATGATTCACATTTGATGTACATGAAAGTGAATAAAATAAATCTAACTATCCATTTAGTAATATCTTTTTATTAGTCAGACTCCGTGCAGTTTACAGAAGAACAGGGAAACAATAATGGATCAAAATAAATTTCTGAGCATTGTGTATCTCCCTCAATATGCATATTATAAAGAAAATGATTTGATATTAAAAGGGGCACAACTCCACCTAACTCTATCATATCAAACTTTCCTTCAATCATGCATGTCTATACTTTTTTTTAACAACAATAAAATTATAAATTGAAATGCGCAAGAACTCACAAAAAGTATTGGAATTAGTATTTACTAGTACTGGTATTATGCACATTGACAGATTATGTTCTAAAAACCTACAAGGCTTTACCAGTTTACGTAATTCCGTGCAGCGGTTTGCGAGGAGTTGCGCTTAGAAACTGTTGATTATATACTATATCAATTATAAATTAATGAAGTCGAATGTTTGTGGTTATATGAACATCTTCATAGTGTTTTTCGAAATTCCATTGAGCGGTTTAAGATCTAGAGGAGTTTTGCTTTAAAAAGGAATGACCTGACGAGGATTCTCAATCTCGTCATGCTTTAGTCCACCACGGCCCTTTACATAGACGCTACAGCCCCTCTGGGTGGGGGCCCTGGTGTCCGCTATACTCGCCTGGTTTCTACATGAACATCCTCCTACTCTGTCGTGCCTTTGTCCATCGTTCTAAGACGTAATGCGGATTTCATGAAAAGAAATTGTGTTATTAAACAGTTGTTGAATTTAGGATTTTTTTCACCACGTTGGGGTAGAATTTTATTTTAAAACGCACATTAATGGTGGCAGCCATCAACAATACAAGACCGGGGTTGACCTAGTTGAATATCCACACGGACGGCAATTAAGCATATTAGGAAGCAGGCCCCACCTCCAAACTGATAACACGGCAGAGTGTATCTATTAATAGATAGCTGCATACCAGAAGCACGTGCTGATCAGAGAACAACACAATTTTAATGTTGTTGATACAAGTAATAGCTTTCGAAATAGCTTGCCTGACTAAACAAAATTATTCAATGGAAGCATGCACATATCATATTAGGCTATTTTATCAGAAATGAATTTTAATTTTCGTTGCTGATCATAAATTTATAAATGGAACGTGCAAATTTAAGACGAAATGTTAGTCTTTTCTTCGATCTAGAACATGTACATATATATCACTTGAAATTCATTTATTTTATTAATTCAATTTTTAAGGAATGCACACATATCATATAAGTGCATGTAAGCTTGAAAGCTTGAGAGTTAATAGTCGTATTATCAAATTGTATTTGTTGTATTAATTGCAAAATCAACTGAAAGGCATTATTTAAAACTTCCAACCTTATGCAATATGAGAGGGTATACAAACATGTACTGTTTTTTAATGTATGTTGGCAGCTTCATCAAAATAATCTTGACAAGCAATTAAAAAAGGGTGAATTTTCAAATTCATGAAAAAACCCTAACTGTAACTTCAATTCAATTATAATTCCTTATTTGCAGTTTCATTATTGCATGCTCCTACAAAAGTGGAGGGGGGGGGATCCATGATATTTCCATTTATCCTATAAAGTTAAGAAAAGTGCCAGCTGTCAAAAAAAAAACTTGAAAACTCTTGCTCGCTGTTTTTATTACATGCCATATAACATTTTCATCAATTATGAACCTAAATGCTGACATCTTAAACATGTGTAAGAGTATGAAAATTGTTGATTTGAATAAATAAATAAACTTATTGTAATTAATACATCTAAACATTACACATATAAAAAGTTAGATCCACCCTTTCTTTTAATTCATACACATGTACATATACCCTTAGGGCAGTGCTTGATCATGAGTTGGTCAGTGGATATTTGTGATCTTGGTTTTTATTGGTTGTTTGTGTCAGGTTGAATTTGGTTGGTTTGTATATTTTGCTTTATGTGTTTTACCGCCAAGTTTGACAATCTTTGTCTGGACATTGACCAAAGCAGACTATATATTTATATAGAGAAGTAATTTTAATTTTGGACCAGACCTTGCTCTTTTTCTGGTAAGTTATACTAAGTATACTAATATCCTATAACACTTACTACTAATAAATTGATTATCCTATAAATTGCAGAAAACATTAATTAAGTCCATGATCACAAACTAATGAGTATGAATGAATTGGAATGAAAAGATATTTTTTATATGGAATACAGTGTAAAGATCAATATTTGGTTTATATATTATAGTATTAATTGATTCTCAAATCAATTGTATATAAGAATTTTATGATGATCAGATATTTGATTAAATTGGTCATTTATAAGATCAATTAGATTATATTTCAGTAATAAATATTTTTAGAATTATTCTGTTCATATTACAGAATCAGTCAATGTCAATATAATGTCACCACGCATTCGGTGTACGTATTATGAGCCTGTTCCCATAGAATGGTGAGAAAGTGTTTTTGAATATTTTTTTATCTGATTAATATATTTTATGACCTATTTTGGAGAAATGTAATTCATGTACATTATAAGAGTTACCTCCCGCTAAATGTTTAAAGTACAATTATAGTAAGATAATGTAAAAATATTATCTTGATGGAAATACATATATATTGTACTAATGTTATATTTTGATATAAATTATATTATTGTTTTATGATATTTCAGGGCTTAAATATACATTGCAAATTTTAAAGTCACTTTGTCCGGATACGAATAAACGAACCATACAGATATCTTTGTTGTCAGTTATTTTAAACAAAGACTGTAACATTTTGGCGCCCACGTTGGGACACAGTGACTTTATATGTAATTGGAGCTGGAAAGACTTCACCAACCCTACCCAGTGAACTGTGAACCATGACGACCATTGCCAGTGTATTCCTATTGAACCATGACTAGTGTTTCGCGCCTGTGTTCCTAAATTGACTGGGATCCGCGCATCTATTGTTATTCCTATGATCAGCTGTTCAACTCATTGACAGAGTACAACACGTGCAAACAAACTGTGTATCTCACCTGGTGAGTCGTATAGATATAAGACTTTGGTGCACCATATTGACATTAGTAATTTGTGTGCACGCATGTATGCATACTTTACCTCAAGGTAAACAAGTCTTGATTTATTATAATTCATAAAACTGTTGAAAGAATTGGTATACCACAAAGCATGTAAAATTGTGATTTCTTTAGTTAGACAGTGCACTTTAGTATAAGTTATCCGGATTTAAATACCTTTGTAATATTGATTGAGACAGGGTTGCGTTTGGCCACAATTAATCCTTAAACCATTTTTTTGTTGAGATATATTTTTGCCCTTTATTGTGTATTGATCATTTGAATTTGAAATTAAGAACAAAAATAGCAAGAAAGGAAGTGTGGGTACAGTACAGTGTAAGTGAAAACATTAACAATTTGCGCACACCCCATATTGTTTTCCCTCGTATTTCCAAATATACTAATTATAAAAGCTAATTAGAAAACTATTTGCTGTATACTTTCAAGACTTGACAGTTTATTGACAAGACTTACGTGATATTTGGACTACTTTGTCGGTTGATTGAGTTGGTTTTGCATCATTGTTTATTTTGAGGACGAGTTGAGTGTTGAACAAGTTTTCTGTCGCAGAGTTGTAGTAGTATCAGTCTAAGTGGTTTCTGTGTTTTTTTATAGCTATACACAGTATTTAAAACACACATTTAATTAATTTCCCCTTTAATTTAGTTTTAAGCTTGATCTCCACTGTTCATATTATTTCTACTTGTATCTAAATCATCGGGTTCGGTTTTCGCCGTTCAAAAATCATCGGGTTCGGTTTTTGCCGTTATAAAAAAAAATCTAATCGGGCTCGATTTCCGTAATAATAGCGTTTCACCGGAAGTAAACAAAGTGTAATCGAGGAAATTCGCTGTTTCCATTCATCTCGGTATTTTTTCTAGTTTATCTCAATATAGAAAAAGATTTATTGAATTCTTTCGTCATTTGTTTATTGTCATCTTTATATTTGAACTGAATCTTATCTTTCACGTAGAACTTATTTTATTTCTTTGATTCATTTACTTAAAGAAACATTATCAGCTGTTGCTTGCAATAATTTATTGTGCCTTTTGCATACTGTCCAAATTATTTATGGTTCATTTTGAACTACCCTCCTGATTCAAAACAATTCACATTGCTGAATTTGCTATTTCTTGCAGAAAGTTATTCTGTGTGAAATTTAGTTACTCATTTGCTTATACCAACATCTACTTGGATACATGCATTGTATTATTGCATGAATTTGTGTGAATTTTCTTTGATACATTCAATATTACTTGTGTTAGCTACAATCATACAATTTAACACCATGTCAGACACTGAGGAATCAATGTCAACAGAGGAGATAGCCAAAGTGGTATCTGCACTCAAGCAGCTAAAGATGAAACCAAAAGCTGATTCAGCTGAAGATTTTTTATCATGGATGTCATCTGCTGTTCAGGAGAAGAAGATCAAGGAAGAGGTTGTAAGTATTGATACTGCCTCTGCTTCTCCACGACCTGCTAAATCTCTACCTCCTAGTCAGTTCCCTAAAATTACATTTTTCTCCGGAGATTCTAAGAATGATGCCACATATGAAGTTTGGAGATATGAGGTGGAATGTCTCTATAATGAGTCTTATAGTCCAGATGTCAATCATCAAGCTATACGACGCTCACTTAAGGGAGAAGCAAGTCGAGTGGTAATGCATCTTGGACCAGGAGCACGAATAACCTCAATTATACAGAAGCTAGACAGTATTTATGGCACAGTGGCTGAAAAAGAGGACATTCTGTCAGTGTTTTACAGTGCTAGACAGAGAGAGGATGAAGAATGTGCGGGATGGAGTTGTAGATTGGAGGATATTCTGAATAAGGCCATACAGAAAAACCTCATTGACCGTAGTCAGTTCGAGGAGATGCTAAGAACCATGTTCTTTAAGGGACTTCGACCTTCACTTAAAGATATATGTGGACATCTATATGATAAATGCAAATCATTCGATGAATTGAGAACATCTGTGAGAAAATTGGAGATTGAACATCATCCACAAACTTCAGAAAAGAAATCAGCTACAGCAAAAGCTGCAATAGTGAAAGATCAGTCAGCTGACAGATTCGATAGCATAGAAGCTAAGATTAATCAGTTAACCACTGAGGTCAGAAGTATGAAGGAAAAAGAGTATTCTTATACTCCTATGCCCCAGCCTTATAGGGCACCAAGACAACCATATCAGAGAGGCAGACAGGAAAGAGGATACAGAGGAGGATATAGGCAATATCCCAGATTTCCTCAGCCCCAAAGTACAGATGTTGCTAAGGAACCTCAGAGTTCCAGGGTAAGAGAACCCCCTACTTGTTATAGATGTGGACAGGTAGGCCATATCGCTGTGGGATGCAGAGTTTTAGTCAACCACAGGCGCCAGGCTTTAAACTACAACACGTCAGCACCTGGGGACAAGGGGTTGGCGAGAGGATCAAGGGTCCCAGAGAAAAACAACTAATTGGAAAACCAAATGAAATATCAGTGGCCATCAATGATGTACAATGTACAGCTCTTCTAGATACAGGAGCAACAGTATCCACTCTAAGCGAAGCATTTTATAATCAGTACCTTTCAGACGTAGAGCTTCATTCACTGGACGACGTTATCAATATAGAGTGTGCGGATGGTCAACTGATGCCCTATCTTGGCTATGTATGTGTTGATTTAACACCATTTGGTATTCCATCTTTGAACAAACTAAATGATTGTCTGTTTTTAGTTGTTCCTAGGAGCAATTATAATGCACATGTACCAGTGCTCATAGGAACAAACATCTTACAGAACCTGATGGATGTGACAAAACAGGAGTTTGGCTCAAGATTTCTGCAGGATGCAGCCATTTACACACCATGGTACTTAGCATTCAGATGCATTGCATTGAGAGAGAGGGAGTTACACAGAAATGGCTATGTATTAGGATTAGTAAAGAGTGCTGAGACAGATAGAGTTATCATCCCTCCGAACAGTCATGTGACCATTCTTGGATACTTGGATAAGAAGAGTCCTTATCATCAAGTAACTGTCATGATGCAGCAATCTGAAAAATCCTGCATTCCATCTGATGTAGACATAGAAGCTACACTGCATCAGTATGTGTATGAAGAGTGTCAAACAATGCCTGTTACCATCAACAACATAACAACCAGGACTATTTCAATATCCCCAAAAGGAGTGATTTGCGAAATACAGCCTGTTGCTATTGAGGACACAACAGTTGAGAAACCCTCTTTGTCAAGCTCAGAGCAAATTGAGGATATTATATCCAAAATTCAACTCCCAGATGATATTGGAGAAGATGAAAAACAGGACTGTTTGAATTTGTTGAATTCTTACAGGGATATATTCTCAACAGGAGCAACAGACATAGGTACAACGGACAAAGTGAAGCACAGAATTGAACTCCTTGATGAGATACCTTTTAAGCAGAAGTACAGGAGAGTACCACCAGCATTGGTTGAGGAAGTCCGTACTCACATCAAGGATTTACTAGCTGCAGGCATTATCAGAGCATCTCATTCTCCGTTTTCATCCAACGTAGTTTTAGTTAGAAAGCATGATGGATCCTTGCGGCTATGTATAGACTATAGGTATCTTAATTGTAGGACTATCAAAGATAATTATGCTCTGCCTAGAATAGAAGAGATTTTAGATTCTCTTTCAGGTAACACCTACTTCAGTGTATTGGACATGAAATCCGGCTATCATCAGATAGAAATTGCAGAGGAGCATAAGGAGAGAACTGCCTTCACTGTTGGTCCACTTGGGTTTTATGAATTTAACCGCATGAGTTTCGGCCTTGCAAACGCCCCTGCAACCTATCAGCGTCTTCAAGAGCAATGTTTAGGCAACCTTCATCTAAAAATTTGTTTTATATATTTAGATGATTTAATCATATTTTCTAAATCTTTCAGGGAACATCTTAATCGCCTTCAGCAAGTTTTCCAGAGAATTAGAGATTATGGGCTTAAACTTTCTCCCAAAAAGTGTTCCTTACTTATAAAGAAGGTTAAATATGTAGGACACATTGTGTCCGAGCATGGGGTTGAGCCAGACCCTGATAAACTTGCTAAAGTTAAAAACTGGCCTATTCCACAGAATCCTGAAGAGGTAAGACAATTTTTAGGGTTTGCAGGATACTATAGAAAATTTATTCATGATTTCTCTAAAATTGCTAGACCTTTATTAGAATTCATGGCCACAGGAAAAAAATCAAGAAGTAAGAAAGTGGATCCAAAGTGGAGGTGGGAGAAGGAACAGCAAACATCATTTGACCTCATTAAGCAGAAACTTACATCACCACCCGTCCTAGGTTACCCAGACTTCGACAAACCTTTTAAGCTCCATACCGATGCATGTCAGACAGGACTAGGCGCAGTGCTATATCAGGAGCAGGATGGAATGGATAGAGTTATAGCATATGCTAGTCGAGGATTGAGTAGATCTGAAAAGAATTATCCTACTCGCAAACTGGAATTTTTGGCACTTAAATGGGCAGTCACAGAAAAATTTTCAGATTACTTTCAAGGCAAAGACTTGGAGTATACACCGACAATAATCCCCTTACCTATGTTTTAACTTCAGCAAATTGGATGCAACTGGACATCGATGGATTTCAGCATTAGCTTCATTTAATTTCAAGATCATCTACAAACCAGGGAAAACAAATATAGATGCAGATAGACTATCCAGATTAAAGGAAGTGGAAACAGTATCTAGTGACACCATTAAGGCAATTTGCCAGCTTGCAACTGGACAGCCATATGCAGAATCTCTTGCTATAGATGATGCTATTTGCAACCAAGTACAACCTTGTACAGATATTGGAAAGTATTTGGATATCATGGAAATCCAAAACACAGATCCTACTGTTAGTTTTTGGAAAAACAAGGTACAGGAATGTATAAGACCCAAACGAGACACACTCATAACTGAAGATGATTTTGTTTACCACAGGAACTTTGCCAAACTTAGAGTAAGAGATGGTATTTTACTCAGAGAAGTCAAAGTAGATGACAATACTCATCAGCAATATGTAATTCCTGCATCAGTGTATCCCACTGTTTTGGAATACTTACATAACAAGATGGGTCATTTAGGGCGAGATAAGACTCTCTCCTTAATTAGGCAAAGATTTTACTGGCCAAAGATGGAGCGTGATGTTTCTGATTGGATCAACTCCTGTGCATTAAGAGCAAGACCAGTAATGAGAGAGCAGAATTGGTCAACATCAGAACATCAGAGCCACTAGAGCTTGTATGCATGGACTATCTCACTCTTGAACCATCGAAAGGAGGAATACAAAACATTTTAGTCATAACCGATCATTTCACACGATATTCAATTGCCGTGCCAACCAAGAACCAAACAGCCAAAACAACAGCAGAAGCTATTTATAACCATTTTATTGTTCATTACGGGATTCCAGCTAAACTTCATTCGGACCAAGGGACAAATTTTTGCAGCAACATCATTAAGGAATTGTGCTCCATATTTGGCATCTCTAAATCCAGGACAACGCCATATCACCCTATGGGTAATGGTATTACAGAGCGATTCAATAGGACATTATTATCAATGCTAGGAACATTAGATAACGCTCAGAAAGCTAATTGGAAAAAGCATATTAACACACTGGTTCACGCATACAACTCTACTAAACATGATACAACTGGGTTCACACCATTCTATCTAATGTTTGGAAGAGAACCACGCGGGTATGATAAGGCAACTCACAGCGATCAAATTCCTCTGATCGATATGACGTCACAATAAGCAGCATGATGTCATATTTTACTCAGAAACATATCGATTTTAACTTTATCTCTGGTTTATATTATAAAAATTACAGACATAAAATATCACTAGAAACTCTTCTAACTGAATATATCTTCGATTTCTCTCTATTACGTATAATTATCATTGATGACGTCACAAGCATGTTTAAAAGAGAAGATCATGTCGGGAGACAAATTATCGGAATGCAGTGTAAACAATGCCGAAATAAGACTTATTTAATACAGATACCTAAGATTTAGATGAGTGTCAGTTCGAATATAATCAGGATAATACAGGGATGGATATTTTGTTTAATCAGCGAGTGTTATAAGGTAAGCGGATCGACATTTATATGGCTTGACCAGCCTTTCCTCTGTCAGTGTGTACAAAAAATGGCAAAAGTGTAACACTACCCTGGATATTAGGAAAGATGATTTTGGTAAATATCAACGGTATATGACCTAAACTACATGAAAAGTGCTGCTAGAATCCTGTGCTTTGTTGTTTAAAACGAAAAATACGTAGTATTTTCAATGAAATTTTAGAAGTTGAGAGGGTTTCCGATAAATATTTACAATATTTATTTTATGCGATGTACAATAGGATTCTAGCAGTAATACTAATAAATATGAACTAATTTTCAATCGAATTATTGTAGAAAAAATACAAATGAACTTCGGGGTAGTGTTACACTTTTTGATTTTTTGTTAAGGTAAAAAAGTGATCTATTTTTAACTGTCACGTGATACCATGGCACGGCAGCTTCAAAGATTGAGTCGATTCCGAAGTAGAAAAATTATATCTTGGTGAACTCTTTCACTTGGTATTAATATCCAGCGCTGTTTTCATAAAAATAAACATTATTTCAATTGATCATAATTTTGACGGTCATTAAACTATGAGTTGCCTTAACCTACCCGCGCAGTTTTGCCAGTAGATGTGGTCTTTGGATTTTCCAGCAGCCATTCTGAGGATAAGTGTACAACTAAGTACATATCCGAGCTAAAGCGAAGACTGCAAGATGCTTACAGACAGGCACAAACAGCAATACAACCTTCTCAGCATAAGCAGAAATGCCGTTATGACATAAAAGCAAGAGCCATCACTTTAGAGGAAGGTGACAGAGTTCTCGTCAAGAAAGTGGCATACGACGGCAAACATAAAATTGCTGATAAATGGGAAGATGATATTTATGTCATTTTAGCGAAAGCAAATGATGACATTCCTGTTTATAAAGTCAGACGTGAGGATGGAGAAGGAAGAACTAGAGTTCTTCATAGAAATTTGCTTCTACCTATCGGAACAAAGCTTCCAAGAAGTACTTCTCCTCCTCTAGTTACTCCTAGAAAGAGAAGGAAGGCAGAACCAGTAAGCATTATTACTGAGAATGATTCAGATAGTGACAGTGAATTTTCTTATGTAGATAACTCTGCATTTAGAAATGAAAATTCCCAAGTTACTCCCAGTTTAGATGATGACGATCAATCTACAACTGAGGAAGCTTCAGCAGTTGGTTCAGGGGAGGACGCTTCCCATCAGGATAGAGAGCCTGAGAATCAACCTGAAGAGATCATCAATGATGATGAACCAGAGGATGATATCAACAATGATGATGATGATGAGAATATCATTCATGATGTTGATAGCACTGATGATGACATCAATGAATCTGATGATTCTGAAGATGAAATGCCTTCCAGAGAAAATGACGATACACCTACTCCAGCCCCAAGAAGATCTACCAGACAAAGAAAAATGCCAGCATGGACAAAGGAGTTTGTCATGATGAACCAAACACAACCAGATTGGCTACAAAGAGCAGTATTTGTGAAAGGGTTGATGAATGATGGTTCATTACGAGACATTGACCGAAGTAGATGCCAGATGGCTTTACTTAACATTGTGTCTGCTTCTACATGTTCTAATACATGATATTTTTTTAAATTGTAAATATATGTATTTTATGCCATGTTACTTTTCAGATATATGCAGCTTCCGAGTTGAATGACGTGGAAGTCATTCTGCGACCGGGGGGAGAGTGTGAGAGTATGAAAATTGTTGATTTGAATAAATAAATAAACTTATTGTAATTAATACATCTAAACATTACACATATAAAAAGTTAGATCCACCCTTTCTTTTAATTCATACACATGTACATATACCCTTAGGGCAGTGCTTGATCATGAGTTGGTCAGTGGATATTTGTGATCTTGGTTTTTATTGGTTGTTTGTGTCAGGTTGAATTTGGTTGGTTTGTATATTTTGCTTTATGTGTTTTACCGCCAAGTTTGACAATCTTTGTCTGGACATTGACCAAAGCAGACTATATATTTATATAGAGAAGTAATTTTAATTTTGGACCAGACCTTGCTCTTTTTCTGGTAAGTTATACTAAGTATACTAATATCCTATAACACTTACTACTAATAAATTGATTATCCTATAAATTGCAGAAAACATTAATTAAGTCCATGATCACAAACTAATGAGTATGAATGAATTGGAATGAAAAGATATTTTTCATATGGAATACAGTGTAAAGATCAATATTTGGTTTATTTATTATAGTATTAATTGATTCTCAAATCAATTGTATATAAGAATTTTATGATGATCAGATATTTGATTAAATTGGTCATTTATAAGATCAATTAGATTATATTTCAGTAATAAATATTTTTAGAATTATTCTGTTCATATTACAGAATCAGTCAATGTCAATATAATGTCACCACGCATTCGGTGTACGTATTATGAGCCTGTTCCCATAGAATGGTGAGAAAGTGTTTTTGAATATTTTTTTATCTGATTAATATATTTTATGACCTATTTTGGAGAAATGTAATTCATGTACATTATAAGAGTTACCTCCCGCTAAATGTTTAAAGTACAATTATAGTAAGATAATGTAAAAATATTATCTTGATGGAAATACATATATATTGTGCTAATGTTATATTTTGATATAAATTATATTATTGTTTTATGGTATTTCAGGGCTTAAATATACATTGCAAATTTTAAAGTCACTGTGTCCGGATACGAATAAACGAACCATACAGATATCTTTGTTGTCAGTTATTTTAAACAAAGACTGTAACACATGCATCGGTTAATCTTTTTTGTGAAATATCATGATATTGCTTGTCCCATTGTCTGCACTGTTTCGGAGATTGTAATTTTTAAACCTTCGATATGCCTGACGTCATGACGCAATCAAAGAGCCATGGCTCAGTGGCCAGCAGTCAGTGAAATAGACAGGCCTACGTCACGTCGATGTTTTGATACAACAATAAAAAGTCCAATCTCTGGAACATATAATTTTTTTGGACAACTTGTAATGCCTAGTTAAAGGCAACTGTCCCCATTTATAATATAAATACTGTAATTATTTCAAATAAATGCTTTTAAAATTGCTAATTTAAAGATTTTTTTTTACAACGCACCGTAATTTACCTGTACATGTATTTCTTATATGAAAAACCCTAACGATTTTATTTATCGAAAAAGGTACTCCCCATCAGCATCCGGTGCTCACATCTGTGAGTAAAAACATGTGGAAAACTTAAAAAAAAAATAACTAAGCAGTGTCGCTAAAAGCACAGATTTATAATAACTTGTCTATTCTATTTCTTTAAAAAATCGATTATAGTTCATTTTATGCAAGTTATGCTATTTTTCTGGAATGCTAGCTATACCGTACCTTCATACCCACATGGAACACAAAAGAAAGCCCTTTTTTGTTTTGTTTCCTAGAATCGGAAATTATGTTACAAAATACCGTGTAAGGGGTTTATATATAAACCATTATGAAAATGCAAAACTTTCCTGAATAAGATCGCATCTGTACTAGTGCCGGGTGATGTGGCGCACCCATTTTACAGAGGTCACATCAAGTTCCCTGGGACGACTGTTGCTTGTACAATTGTATTTCACATGTTCCATCTATTCAGCAGATAAACTATCCCCATTTTCGTCATATCCTATCAATTAGACCTTTATTTAAGAAGGCAACCAATAGAAATCAAAGTCAGTAAATAGTTCAGAATTTAAACATCAAAGACATAATTTTTTTTTTACCAAAATTTGTATAATAGCTTGTCGTAATAAGTCTTAATTATTTTTGGTTTCTTAGTGTTTCTTTCTATCAAGCATAGCATAGACGCACGTTCTCATTGCTGGAGACTTGGGTTTTTTTTAAGGCTGGAAATTATGCAAATCTTCCTTACCTAAACCAAAACGCTCAATAATGCAGTGCACTCTGATATTAAAATAGATGTAAAATAGATATTGATGAGATCAATGTTCGTTAAATTTACGCACGGAAAACGTTCAAACGGCCTTGTTTATTGACAAATAATGTATTTTGCACGTATTGATTTTCATCAATTGGAAGCCCTCTTTTTCAAAATTGCTGGATCCGCCTCTGTTTCCGACATCCTTATCAGAATGTTTACAGAAAAAAATGAATCAAAAAACTTGTTTTTAATAGACGAACCCGATTGGTAATTTTAAAACAAAGTTTATTTTTTTAATCTTACAATGTAATTTAGAGGTTAGTTTAAATAAATCGACGCACCGGCGTAACAATAACTTGACCACAAATACATGTACCTGAGATTTTCAAATACATATGTTTTTCAAACAATAGTTCTTATTCCATAACAATATGAAGATCGGATTTGATCACACCGACCGAATTTGATCACCTTATAATGCTAAAAGAAGGATTCCCTACTCCTTTAGATGGAATAATACACCTGGAAAAAGTCACTCAAATTAACAGTGAATTATTTGATAATAAAAAAAATATAATGATAAAAAAAACGTACATATATATATGTCAAACAAGCGCACAATTTGCAGTTTGGGTTCAAAACATAAATATCTAAAATATTCAATTCAGTAAGTAACAACAAAAGCCCCTGCATTATTCAAACTCGGGATGTACGGATCACAAGCTAGACACTTTATCCACTCGGCTTTGGAATAAGTTATGTGACCGTCGATAAAATCCTTTTAATTAATAAAACAAAATGTCGTTTCGATCAAAGGTCAGCCATTTTGTGATATGTTATTCCACCTTAATAAAATTCCGCATCAGTATTTATTCAGTCATTCTATCTAAGCCACTCCCTACTTTTTTTCCTACCCTGGTTTTACAATGTGAGTGAGTATGGTGGGAAAATATCAGGGACATTTGGCGCACATTTCTGAAAAATTCTTTTAATTTTAAAAGAAAGAAAACAAAAACAAATTAACGCTCATCAAAATATCTTACTGACATTTTTACCTTTATGTGTGGATATTCTGTCCCAGATTCAGACACATTCTATTTCTTAAAAAAAAATCTGCAATACGACGTAATAACGTAGTCATATTGCATTAATTAAAGAAACAAAATATGTCAGAAAGGACAATTCACAAAGAAAGCAAACTGTTCACTCAAAACAGACATAAACAATCTCTAGACAATTACAAACAAGATTTATAGCTTAGTGTACATTGTAAAAAAAAAAACCCACTTAAAATTCAACTTTAAGGCAAGGTGCAATTCTTTAGAAATCAGTTGTCGTTCTTTGCTTGATAAATCCTGTCATAAATTATTCGAGCCAATTTCAAAACTTTTGAATTTTTGGATGTTGGAAATTAAGAGTTTAAGGTCACATGATGATGAAAACAGCATAAAAGACGAAATTGCTTCAATACACAATTGTTAATCAAACTAAATAAACGTTACAAACATGATCTAATTTCGATATCAGTGTGAAGCTATTTTTGTATCTAATAAAACATACAACATTCGTATTCTGGGTTATTTTAGTCCCGTGTTATTTTCGCTCTTCATCTTCACTTACTAACGGTTTCGCCCGGTGTTGAATTCGTCCAGACAAAGTTGTATTTGTTAAAGACAGATAATCTGAGACATTGTAATTCGCCCAGTCTGAAATTCCCCCGCTGACAACGAGAGCGGAATGGGCGAACATAATTCCCTGTATACAGTATATAGACTATACATGTGTCTTTTGACGATTAAACAGTTGCTATTTTCAATATTTTTATTTCATTAAATTTCTTTTCCTCTCGTGATAATTATACATCTCTTACCTTTTGTACCTTGATCATTTCGTTGCTAGGCGCTCACCATCATCAGCCATCATGGCGGGAACTACCACCCGGACTCCCAGACCCACATCGACACGGAAATTCAGAACCTGGACGCCCACTTCGGGAAACACCACTGTCTGGATCTCCTAATGGCCGACTGTCAGCATCGCGTGACCAACGGAGACGAGATGGTCTGTGGTAGTGACTGAGTGACCTATCCCAACCAGTGATATATGTATAGGACCGGGCCATACTATACAGTTATTGGGGTCTGCTTTGGGTTTGTTCTGGGTCTGCTAGGACAGACCAAGAGCTGGCCAAGTAAACACTAGGTAAATGCAGAACAGACCAAACAAGCGGACACAGAGAGCAGACCCCAATATCAGAGGCAAACCCTGACATCGGGGTCTAGTTTAACTAAGATACCTGTCAATCAGGATATCGCATTTAACGAGGCCGGGTCTAATTTTTTCTGCCCTAGATTTTTGAATGAATTTTTTTTACATGAATTTCTACTAATATAATTATTATTTTAAGATAAAAAAAATAGACATTTACCACATTGTTTAAGGGGTCATCCCAAAGTTTGTTAATTTCTAACATAGGATTTTGCTTGAAATGTATCAATTTTGCACATTTTTTACATTTTTTTTAAAACTTCTGCCCTAGGGATTTCTTTTTATGTTCTACACATTAAAGTTATTGCTAAAAGGCATCAAATGGTCAAATAAAAAAGACCTTTTACCTCCCGGTTTGTTCCAGGGGTCTTATAAAAGTTGATTTTTGTTTGCCCAATTTCCCAGATTTGTCAGATAATGGCTATTTTTTATTTGATATAGGCGGAAATGGTGATCTTTATAGATTTATTAGAACATTCAGATATATTTAAGTAATAAATAAATATATAACATCACATAATAAGGGTCATTAATATAAAATACATGGTTACTGTCTTGAAACATATGAATTTAGCTATATTTAGGTGGGTTAAGAAAACGTGACAGAGGGCTAGGCTTGCAGAACCCTCTTCACGTTTTCGACCCGAGCCCAGATATAGCTTATACTTCGAGACATTTATGTTTATTCCACAATATAACATTAATTTTACGCATCAAACGAGCTATTTTCAACAAATTTCGCTGAAAATCTGCAGCTGAAACTATCAAGCCATGGCGTTAACCAAGCAAAAAGATGACGTCACAATACAAATGAAACGCTGCGCGAAAGCGTGCGTACTCGTTCTGTGCTCGGCCTCGTTAACAGTCAGTGTATTACATTATCATATCTCTAGTTCACCAATCAATTTTCATGTTTACGGCTAATATTGTACAATTATCATGTATAAATTTAAATGTTAACGTACAGTGTTCATACATGATTAAAAATACCCTATTAGTAGTTTAAATAGATATTTGGTGAGCTATATCATTGTTGTTCTGTTGAGTTTAATCATGGTGTACGTATATGTTTATACTTATTCTTTAATTTAACTTCTGTAGTGTCTCGTGTCTAGTCCACTCTTTCTTTAGCCCAATTTAGATCAAGAAGTTTTAGTTGCAAACTCTACATAATATATACAAGCGGGGTCAGCAATTTATCTTGCTCTTGTTCGGGGTTTGTTTTTTTAAGACAGTTGGCATTGTGTAATGCAAATTGAAGAAATAGAATGTAAATGAACTTCTTTTTTTGGACCAAAAGTGATTTTTTTATTAAATTTTCATAAATCTGATATTTTATCCATCGTTCTTAAAATAAAAAATAGTGTTTATGGGTGTAATCGCCATTTTGTACAAATCCACCTGTTGACTAGTAACCTGGTCATTGTTTGATTAACATTTTCGAGAAGGCCACATTTTTCCCGAGTTGTACTTTACAGTTTATTCAAGTGCAGGAAGACTGAACAAATTATGATGGATTGATTAAAAACTCATTAAAGTTCTCCATGTGCCGTATCATTGTTTAAATAAAGACACTGTTCAGATAAATCAATCATTTTTTGATTTGAGTATTACTATAACGACCTTTACAATTATTCGTGATTGTTGTTTAGCTCACCTGAATCGAAGGTTCAACTGTGCTTTTTTGATCACCTGTTGACCGTCGTCCGTCTGTCTGTCTGTCCATCTGTCTGTAAACTTTTATAATTTTTGACTTCTTCTCTAGAACTACTGAGCCAAATGAAACAAGGTACAAAGCATCCTTATGGGAATGGAATTGTAACTGCCAAACAAACGGTCACACCTTTTTTAAAAGGGAGATAATTGCAAAACAGTGAAAATGTCTTAAAACAAAATTCTTTTCAAGACCCACTGCAATAGAAATGTCAATATTTACTCCAAAGCTTACATTCATACTAAATATTCTAGATTGTTAAAATTGAGACCCGGACTAATACTGGCGTCCCATGAGGGGTTCAAAGTATAACATAGAAATAAATAGGGAAAATGGTTAAAAATCTCTTCTCAAGAACTACAGTTCTACAATTTGTGAGATTACGATGCAAGCGTTCTAAGATGATATAGATTTTAAAATGTTAAAAGGGTGACCTCCAGATTGATACTGGAACATGAGGTGTTCAAAAATTAGCATAATAATATACAGAAAATCCTGAAGATACGAGGATACGATGTTGTCTATGGATCTCTTTTATTTCTGTGTTTTTGTTTTGTTTTGTTTTGTTTTTTTTTTTACAAAAAACGATACGATTGTTCAACGATAAACTCTGTTGCTATAGATAAGTTTTGCAAACAAAATTACTAATGAGAGCTTGGAATACATTATCAAAACGTTTACAGAATCCTGCAAATAAAAATCCAATATATTTCCGCGAACGTATGGGGAAATTCGAGTTAATTAATTCACATCCTCCATTCTGTCATTAAAGAAAATCTATGTGCTTACTGAACGATCACCACTTAAAAATGATCAAATGTCTACATTATATTTGGAATTTACAAGGGGTGGAGCTTTCAGGTTGTAAGATAAAAGGTAGTTCTGCTTACATGTCAGTGCGTAAAACGGACACCCAAAACAGATCCAGAAAAACGCAAAACAGAAATCAAGTAAACGCATAGTAATAAGTTAACACCAAGCGGACGCACTTAAAAAGGAAGACCCCCAAATAGACCACCAAAACTGACCTTTGGTTTGTTTGGGGTCTGCGCTGGTGTTAGGTTATGTAAGGTCTGGTCGGCATTGTAAATGTTACATTTACGATGCTGTTTTAATTTGTCTTCTATTTTTTAGTTATCCTGTACAGGACCTCTTATTCTCTTACCCTTTCTGGTACCCCTCGATACCTGTATATATCCACCTGAGTTTAAATTTTTGGGCCTCTTTGGACCGGGTAAAATCACCTGCACGTTATTCCTGATATTATCAATTTCGTTAGTTCAATTGTCAAATTTATTATACAGACACGGCTTCTGAGGTGAGTAAACCAATTTACTTATTCATTCTCTTTCTATTTGTTTATTAAATGGTCCTGGGATAACCTTGTTGTTTCAATGTGTTTTATTTGTAATTTGTATTGTTTGAATGTCCCTTTCGTAAGTTATTCGTTTGTTATGTTCGTTATATAGTTCATTACTAGTATTTCTTTAGTTATCTATTGTCGTGAGTAGAGTATATTCATAGGGCTGCCGTAATTTGAGTAGTAATGTGTATGTCGTGTTTAGTGACTCTAACAGTGTAATTGGCAAGTAAATGTCGTTACAGTATTTTAAGTTACGTGTAAAGTAATTTGGTTTATTTTTATGTATCGTGAAATGCAAGTAAATGTAATGCAGCGCTGCCACGTGTACCACGTTGTCTCACTGTTATGTACGGTGGGTCATGTGGGTCATTACTTGTATGGAACTTTATGTGTATGTGTAACTTAATGTGTATGTTCTGTGTACGCAGGTCCCGAATGTCGAATACTGAGTAGTGTTTGTGTACAGGAATGGAGTGACCTGTGAAGTTCGGTGTACCAGTGTCCTGACGACGACTATCAGCCCATGAATCTGTTTCAAATTTCGTGTAATATAAATTGTGAAAACGTTACTTTTGGTGTTTTATTTTATCAATTCTGGAGGTGTTTTGAAGCCTGTCGGCCAGCCCGCAACAGTAAACACTGAGTGGTTATGGCTGACTGACTATTATATCAATCTTGTTAGTACTACGTCCTTCCTCTCTATACATAAAGACTAAAAAGAAAGCATGTAACAAGCATGTAATTCTCAATGACAACACCCTGACAACATTGATGAAATTGAATTTGTGCATTTTTTTAAACATTGCATAGTCAGACTTCCTACGAATCATGGATGTGAGGTACATTCGAATATCGCCACGCTGTTCACATTATCCCGGAATCAACGTAACGGAATTATTCCTATTACGTCAAAGAAACATGTGCTTATTAAACCTCTGTAAGATAAACTTGTTGCACACTTCACTGCTTTTAGCGCTTTCTGCGTTCTCTCGTCGTCCTCCATTTTTTATCAACTTGTTTCTGTTTGCTAATTTGTAAACCAACGCGGAGGTGTAAAGGAAGCATATGGGCAATTTAGCGTCTTATTTTGACTGTTATATTTAAAATCGTGACATGAAATAAATATTTTGAATAAGATCAAAAACTTAGTATTATCCTTTAAAATACTAAGTAGATGTCAGTGTAATAAAATCTGGTAGTACATAACTGCAACATTGGTGCATTATCACGTGACAACTATAAATAGCTTACGTATATTCCTTAACATAAAATGAGATAGAACAACACTACCCCGCGGTTTCAAAAATAAAATAAACATACCAAGTGAAAGCATAACATCTCAGTTTAATCAAAACTGCTGCTAGAATCATATGGTTTTCCTTATTAAAAAGTTATTTATCCGGTTCTCGTAAAACCTTCCAAACTTTAATATAGTTTGCACGGAAAACAGCAAATTGTATCAAAACAACACACAACATGGGATGCTAGCAGCACTTTTCAATTTAAGCAATTTTATCAAACTAACGATACGTATAAAATTTCATTTTAATGGGTAGTGTTGTTCTAGTCGGATTTTTATATCGTAAACAACGACAGAGGAAAGCCTGGCCGAGAAATAAAAGCAAATTTACATACCTTTTAGCGAATGATTGATAAAACTATCGTCTCCCCCAGTATTCTTATGTTCAAATCTCAATAAATCACACCACAATACTTTATTCGAGTTCTTAGATTAATTATATTTTAAATATGTTTACAATGCTTTCCGATCAAATTCGCACGACATTCAACTTTTAGTCATGACGTCATCAATTTGTAAATCTACGTAATACAAACTAAATTCTGGAAAAAAAATTGTCTTCGGTATTTTTTATTTGTTTTTGATCTACGTTTCGTTGCTTAGATATTTGAATATGTATATAATAACTAAGATTTGTTATTTCACGGATTACATGTAACTCAGATTCCATATGCTTCCTTAACACCCCCGCGAAGTTTTGGCGCCCATGATTAATTTTCCCGTCAGGTGTCGCTCGACACACCTTAAATGCGAATAATCTGGATCGAAATCCTGAAGAGACAAAGTCAAAAACCAAAATATGATATATCTTAATCCCGTTTGACTGATGAATATCATATGTAATAAAATGCTTCTCATATTAAAATAACAACAATGGCCATGCCATTTTAAATGCATGTTCTTACAGAGTCAATATCAGGCGCAACTCTTGGGTTATACCGGTCTGATAACAACCCCCTCCCATTTCTCCCCCACACACTCTCTCTCCTTACTCTGACGAGTGTAAGCTAAAAGGAGGAGGTGCATGGTTTTTAATTAGACTGGGGACATATGTCTTTAACTATATGTAACCGTGGGTTTTATCATTGTAAAAATAACACACAGCCATTGAGATTTCGATTGATGATTTCTGTCAAAATAAAATCTATTTGGTTTGCAGGTACTACTAACTGCTTTTTGGTTTCATCCTCAATTTTGATTTCCTTGAATAAAATACTGTTTTCAATGAATAATCTATCAACATTTCTGTTGAGGACATGTGGCAAAAATTTCGCACAAATTTCATCTGATCTAGGTTTCCTTCCACTTCTTACTACTCTCTTCCAGAACCTTAGAGTCTCGTCTTTATCCTGTTCTTTAGCACAGTTAATGTGCTTGGCAACAATTTTCAGTGACGAATCACTGTCTTCCAGATTCTCAAAATTGTCATCCAATGCCACACTTTCTACATAAGGTTGTTGGTGTAAAGTTTGACAAAAAGCCTTAATACAGCTAGGAATGATAATACCTGCACCCGATGAGTCTGTTTTTTGTCTGATAGTCTGCCTAGTCCGTCTGCGTCTGAATTGTTCTTACCAGGTCTATAACAAATTTCTAAATCAAAATTAGATAGGGCTGCTAACCACCTATGTCCCGTCGAGTCTAACTTGGCAGTTGTCAGAATGTAAGTTAAAGGATTTTTGTCAGTAAACACTGTCGTTTTCCGTCCATAAAGATAATCAGAAAACAATGCAACATCTCATGCAACATCTCAGTAAACTCTAAACAATACAATATCTCAGTTAACTATAGCCAATACGATATTCCTAGTTAACTATAAACTATATAATTTAATTCTGGTTGTAACGCGCTTTCTGATTGGCTAAAAAAATATTTTATATCGTATAAAGAATGTTGTCTACGTCATAGTAAGACTAACGTCAAAAACGTATCAATACCCCTGACGTTACGTTTGAATTTTGTACAAATGTACGTCATTTTAAATGCCAAATGACCGTTTTTATCTACAATGAAGAGTAAAAAAAATAAATTATAAGGAATGAATTCAATATTTATTAGTTTTATACGATATAAAATGGTTTGAAACAGTTTACGCTTTTGTATAAACCGCTTCGCGGTTTATAAAGCGTAAACTGCCCCAAACCATTTTATATCGTATAAAACAAATAAATATTGAATTCATTCCTTAAATATTAGCTAACTAAAGACAATACAATATCTCAAATTGCAGCAATGTTAATGTTTACTTTGTGGTCGCGCCGAGCAGAAAGTACGGGAAATGTTAACGATGACATCACACAAAACAACATGGCATCAAAAATGCTAATAAATAGAGTAATTTCCGATTGTTATGAGTACGAAAACATTTAACTTTATTAAAAGTTACCCATGCATGCAACTCTGTAGTCCAACAATGATAAATATAAACGTCAAACTGATCGCGGTGCACTTGTCGATGTGACGTCATATTGTAAATTTTGACGCATATTACGTGTAGAAAGGGGCGGATCAATAAATTTTTAAACATAGGAAGATGCATTTTGTAAATGCACAGAGCATAATCATGAAACAATAATATCATCAGAGGCGGATAACCCCCCCCCTCCCCTGGTTCAAATTGGCAAAATAAAGTTAAGGTGGCTCTATACACCACTTTTTGATGACGCAGTACGCAAAAAAGTAAATCTGGTAACATGCATTTCCGGTACTGGCTGATTTAAACTGAGGTGAATTGTATGGGAACCGCTATTTTGAAAAATTTGTTAAATGGATAGATTTAATTTGATAATTGGAAAATTCATTACTTACAAGTAATGTGGTATGTGACACCTTCACGTTGTGTGGTATTATTTATCGCAATAAACAATAAAATCAAGTATAAATTTTTAAAGAGTTTCTTTAGCATGTTCGATATGTTACGCCGTAGCGCAGTGGATTAGTGGGTTCACTACAAACCAGAAGGTCATGAGTTCGATTCCCGTTGAGAACATTAATTTTTTAACTTTCCAAAAATTTCTAAAATGTATTTTTTGGTTGAATACCGTGAAAGAAAATTCTAAACAGGTGAAAATAATTCAATTATAATATACTTTAATGCACATTAATATCGACACCTAACGGGGATGAGAGGGTTGCTTTGAATTTCTCTCAGGTTGGGATACATATAAATCCTATTAGCCTAGTAAATGTTCCCCTTTATTTATTTGACTTAGTTTTGCATTAAAGCGAATATATTCACTTATACAGGGCAAAGTCTATAATATCCAATATTATATTTAGGAAATTTTCTTCAACTCAGAAATGAAAAGTCCCCAAGGTGTTTGGGCCTTGGGACTTAGGAACGATAACCCTTACATGAGGAACTTTCATACCAAATAAAATTTAAGATATTTTTTGTGTTTATTTGCAATGGTTTTCATTCAATTTTTTTATGTCACATTTATTAAAATACATTTTCTTATAACATCAAGCAACTTTTTCTGATGATTTGTCAACAGAGTAAGAAAATATGAAAAAATATGTTTTGGGGAAATACTAAAAAAAATTGCAATAATAACATCGTTGAATGTTAAGTGTTATATTTTTTTTTATGTGTCCGAAGGAAATATCCATCATATGACAAAAATAATTTCTCTCAATTTGTTGATAGCAACACGAAAAAACATTAAAAAATTCTTTAAAAATATCTATAGTATCCCTATCGTCATTTTAATATTTGATAAGCATATGTTTTGTGGTCTTCTATTGAAAATTGGAATAAACTGTGGGTGTATAGAGCCACCTTAAATCACACTACTTCTGGCATAAAAAATGAACAATTTGTTAGTCTCAATTATCAATTTAAAGGAAAATCATTGTATTTCTTTACATTAGACTGATTTCAATGGTGTAGAATGGAACAAAATCCGTGGGTTTAATGGTGCAACGTATAGTAAACCCATTTCAGTCACGCTCCCAGTAGGTTCAAATGTGACCAATCAAACATCTTTGATTATTGGTTATTTTTAATATACTAGTATTCCTAACGACTCATCCATGTTTATTCAATACAGACTGGCATAATTATCTCTTTCAAAACATCGTCCAATTGACATTGATATTTCTAAACTGATAAATTTACAGCCATTCCTAAGAAAAAAAATATAAAAGGAAATGTTTCTTATGGATGCTATTGATTGGATTACAGGCAGGTCTTAAATCTACACGCTCTAAACAGTTGTAATTTTATCACTTTTTACGTACGGGAAGAAATATCACAAAAGTATAACTTTGAAAGGCTTTATTTTTACCCTATAAATTCTCTAGAATCCAAGAGATTTGCCCCCATAACCCCCACTACGGATGTGTCCTGGACCCATGCAGGTCTCAAGACGGCCCCCAGACCCCCTGCCTTCAACTGGCGCCCAGGTAACTTCATATCCTGGATTCGTCCCTGATAATTCAAAGGTGAATGTTGAACTCATCAGATCATTTTACCGGGAAAATAATGTGCGGTTTTAACATATTCTACGTCCTTCCTCTCTATACATAAAGACTAAAAAGAAAGCATGTAACAAGCATGTAATTCTCAATGACAACACCCTGACAACATTGATGAAATTGAATTTGTGCATTTTTTTAAACATTGCATAGTCAGACTTCCTACGAATCATGGATGTGGGGTACATTCGAATATCGCCACGCTGTTCACATTATCCCGGAATCAACGTAACGGAATTATTCCTATTACGTCAAAGAAACATGTGCTTATTAAACCTCTGTAAGATAAACTTGTTGCACACTTCACTGCTTTTAGCGCTTTCTGCGTTCTCTCGTCGTCCTCCATTTTTTATCAACTTGTTTCTGTTTGCTAATTTGTAAACCAACGCGGAGGTGTAAAGGAAGCATATGGGCAATTTAGCGTCTTATTTTGACTGTTATATTTAAAATCGTGACATGAAATAAATATTTTGAATAAGATCAACAACTTAGTATTATCCTTTAAAATACTAAGTAGATGTCAGTGCAATAAAATCTGGTAGTACATAACTGCAACATTGGTGCATTATCACGTGACAACTATAAATAGCTTACGTATATTCCTTAACATAAAATGAGATAGAACAACACTACCCCGCGGTTTCAAAAATAAAATAAACATACCAAGTGAAAGCATAACATCTCAGTTTAATCAAAACTGCTGCTAGAATCATATGGTTTTCCTTATTAAAAAGTTATTTATCCGGTTCTCGTAAAACCTTCCAAACTTTAATATAGTTTGCACGGAAAACAGCAAATTGTATCAAAACAACACACAACATGGGATGCTAGCAATTTCAATTTCAATTTAAGCAATTTTATCAAACTAACGATACGTATAAAATTTCAAGTTCAATATATAATGGGTAGTGTTGTTCTAGTCGGAATTTTATATCGTAAACAACGACAGAGGAAAGCCTGGCCGAGAAATAAAAGCAAATTTACATACCTTTTAGCGAATGATTGATAAAACTATCGTCTCCCCCAGTATTCTTATGTTCAAATCTCAATAAATCACACCACAATACTTTATTCGAGTTCTTAGATTAGTTATATTTTAAATATGTTTACAATGCTTTCCGATCAAATTCGCACGACATTCAACTTTTAGTCATGACGTCATCAATTTGTAAATCTACGTAATACAAACTAATTTCTGGAAAAAAAATTGTCTTCGGTATTTTTTATTCGTTTTTGATCTACGTTTCGTTGCTTAGATATTTGAATATGTATATAATAACTAAGATTTGTTATTTCACGGATTACATGTAACTCAGATTCCATATGCTTCCTTAACACCCCCGCGAAGTTTTGGCGCCCATGATTAATTTTCCCGTCAGGTGTCGCTCGACACACCTTAAATGCGAATAATCTGGATCGAAATCCTGAAGAGACAAAGTCAAAAACCAAAATATGATATATCTTAATCCCGTTTGACTGATGAATATCATATGTAATAAAATGCTTCTCATATTAAAATAACAACAATGGCCATGCCATTTTAAATGCATGTTCTTACAGAGTCAATATCAGGCGCAGATCTTGGGTTATACCGGTCTGATAACAACCCCCTCCCATTTCTCCCCCACACACTCTCTCTCCTTACTCTGACGAGTGTAAGCTAAAAGGAGGAGGTGCATGGTTTTTAATTAGACTGGGGACATATGTCTTTAACTATATGTAACCGTGGGTTTTATCATTGTAAAAATAACACACAGCCATTGAGATTTCGATTGATGATTTCTGTCAAAATAAAATCTATTTGGTTTGCAGGTACTACTAACTGCTTTTCGGTTTCATCCTCAATTTTGATTTCCTTGAATAAAATACTGTTTTCAATGAATAATCTATCAACATTTCTGTTGAGGACATGTGGCAAAAATTTCGCACAAATTTCATCTGATCTAGGTTTCCTTCCACTTCTTACTACTCTCTTCCAGAACCTTAGAGTCTCGTCTTTATCCTGTTCTTTAGCACAGTTAATGTGCTTGGCAACAATTTTCAGTGACGAATCACTGTCTTCCAGATTCTCAAAATTGTCATCCAATGCCACACTTTCTACATAAGGTTGTTGGTGTAAAGTTTGACAAAAAGCCTTAATACAGCTAGGAATGGTAATACCTGCACCCGATGAGTCTGTTTTTTGTCTGATAGTCTGCCTAGTCCGTCTGCGTCTGAATTGTTCTTACCAGGTCTATAACAAATTTCTAAATCAAAATTAGATAGGGCTGCTAACCACCTATGTCCCGTCGAGTCTAACTTGGCAGTTGTCAGAATGTAAGTTAAAGGATTTTTGTCAGTAAACACTGTCGTTTTCCGTCCATAAAGATAATCAGAAAACAATGCAACATCTCATGCAACATCTCAGTAAACTCTAAACAATACAATATCTCAGTTAACTATAGCCAATACGATATTCCCAGTTAACTATAAACTATATAATTTAATTTTGGTTGTAACGCGCTTTCTGATTGGCTAAAAAAATATTTTATATCGTATAAAGAATGTTGTCTACGTCATAGTAAGACTAACGTCAAAAACGTATCAATACCCCTGACGTTACGTTTGAATTTTGTACAAATGTACGTCATTTTAAATGCCAAATGACCGTTTTTATCTACAATGAAGAGTAAAAAAAATAAATTATAAGGAATGAATTCAATATTTATTAGTTTTATACGATATAAAATGGTTTGAAACAGTTTACGCTTTTGTATAAACCGCTTCGCGGTTTATAAAGCGTAAACTGCCCCAAACCATTTTATATCGTATAAAACAAATAAATATTGAATTCATTCCTTAAATATTAGCTAACTAAAGACAATACAATATCTCAAATTGCAGCAATGTTAATGTTTACTTTGTGGTCGCGCCGAGCAGAAAGTACGGGAAATGTTAACGATGACATCACACAAAACAACATGGCATCAAAAATGCTAATAAATAGAGTAATTTCCGATTGTTATGAGTACGAAAACATTTAACTTTATTAAAAGTTACCCATGCATGCAACTCTGTAGTCCAACAATGATAAATATAAACGTCAAACTGATCGCGGTGCACTTGTCGATGTGACGTCATATTGTAAATTTTGACGCATATTACGTGTAGAAAGGGGCGGATCAATAAATTTTTAAACATAGGAAGATGCATTTTGTAAATGCACAGAGCATAATCATGAAACAATAATATCATCAGAGGCGGATAACCCCCCCCCCCTCCCCTGGTTCAAATTGGCAAAATAAAGTTAAATCACACTACTTCTGGCATAAAAAATGAACAATTTGTTAGTCTCAATTATCAATTTAAAGGAAAATCATTGTATTTCTTTACATTAGACTGATTTCAATGGTGTAGAATGGAACAAAATCCGTGGGTTTAATGGTGCAACGTATAGTAAACCCATTTCAGTCACGCTCCCAGTAGGTTCAAATGTGACCAATCAAACATCTTTGATTATTGGTTATTTTTAATATACTAGTATTCCTAACGACTCATCCATGTTTATTCAATACAGACTGGCATAATTATCTCTTTCAAAACATCGTCCAATTGACATTGATATTTCTAAACTGATAAATTTACAGCCATTCCTAAGAAAAAAAATATAAAAGGAAATGTTTCTTATGGATGCTATTGATTGGATTACAGGCAGGTCTTAAATCTACACGCTCTAAACAGTTGTAATTTTATCACTTTTTACGTACGGGAAGAAATATCACAAAAGTATAACTTTGAAAGGCTTTATTTTTACCCTATAAATTCTCTAGAATCCAAGAGATTTGCCTCCATAACCCCCACTACGGATGTGTCCTGGACCCATGCAGGTCTCAAGACGGCCCCCAGACCCCCTGCCTACAACTGGCGCTCAGGTAACTTCATATCCTGGATTCGTCCCTGATAATTCAAAGGTGAATTTTGAACTCATCAGATCATTTTACCGGGAAAATAATGTGCGGTTTTAACCTATTGTACGTGTTATAAACTGTTCACAGTTACTATCCGTTATGCATAGGTCTACATTGGACTATAGAATTATAGTTATGATGTTAATGCACATTCATTAGGTTTTAAAAAGTGAATGCGCGAATCTAGAAGAGGCAAGTGTAGGGGAAAGACCCCCCCCCCACCCTGCCCCCGGTGAAAAATTCTAACTTCTCAAATTTATAAAGCAAAATTACATATTAACCTACAACCCCCACTCCCACATCCGATAATGAAAAAAATTAATAACATTTTTTTAAGTTCTATGTAATAAAGATAAGTTTATCCGGCAAATGTCAACTGAATTTTTTGCAAACTTCATTTATCATGTTTATAGTTGTTTCCAAATGAGAAAATCCTCAGTTGTGTTCAATTAAATGAAACTGAAATATACTAAAATATTCATCTTTTATATGAATGTAAACTATCATTTAGAAACATTCTCTCTTTTTGTAAGTGTGTATGAGTTGTTGTAATTATTGTATTTTGTCATTTTGTATGCCCAAAAGGGCCCAGAATTTGGAAATAAAATTATCTGAGCTATCTTTTTCAAATCCTGGATTAATGCCTGAGATTTTATCTTGATAAAGCAGACCGATTTTTCATTCTAGCAAGAAAAAATTCTAAGAACCTGATACATTGCACAAAAATACAGTCGAGCAGTGGTTTTCGGGGTTTCTGGTGTTTCGAGTCATTAGTCATACCCAAATTTGCGCAATGTCTCGTTGCTGTTCGTCTGATTCATGATCATGATAGTAAGCTTTTTCTGTGGGTTTATTGTTTTCTGTGTCTGTGTATTTACTTATATATAAGTATATCTTTTTGCTCTAATTTGGTCACGGCATTTCTTATTCTAACTTCGATTCAAATCAATTAGATTTCCTTTAGTTATTTTCAGTTTCATTTATAATATGCTCCGACAAAAATGGGAGGGGGGAGCAAATGCATGCAAGTTAAGAAAATTGTCTCTGCTGCAAATAATCCCAAATTGGACTCGTCCACTAATCGGCGCGCAATAACTATGAATGAGACATATTAAGTCCTGCTGACCATTCACAAAACAGCTGAGACACCCCTGCGAATGTGTTCGGAATGTTTTCTTTATCGTTGCTAAGTGTGTAATAAATCCAGAGGTGCTCGAATAAAAGTTCACGAGACTTCACCGAGATTTGTTAAGTTCCTGTGAAATATCGAGCGGAAGTATAAGTGCTCGGATAATATTCTCAAAATACGTAAGTACTGGTCGTTTTTCATATCATATCCTACTTGCATTTATGTTAGAACATGAAAATCGTTTAAGATGTATGTTTTATTTCACCACCTAGCGGTTATTTATATTAAACGATAACATTCAGAACAGAGTTATCGTTCGTGTTCAACCACGTGTAAAGTGGTTGAAAAAATAAACATTGGGTTGCTTAATAAAATAATAGCCATGTTTGATGCTTGTAGTGTGCAATACCATGTTTTTAGAAAAGTAATGCGTGTCTGTTTTGCATAAAAAATTAATATTTCGAGTCATTTTCAAGGAACATTCTGCATAAAATAGTATCGTCTGTTTCACTATTGATGCTATTACTAGGTCAGGCGCGGATCGAAAATTAACCCTCAGGGGGAATCTCTACAAGCATGTTAATTGTTGCAACAGCAGACAAAAACTACTTTTTGTATTGTCGCATTTATTTCTAGAACACATTTTATCACCAATTAATGAAGATAAAGTTTGATATCATATACCTAGTAGTGTATCAGCCCTGATACACGTGTTTTGGACTAGGTGAGACAGCAACCGGAAGCTAGGGCTGTATCACCCTCGGGGCTGATATTTCTCTGTCTCAGCCCGTTGTCAAGGGGGTGTATTGCCCTCAAATTTGAAATCGATAATTTCCATATGTCTCCGCTTTAAATTAAAACTAGTTTGTGAAATAACGATAGAATTACGAATATATAATACAAATTATCACCTTACACGTCTGAATATCTTTTTTATTACCGAAAATTGAAAAATAATAATTCAAAAATAGCGCCAAAGAGTGATGTGTATCCAAGTAAGGGGAGGTTACTTACACAACGCTTTTGTATTTAGAACAACAGCAGGCTTTATTTAATATCAATCAACGTTTAAATTATGGAGGATATAGAGAAGGATGGAATGAGACTTAATCTTAGAAAACCAGAGATTAGACTGTAAAAATTAAGGTGTTAAAGTAATGGACGCGCTTATGAACGTTCTCAAACAACTTTCTAGTTGCTATAGAATCTAATAGTATGGATCTTTATGAATGAATCTGACGGGAAACTTACGAAATCCCAGTGAAAGAATTTGACTCATAACGAAGCTGCGTAGGAGGGAAGTTTCTCTCTCGATAATTTTGAATTCTAGAGGATAGTGCTTCATTTCAGACGACAGACTCCCTTCGACTGTATATTCAAATGACGATGGTTTGTCAACAAAGTCCGACAACTCTTACAGTTTTAACACATATAAAAAGAAATAGAAACGAACAAGTGTTGTATATCCGAAAAAAATCTATTCTAGCTTCTTCATGATAAATCATATTCCTAATTCGGAATATAAATTTGAATTAAAGTCTTTAATTTTAGATATATGATATAAACAACATCACACTTTTGTTTTGATCCCGTCCCTGGTATCAGCCCTCGGATGGTATCGGCCCGCGCCCTTCGGGCTTGGGCCGATACCAACCGCTCGAGCTGATACCAGGACTGAGATCAAAACAAAAGTGTGATATTCTATATAAATCAATAAACCTCTAGATTTTATATTTAACTACAAGTACCTAGATTTTATGAAATAGACTATAAACACGAGGCATGATTTTTACTGCGAAACTGAAAGGGTCAAATAAAATCACGTGGTCTAAAATCTAAATGACAATAACATTCGCAGGGGTGTGAGAGGTTTGAATGAACTTTACCATGGAGAGGGGGTCAAATGAATTTTTTGAGATTTGTTTCATAACAACTACATACATTTACATTAAACTTTATATCGAATTTTCGAAGAAAATTATCGAATTAACACACACGCAAATGACTAGTTTAATGTACATAAGTAAGACACGCGAGTTATGTACCCTTTTTAAGATGAATGAAATCGCCCAATTGATTGAAAATCGGGTCACACCCTCCAGTAAATATTCTAGCTATATGAATATATATTTGGTTTAATCTAAACTGATGATTATTTGGTAATGATGTTAATCCAACACCAATTATTACTTACATTGTACCTTAGACAATATTTAGCAACCTTTTGCGATGACCCCCATCCACCTTTCAAATATGGTTAATCTATTTTTAAATCAGGATAATACACACGTGCACTGAATGGTGAACACCCCTTTAACTTGAAAATTCTTGCTCACTGTTGCTTATTACATCCCACATAACATTTATTAACATTTTAATATAAGGAACATTTGTTTAGGCAAGCAACGTGGCCCATGGGCTCTTTGGTTTTTTTTTATGTTAACAAATACAGTGAGTCAAACTGATAAGATAATGTCTGCTATGAGAGAGAGACGGAGAGAAAGACCCACAGAGAGAGACAGACAGACAGAGACAAACAGAGAGTGAGAGAGAGAAATATGTATTAGCATAGACAATCAGGAACAGACTGAGTGTGAGAAAAAGAGAGTGAAAGCAACAATAAGAGAGCAAAATTTACAGAGAAAGCCAGAATGAGTAGGAAAGATTGAAAGAGAGAGAGAGAGAGAGAGAGAGAGAGAGAGAGAGAGCACCTGTTTAAAATGAAATAATGAAGGAGAGAGAAGTGAGAAAGCAAGAAGAGAAATTATGAGATAGAAAGATAGGAGAGGATAAAGAAATAAAGAAAATGAGAGATCAATAGTATATGTTTAATAGAAAGTCAAATACAGAGAGAGAGAAATAAAAAGAAAGAGAGAGAATTGGCTTTATTAAATCCATGTAACAATACAGGATTAGAACTCTACGTTTAATGTTTGTAGATCAAAGTCATGTGATGGAGTGACTGAGTGGAATCCCAACCCCAGGGACAGAAAAACCACAGCAAGGAAACCAGTGTCTGCTGAAACTGATGTCTCCCCCCGAGATACTTCACTCTCTCACAGCGACAGGTGTTGATGGTTGTTATCACATTTCCTGTGTGACTCCAGACAGGGTCTGGGTCAGTGATAGAAACAATCTCATCTTGACAGACACAACAGGTGTCCATCTACATCGTGTGAAGGATTCATATAGTGATTTATATGGAGGATTACACACAGTGAACAATGAGAGTGAACTGATTTATATAGATAGGAATGAAAACATCAACAAACTGTCAAAGGATATGAAAACAACCACCACATTTATAGAGAGAACAGTTTCTACATGGAGACCACAGTGTGTGTACTGGTCCCCGTCCAATGGGGATCTACTGGTCGGGATGTATAATGATGATACTGGGACAGGCAAGGTAACCCGGTACAACCAGAGCGGGCAACTAATACAAAGCATACAACATGACAACACAGGACGGGAACTGTATATTACACCAAACTATATAACAGAGAACAACAATAGGGATGTCGTGGTGTCTGACTATAGAGCTGTAGTTGTGACAGAGTGCGAAGGAAAACATCGTTTCTCCTACACAGGACCTCCATTAGGATCAGGACTAGAGCCACGTGGAATCTGTACTGACGCGCTGTCACACATCCTGGTGTGTGATGGATGGACCAACACAGTACAGATGATAGACAGGGATGGTCAGTTCCTGTCACATCTACTGACAAAATCACAAGAGAGTGTGCTATGGAGCCTGAGTTATGATATGTCAACACTCACCGTCTCTGGGTCGGATCATACAACAACAAGGTGTGTGTCTACAGGTATATCACCAGACAGGACGCTCTGACACTTACAGGTAAGTCTAAGTCATTATCATTTGTTTTATCATACATGTAAATTTATTAGATAATTAAGACATACAGTCAGTGTTAATTTTCAGTCAATAAGATAATGTTAGACAATGTTTATATATGCAGAGTTCTCATTAAGCGCCGGCTCGTCCAATTTTCGCCGCCCATTTTCGCAATGGCGCCAGTTATTTAACTTTCTGAATCAAAAAGTAATATAATAATTTTTTAAAAATCTGAATTGCAGTTTAAGTATTTAGGTAGCATATGTTATCATGGCCAATTTCGGAGCCCTTATTACAATGGCGTCAGTTACTTAAGGTGACTCATTACACCTTGAAACATTTTCTCAAATCAGCAAAAAATTACTTGATTATGATAGATATCATAATGGATAAGAAGTATCTAAGTCAAATAGGCCAAAAATGTGCAATTTTAGATGACAAGTTACATTTTCAACAATTTTAATTCAGTAAATAAGAAATAAAGCTCCAGGTGGATTCGAACTCATGATCTGTGGTTCAGAAGCCCAACGCTTTAGCCACTAAGCTGCGACGATATATACAACCGAATCGAACGATATAAACTATTTAATAAAATATTTAAATCGCCATCTTGTGATGTAGTGTTTTAAAAAGTATAAGTCTGGGTGTAAATAGGTACCTTAACTTTTTAAAATTAATATGATAATCATAATATAAGTTCCTTTCTTATATATGCATTAATAATTCTGGAATCACAATCATACTGATTTAAGTTTTGCTAAGCATTTTTCTTTCCCTGTTTTGTAAGAGGCATCTGAAGCTCAGGGAAATATATTGATGGACCAATTGTTTTAATAATGGTGGGACATTTCCGTTTCTAAAAGTAGATGACAAATTTAAATTTCCTATATTTTTGAAAATTAAAGGCTTTTCTTTTTCAAACCCATAAGGTGGGTTGCTGCACAAGAATGGCAGCCATTCCAGATCCAATATGTTGCACTAGAGGATTAATAATGAACTAAAGTACAAAATAAAGTCAGATTCATTAGTCAATCTATATAAGTGTCTGCCATTTGCTTGCCTAAACCGTTCAAGTAAGCTTTTCTGATCACCTGTTAACGGTACAGACAGACAATGGTTAAATCATTGTCTGTCTGTAAACTTTCGGGGTTTTTTACGTCTTCTATAAAACCACTCGGCCAGTTGTAACCAAATTTGGCTTAAAACTTCTTTATAAAAGTTGTGTATAAACAAACTCATAATTTACAGATTCGTAGTTGATAATCTAACCCATTGTGCTACACTTTAATGTACCAATTTTGGAAAAGGAAACATTCATTATATTATACTTAATTTTTGATTAAGGTCTTCCGTTTCCAACGGAAGACCTTATAGTGATTGTAATGTTTTTTATTATTATTATTATTTTTTTCCCCTTTTTTGTCCACAAGATTTCTCAGAGATGGCTAAATATATTTTCTTGAAATTTTCGAGACTGATAGAGAATGATCATATCTCTAGGCGTTTTTTTTGTTTTTTCAAAATTCACTTCCTGTTGTCCGTTTCCTGTCCCGCGACAAAAAGCTATGGACAATGAGATCTCAGAAACGATAAAGACTTGAAACTCCAAACTTTGAGGGATGATAGACCTATAGTTGTAGATGTGTTTAAACTATTTTGTTTTGTTCGTCGTAACTTCCGGTCGTCACCGGAAGCTCTTCAAAAATTATGCTTTTACGCATTTAATATATTTCTGGGAGAATTGAAATAAAAGTATAAATGCATATATATTGCATCTTTCCGATGTTAACTAAACATAAAAATTCTACTTCCGGTGAGATATCTCAAATATCTCATGTAACCTTTTTTAAAACAAATGTTTGAACCCCGAGATCTCAGAAACTGTAAGTGATCAAGACACGAAACTTACTTGGATGATAGTCATTTGATGGAAGATGTGTTTAACCGTTTTTATTTTGTCGACCGTCACTTCCGGTCCACACAGGAAGAGTTCAAACAATTCAAGTTTTTGAAAAGTTTAACCAGATTTCTCAGAGATGGCTGGATGGATTTTCTTGAAATTTTTAGGACTGATAAAGAACGAAAATATCTCTAGGTATTTGTTTCATTTTTTCAAAATTCACTTCCTGTCGTCCGTTTCCTGTCCCGCGACAAAAAGCTATGGACAATCAGATCTCAGAAACGATAAAGACTTGAACCTCCAAACTTTGAGGGATGATAGATCTATAGTTGTAGATGTGTTTAAACTATTTTGTTTTGTTCGTTGTTACTTCCGGTTGTCACCGGAAGCACTTCAAAAATTATGTTTTTACGCATTTTATTTCTTTAACACAAAATTGAAATATAAGTATAAGCGCTTTCATATGTCATCTATCCGATGATTAATAAACAAAAAAAAATTACTTCCGGTGAGATATCTCAAATATCTCAGGTACTCTTTTTAAAACAAATATTATTACAGCGAGATCTCAGAAACTGTAAGTGACAAAGACACAAAACTTACATGGGTGATAGACAATTGATAGAAGATGTGTTTAACCGCTCTCATTTTGTCAACCGTCACTTCCGGTCTACACCGGAAGAGTTCAAACAATTCAAGTTGTTTAAGAGTTTAACTGTTTTTGTTCGACAATATAAGATATGTTGATAGCCAATAAAGTCCTGTTGTGTAATGGTTAAAAATACTAACTTTCATTTTCATTGAACACTTCCGTTTGTCCGTTTCCTGTTCCGAGACAAAAAACCTTGTTTCCTAGAGATTTCAAAAAACGATGACGACTTGAACAATCAAACTTTGTGGGATGATAGACCTAGGTATGTACATGTGAATATACTATTTTGTTTCGATCGGCATAATTTCCGGTCGTCACCGGAAGCACTTCAAAAATTTGTTTGTTTTTTTCATATTTTATATATTTTACATAAAATGAAAATATCAGTATACAATCTTACATATGTCATCTATATAATGTTAAATTAGCAAATAAATTTTACTTCCGGTAAGATATCTCAAATGTCTCTATGTAGCTTTCCTTTTTATAAATTTGATGTCCGCGAGATTTTTGTCACTGTAAGCGAATTAGACACGGAACTTTCATGATTGATAGAAATTTGATTGGGGATGTGTTTAACGGGTTTAATTTTGTAAACTGTCACTTCCGGTTCTTACCAGAAAGGTTCAAACAAATCATGTTTTTAACAAGTTTAACTGACTTTCTTGGGTGTTTCATCTAGCCTGACAAACAGTGATGTACGCTGAGCAAATGTATGAGAAATACCAGCTTTTGTTTTTATTAATCACTTCCGTTTGTCCGTTTCCAGTCCCGAGACAAAAAATATTGTTTCTAAAAGATCTTAGATTTGGCAGAGACGTGAACAACCAAACTTTGAGGAAAGATTCACTTATCATTGTACAAATGGTTAACATTTTTGTTTAGTTCGGCATTACTTCCGGTCGTCACAGAAAGTACTTCAGAAATTGATTTCTTTTTCATTCTAGTTGTTTAACATGTAAGTAACGTCCGTATATATCTTTCACAATAATTATCATATCCACTTTTTTCTCTGTCAGAGAAGCAATGTCTTACAGTTAAATTGATACATGTATATCAAAACGGAAGACCTTTTTGTTGCTTTTGCAACAAGAGTCTAGTTATTGTTTATTTTGATAGGATGTACATATAATATGGAGGTGTCCCATACATGTACCACCTCAAACGTTTTATGTGTGGAATCATTTAATTTTGTTGGGGCCAATTTTTGTGGATTGTTTATTTTTTTGCTTATTCATGGGGATGTAATTTTGAAGGTGCGTCCATTTTCAGTTTTAGTAAGAAAGAATACTTTTTTAGTTTATTTCATTGAAGATGTGAATTTGTGGGGAGGGGCTACCCATGAATGCCACAAAAAATGAAAAAATTGAGCCACAACAAATTGTAATGATTCCACAGTATATGTAGATGTAGCTGTATCAATACATACAAGTAACCTGTGAGATATAGATTAATTAACTGTTAATTAATGCCTTGTAGATGAACACAGACCCCGTTCTGATGGGGAGGTCTTGTACAGCTCAACACCAGCCGTAGAATGGAGATAGCTTGGATATTGACAGGTTGTAAATGTACAAATCTAGTCTGCTCTTGAAACCACACATGTTTGTCCCTTTGTTCAACATCTGCAGCTGAAATTCACATGGACTTTTATACTGACTCCTGTTTATTTCACACTTTGTGATCAATCCAAACATGGCTGTCTGTAGCTATATGTGGAATTATATGTTATTGAAATGCATTGCAGATATATTTTTTTAAATAATTAAAATAAAATTCAAATAATATTACTTAATAGTGTTTAGATTTATAGCCACCACGCAGCACAGTTAAGGCTGTCAATAAACTCCGTTCAGACAAAAAGTACGGGAAATGTGCATTATGACATCACAGTATATTACAATCCTCGAAAGTACTTATTAATCTATTTATTAGTAAAATTAACTTATATTAATCTTTTAATTAAAAACAACAAATACTATTATTAATAATAAATGCTACATCTGCTTGTACCATGGGACTGCCATATCACGTGACCACTATGAACATAAAATATTGTACTGTTATATATATATTTTAGAAATATATTGCATTTGAGTGACTGTTATTGATTTTAAAAAGGACATGCCAGTTTAACTAAAGTATACGTGTTTTCATCACAAAAATTTGCCCATATTTTTATTGACCGCCTTAACTGTACTGCGCATTCGATACAACTTACAATGTATGCCATTGAATACAAACATTGTGGATTCCTGGCCATGGTTGACTATTGAAATGTCCATCAGAGTTTATTGTGGAATCAAAACTTTACAAACAGACATACAGACTGATAATGGAACCTCATTCAATGATGTAAATCATGATAATGGGACCTCATTCAATGGTGTAAAGGCTTGTAGTGTATAAGCTGATGTGTTTGACCTCATGAAATGATGTAAAGTCTGATAACGGGACCTCATTCAATGATGCATGCATAAAAGCTTGTGGTGGGACCTCATTTAATGACAAAAAGGCTGATAGTAAAGCTCATTCAATGATGAAAAGTCTGATATCAGGACCTCATTCAATGAAGCATGTAAAAAGGCTTATAATGGGACCTCATTTAATGATTTAAAGGCTGATAATGGGGCCTCATTCAAGGATAAACAATCTGATATCAGGATTTTACTCAATGAAGCATGTATAAAGGTTGATAGTGGAACCTCATTCAATGACAAAAAGGCTGATAATGGGGCCTCATTCAATAATAAAAACGCTGATAATTGGGCGGTTGGGACCTCATTCAATTGTGTAAAGGTTGATAATGGAACCTCATTTGATGATGTTAAGCTGATAATGGGACCTCATTCAATAATAAAAAGCTGGTAGTTGGACCTCATTCAATGATGTAAAGGCTTTTAATGAGACCTCATTCAATGATGTAGAGGCTGATAGTAGGACCTCATTTAATGATAAAGAGGCTGATAATTGAAATCCATTCAGTAAGTAAAGGCTGATATGAGACCTCATTCAATGATATAAAGGCTGATAATGAGACTTCATTTAATGATGAAAAGGCTGATAATAGGACCTTCTTCAATGGTTTAAACGATGATAGTGGGACCTCATTCAATAATATTAAAGCTGGCAGTTGGATCTCTTTCAATGATGTAAAGGCTGAAAATGGGGCTCATTCAATGTTGTAAATCCTGATAATGGGACCTTATTCAGTGATGTAAAGGCTGATAATAGGACCTCATTTAATGATGTAAATCCTGATAATGGGACCTCATCCAGTGATATAACAGTAAAAAATGAAGCCTCATTTAATGATGTGGGGGCTGATAGTGGGACCTCATTCAATGATGTTAAGGCTGATAGTGGGACCTCGTTCCATGATGTAAAGCTGATAACGGGACCTCCTTCAATGATGTAAAGGCTACTAATGGGACCTCATTCAATGGTGTAAAGGCTGAGAATGTAACCTAATTCAATGACGTAAAGCCGATAATGGGACCTCATTCAGTGATGTAAATCCTGATAATGGAACCTCATTCAGTGATTTTAAGGCTAATAGTGGGACCTCATTCAATGATGTCAATTCTGATAATTGGACCTTATTCAATGATATAAAGGCTGAAAATTTGACCCCATTCAATGATGTAAAGGCTGATTGTGGGACCTCATTCAATGATGTAAATTATGATAATGGGACCTCATTCAATGAAAAAAAGGCTTAAAATTGGACCTCATTCAGTGATGTTAATCTTGATAATTGGACCTCATTTAATGATGAAAAGGACCGTGTGTTTAGAAATCTGCATTACATACGAGGGTCAATAAAAAATAATACAAATACAATGTGACTGTCTATCATATATTTTTTATGAAAGTCATATTTAACAAATTAATCTGTGCACCAGCACGTTATTGCGAAGTTTAAGTCCATTTGATGAAACGGTATTTTTGGTACCCCTTTTTAAAAACAACATATTTTGTCACCACGGCACACTGTAACGTTCAAAACATGACGCCAAAACACGCACAGTTTATAGATATACCCAATCTTTATATCACGCTTAGTCTCTTGTGCCTTTCTCCTTACTTATTAAAATGGCACTGAACCACTTAACATCTTATTTGCACACATTTGTTTGAGATCATTAGTTCCTTACTTGTTAAAATGGCACTGAACCACTTAACATCTTATTTGCACACATTTGTTTGAGATCATTAGTTCTTCAAAGCTTTCATTTTCTAACCGTATATCTCTTAGTTTACAGTAAGGATAATCTTAAACGTCGGCTGACGTTACTTATTGTTTTACCAAATATTTACAGATATTCTACTCTCTTTCAGACTGTTTTACATTCAAAATACAATTACCAAGACCCCCAGAAAAATTATTAGTTAAACACAAACTTGCAAATAATTGTTGACTTATTTTTTGCACCATTGAGCATTTTCACAGCTTGTTTCGGCTTTTTCATGAGTTAAATCCATTTTGTTTGTACTTTTCGTTGCGCCGTGACGTCCGGCAACATCGATGTTTTTGGTCCATTCTAAAGAGGACTCACTGTCTTTAGATACTAATATCTGTTCGACAAAACAATATATCCCGTCATTATTTGGAACATAGAATATCAAGACAAAACTTAATTGAGGTTTCAATAGTATTTGGTTTTAAGACAAATTTATAGAGATGTTACTTTCAACATTATATGGTTTATTGTTGACATAAAATTTTGACCGTGCGCCGTGACCTCATTTTTGCAGGATTAGATTCTAAATCATTCTTAGAAATAAAGGAATTGCAAATTGTTTGAAACTATTACTAAATTATGTCTACCAAATTTTGTAATGATATGACATTAAGTAACATAGCTATGACAAAAGTCTTCGTATTTTTATTGACCCTCGTAAATAGTGCCTGTTTGAGAGGGTAACAGTTAAAATTGACACCCCTCAAAAGCCATTGGCAACCAACGCAAAGTAAATATTAATTGTGAAATTCATGAGGGGAGGGGCTAAAACCATCAGAATGAATGCAATCTTTAAATCAAAGTACTGAAGTACTGACGGGAGTTGATTTTATCTATTATTATTAATTTTAAAATCAACGATATCTTATTTTGCATGGCAAGTAGTATCTAATCTGTATTTGAATCACGCACATTATTCTCGAACTTTTCGAGAAAACCCCATATGAATCATGTTCTATAATATTTAAAGATATAATTAATTCCATCAAACTATGTATCAGTAATCGAAATATTTCTAAAAATTGTACACATGTCTGGATTCAGGCAATATTGAACTCGTCTCGTTCAACAAGACGCTCGGCTGTCTTCGTTAATCTCCGACTACCAAGAGAGACTCTTCTGTTCGTCTAAGATTTACGGATACAGCCGAGCGTCTGGTTGAACGAGACTTTATTAAACTCTTGCGTAGGAATACATACGACTAAAAGATATCTAAATTATTCGTACTATTTAAAATCTGACTATTTTTAAGGTATTTATAAATACCTTTCCTTGAAAATTAATGGTTCAGCATACAGTATACTGAATTTATTTGTTATTTTCAAGATCTAAGTCTTGTCAGCGGTAACGATTTGTGCTTAGGTCCAAACACTGTTTCACGTTCGGATTGCCAGAGTAACTGCATAGGAGAGTTGATTAAAATCAACTCCCAAAAATCTTCTTTACTCCGGACATCAAACAGTCGAACTGCACTGCTAGCATGATTGTAATAAGCACTGATCTCTACTAAAATTGTGAATTTCATGGCCTCAGGGTCAGGAGTTCTGGTGTGGCTCCGTTATGATTATAATATATGATATGGTTAGGGGTTCTGGTGTTAGGGCGGGGCTCCAATGATTATATAGTGAAAATGCATTAATTCCTTAAAAATCTTCTCCGCTCCTGGCTATTTAGCCAATAACTAAGTGCATAGTTATGATGAATAAGATTGACTCTTCTTAAACTGTTATTTTCATGACAATTTTTTGACAGTGACAATTGGCAGGGGGGGGGGGGGCTCTAAATAACTGCAATAATTTTTTGAAAATATCCTTTCAAAATTATGAATTTCATGGCCCCTGGGTCAATGGTTCTGGTGTTAGGGCATGCTCTAATGATTATTTAGGGTAGGGTGGTGTAATTTCGACTAATTATTTTTTTGTACATTTGATTTGTTCAATTATTTCACTGTATGTTATTCTACAATTGTTGTCATATTTTTTTTTAATTTAGAAAGTTTATTAGTTATAAGAATTCCTGGAATATTTAAAAAGATTTTATGAGCCATGTTATCATAATGCACATGAATAAACATTGCAAAAGCCACACTGCAGTTACTCAGGTGACCGATACGGCCTCTTGTTATCTTTAGACAATACTTTCGGGCAGAAACAAGCCAGTTCAAGCTCAAATCCACAAGATGGCCGCACATCCCCATTTAGTTGGCTGGATGGTTAACACAGCTAACCATCAGATACTTCTAAAATTGGTTAAAAAGATATATGTAGGCAAATGTTATGAACTCATTCAAGCAGTCTCGGTTTTTGACCCATTTCATCGCTCTTAAGGGCCTTTGGGCCTCTTACTATCTTTTAACAACATTTTCGGGCAGATACAAGCCAGTTCAAGAAATATTTACATTTTGATCCTCAAATCCACAAGATGGTCACATATCTAGTTAGCTGGATGTTTACATTACTAACCATCAAATATTCCTAAAAGGATCTATTGTGAATAACAAAAGAATTTACCTATTAATAGGGGAGATAGATTTCCTAAATTTTTTCGAATTTGCATTTTGAACCTTGCAGTTTTATTCTTAAGCTTCAAAGTTGGCCAAAACAGCATTTTCTTAGTAAAAGGTATATTTCTGCATGGCTTTTGGCCTAGATATATCCTTCAAGACCTGCCTGCCCCTAAAAAAATCTTCGATAAGTTGATAGGTTTTGTTCAAGGAAATAAAATAAAATAGAATTGTTTAGGGGCAACGCAGCCCTGGGGTCGAATTTTGCCCCCCAAAAATAAATTCAGAAACGAATTTCTATCATAGTGGTCTATATTTACATTGAAAGATGTGAGGTCTGGTTAGCCCAGTCATCAGCATATTTTGTTTTCACTCCAACATGCCAGCATGCATTTATCATTTTTTAAAAAAAATATGTATTCTATAACTAAGGCATATCTGAAGTCTATTTCATTTTAGATTTCTGAGTAAGTGCGTTTTTATGATGAAATCCTGATTTAAATATATTAATTTTCTTCTACAAATGTTTTCAAACCAGTCGGTATATTTCTAACATTAGCGTTTTTCAGTACTTTCAGTACTTTGATTTTTATATTGGAGAGGCTAGCGCAACAGTAGTAAAACATTTTCAAATCCTGGGTTTGTGTTTGAGATTTTATTCTTAATCTAGATATTTTTAAACTCTTTATATTCAACTTTATACAATGCACATAAATACACGAGCAGTGTGTTTTCGGGCTTCTAATGCTTCGCGTCATTAGTCATACTCGCATTACTGGAGTCACGTGATGCAGACTGTCGTCGCAGATCGTCTGATTCATGAGAATGTAAGAGTTTTCTGTTTCACTGCATTTCTCCGCGATTGTCTGGGTATTTATTTTATTTACATATCAGTGCACTTCATTTAAAGTGGTTGCTTTATTTTGGCTACGGAATTTGTGGAATTATCGTTACCGGGCTACAGAACAAAGCAGTTGACTATGAAAGGGGAGTGTGACTATAGTTAGCCATTACATGTATCACTTTAGATTATTTACAGTGTGCGAACTTAACATATAAACTGATAAAATGAAACCACTCTATAATGATACCACAAATTACGGGAAATCAGAAATCGAGGGGATGTAGATAAATCATCTATTTCGTCTTTCCTGTAAAATCTACTTTCGTTTTGGGAAGGTCGGGATTAAGGTGGTGCAGGCGAGTAGTTCTTGCCGAGTAACATTTCTCTCCAGTGAATTGTTATGTCATTTTTCGAAGATAATTTTATTGATTGATAAATGACGGAACAATGCATTAGTGAGAAATGGTTCTTTGCAAGAATTGGTCATTTACCAGTATGGGACACCTCCATATTGTGATGACATACTTCCCAATCTTATATTAAATTTGGATCCTTCACGCTGTCGTATTTGCGACATATAAAATACGAGAGCGTGAAGGATCTAATTTTAATTAGATTGCATACTTCCTATCAAAATAATCAATAAAATAATTAAATTAGAGTACAATTTTTATTGCTCGTCTATACCAAATTAATAAAGACACTAGGGTAATGTTTGTTTAGAGTTTATAAGTACATCATCACTGTCAAACTGTCGAATGACAGAGTAACTTCTAGAGATGAAAAAAGTACAACATTTTACCTAAACGTGAAAATATAAGGTCGTACTGGAAAAATATTGTTTTTAATGCATTAAAAGAAAAGTTCCCCAAGTTGTAATTAACAATTTTATTTACCCTGTGGGCCTATCTTTATAAACTGATGTAAACTGGTTGCAAAGCATGCTAGCCATGTCGGTTTCTTTTTAAACTATTAATAAATGTTATTTTTATACCGTGTATACATTGACCTTCTCAATATTGGCTCCCAATCCTATTTAGAATTCAATTTTTGAAGCCTTTCCTACCCTAGCCATGCTAGCCATTCGGTTTAATTTTGAACTACATTTTGAACTTGTTCTTGGGGACGTGATTTCATGTATTTTCTTACTTATAAAAGGAAATACGACTTTATAACTGAGGTATATTAATTCGTGGAGAAAGTAAATTTGTTCCGGTAGATAAGAGGTACCAATGCACACATTCCACGAAAATTGAGCCACCATAAAATCTAATGATTCCACAGAACCTTGCACATTTACCTTCTGATGGGCCAGTATTGGCTCCCAATTCTATTTGAAATTCCATTTTTAAAGCATTTAAAGCTTTTTCTCAAATGGTCTAATTTAAAATTCATGTTTTACATTTTTATGTGTGTTTTAATCTGTTAATATGGAATATATCTGAAAACAAATCATCTGTTAATTTTCCCAATCCTGTCAACTTGTTAGTCAAAGTTTTCAAATAAAAAAAAATGATAAGATTTCCATAGATAGGCTGATGTGTTTTCAAAAGTTTACATATAGTTAACACTAATTTGAACTTAAATCATGTATAAAACAAACAATGCATTAATGTTTGTGACATAATTATGATATCTTGTTTAATTTTTATGTGTTTTATCCTCATTCACAGTAGAAATAACTGATCCAGTTTTGGAAAAACATTTATAACTGTGGTAAAGTATGAACAAATTTTATTTAATTATGATACAGCAGTAATTTATTCCTGACAGCTAATCTTTCATAATTCTATCAACAATGGTATAAGTTGGGTGAATTGATTGACATTTGTATACATTACTCATCCCCATCATACAGCTCTTCCGAGCGCGGAGGAATGCAAAAAGCGGAGCAGTGTTAAGTTCACTTGGAAAGGATAAGGCCTTTAAGTATCCTTTGCACTCGTTCATAAAACATTTAATTGAAATTTCTTTTAGGTTAAAATTATAAAGGGATGATACAGCTTTAAAATGGTACAAAATTTTAACAAATCAAGAAAGATATTTTACTGATGTTGGTGTTTAAACATCAAATTGTGGATAAATTTTGTAAGCAAAACATTTAAGCAACAAGTGTGAATATTAATGCCATGTCAACGCAATTTTAAATCAAGCTAATCTGTCAAAATCATAAATCTATATTCTGTTTAATTTTCAGTCATTATCTTAACTTTATAATGAATTATGAGCATTTAAAGGGAACCCTAACCTTGTTAACAACATAATAACACTAACTTGAACATACAGAGCAAACAATGCATTGAATCAGATGTTTGTGACAAATATATAATGATATATTGTTTACTTTTTAGGTGCTTTATCCTCATTCAAGGTAGAAGTAACTGATCCAGTTTTGGAAAAACATTAGTAACTGTGGTATAGTATGAACATTAATGTTATTTAATTATGATACAGCAGTAATTTATTCAGCTAATCACTCATTATCAACAATGGTATAAGTTGGGTGAATTGATTGACATCTGTATACATTACATTCAATGATTTAGATTAGAGGTAACCTTCTCTGACACTACTGAATTAGGTTAAGCGTGGTATGGGAGGCCATCAAAAATGAATTCCTTGGTTCTCAGGCCCGCGCCCATCTGATTTCACATTGTGCAGTGCTCATTTTTATCATTAAATGAATAAATTAAAATGTTGATAGTGCGTTTATGCATTAATGTTTGTGACGTAAATATTATGATATATTGTTTACTTTTTAGGTGTTTTATCCTCATTCACGGTAGAAATAACTGATCCAGTTTTGGAAAAATTGCTAACTGTGGTAAAGTATGAACATTTATTTCCAATTATGATACATTATGATCTCATTATTCTATCAACAATGGTATAAGTTGGGTGAGTTGACTGACATATGTATACATTACATTCAAACTGTGATTTAGGTAAGAGTTAACCTTTTCTGACACTACTTTAAAAGCGGTAATGTTGATCATTTTTTTAATCGCATACAGGTGTTATTTAAAGTTTGCATATAGTTAACACTAATTTGAACTTGTACATGTATAAAGCAAACGATGCATTAATGTTTATGACATACATTGATATTTTGTTTGCTTACTTTTTAGGTTTTTCATCCTCATTCAAGGTAGAAGTAACTGATCCAGTTTTGGAAAAACAGTAATAACTGTGGTATAGTATGAACATTTATTTGATTTAATTTTAATACGGCAGTAATTTATTTAAGCTAACCTCGATACTACAATAGTAGTATAAAGTTGGTAGAATTAATTGACATCTGTATACATTACTGTTACATTCAAACTTTGATTTAAACATTAGTAACTGTGGTAAAGTATGAACATTTATTTCCAATTATGATACATTATGATCTCATTATTCTATCAACAATGGTATAAGTTGGGTGAATTGACTGACATCTGTATACATTACATTCAAACTGTGATTTAGATAAGAGTTAACCTTCTCTGACACTACTCTAAAAGCGGTGATGTTGATTGTATCTATTAACTTTTTAATCAGCTGATCCCTCTCTATTCTTTCAATAATAGTGTAAATTGATGAATTGATTGTGGATTATCTATTTAAATACAAATCTGAAGGTTGATTGACCTAAGTTTCTGGGACACTACTGCTTTTAATTAAACACAGTCTCACTGATCAATCAAAGTGAAAAGGGGAATAACTCAATTTTAACATGAAAGGGGTTGTTCCCCTTTTCACCTATACTTAAAACAAGCCAAGTTTTTAATAAATGTACAATTTATATTTCTGTTCTTAAATCATTACATTCATGTTTAACATGTTTAATTAAGCTAGAAATGCACAGAGTAATTAAATATCTTGATTATTACAAAACAGTTCCAAACACTTAAGTTAGATAAAGATGAGTGTGTTAGTAATTCTCTCTCTCTCTCTCTCTCTCTCTCTCTCTCTCTCTCTCTCTCTCTCTCTCTCTCTCTCTCTCTCTGCTGTCTGTGTATACCAATGTAAATATCTCTAATTTATCATAGAATAAATTAAAGTCATTTCCCATTTTTAATATCTTTGTAAAATCATTTACTAACCAAATTATTTTCTGTATAATATTACTTTGTGTTATACATGTACTGGTGTGTAGAATTATGTGGTCTCTTTATAGGTTTTAGATGTATGATACACAGAGAAACAGTGGATGAAGTCCAGGAAAACAAAATACATATGTGGTATAGTATTAATGAATTTTAATGTATATGGATTTTTATAACGCAGCTAATCTTTTTGTATCTTGGTCACTCAGAACCTATTGCTATCACTCGTCTGTCGTTGTGTGTCATTCATAGACATCATATTATACAGCTCTTAAATAGGTATGAGGATAGTAATCATTATGTTAGCCCTGGGGTAGGAACTGTTGTCCCGAGACCATAGGCCAAGGTCAACATCAATTTCTTACCAAGGTATTGACAAAATAACTATTGCCCTCATCCTTATTTAAGGTCTGTTTTGTGAAACAAAGGGAAAATATATCCTTGTGGTAATGTCAGGGCTAGGATAATGTCAAATTATTATCCCCAGGGACAGTCAAATACTCGTTCTGGGTTAGGGGGAAAGCCAGTCGCAGGCCACAGTCAAATACCGTATTTTCTCGACGATTAGTCGGTATTTTTTTTCTCTGAAGCAGAGCACCCGACTTATCGTCTTGTTTGACTTGTCGTAGGCTCGAGGTCAGAAAATTGTTAAAAATATCATTTAAAATCTTGGTTTTAATCATCTTGAGTTGGCTGTGTGATTGAAAATTACGTTGTTGAATTCACTGTTTATCTTTAATAATTATCATTTTCACTCATCTGTAAACACTAAAATACATAATAATAACAGTTATTAAAAAAATGGTACATTGTCTTTAATCAATTAAAAGTTTTACCGTTCAGTTTTTAGCTCACCTGAGCTGAAAGCTCAAGTGAGCTATTCTGATCACATTTTGTCCGTCGTCCGTCTGTCCGTCTGTCCGTCTGTCTGTCCGTCTGTCTGTCCGTCTGTCTGTCCGTCTGTAAACTTTTTACATTTTGAACTTCTTCTCTAAAACCGCTTATCCAATTTCAACCAAATTTGGCACAAAGCATCCTTATGTGAGGGCAAATATAAATTGCAAAAATAAAAGTCCGATCTGTATTCAAAGCGGAGAAAACCTTGAAACTGTAGAAAAAGGGGGGTGCATTTTTAAAAATCTTCTTCTCAAGAACTACTGATTCCAATTCAACGTAGTTTAGCATAAATTATCCTTATGGGAAGGAAAATATAAATTGCAAAAATTAAGTGCTAATTCTGTGTCAAATTTGAGTTATTACGAAAATAATAATAAAGGAAATGGGTATTTCAATCAGTTTAATAGCTTCGGGCTCGGCATCCGGTAATCCGGCATCCGGTAAAATGGGTAGGCAAGACTTGGTCTGGGCAAAACAAAGATTGGCAGATATTAATCTGCCAATCTCATTAAAATATCAGGATATTTGATGGACTAGTATATTTGTATTCGCTGTAAATATTGCTGCAAAATAATGCGTATTTGGAATTGACGATTGTCGATCTGCCTTGGCTTTTATTTTGCCACGGCCCGGGTTTGCATACCCATTTTACCTAGACTCGTATTCCATACATCTAAAACGAGGTTCTTTGTTTAAAGCAGCCATGACATTATAAGAAAAAGGGTCGATCTGACTATGATGAATTTGCTTGTTGTGCAACAGTTCGCGTATGAAGGGAAATTTTTGAAACATGCAAAATATATCGTTGCCGATTTTGTGAAGTAAATTGAGGCTAAATATTTCAATGCGTTGACAGTTTTCACACATGACGTTGGTGTTAGCTTGTTCCGATTTTCGTTTCGTTTTCATTATTTCTGCTTGTAACCTGGGAACAATCGTCTGTATTATTTCGTGATTTTTACGTATCAAATCAAACAGAGACTTTGGTAAATCAAACAGTTAACTGTTTACCTGCGCAAATTAAGCAAAATCTGATGTATTAAAAAATAATGAAATACAATTCATTCTACCGGTAATTCGATCGGCATTATCTTTTGCGTAATGGTAGATTAATGCAATAGGTTTTGTTGCGATGCTCGGCATTTTCTCGAGTTTATTCAATTTAAATAAAGTTTGACATTGCTGACGGAAATATGTAGGTATATACATGTATCTATATGATTCATTTCGATAAAATAAATTGTGTTCTTTATTTGTTATAGTGAATGTTTCTTGTGTTTAATTGTTTTCAATTTCTAATAACTAACCATATTTGAGTGTTAAGCTTCAAATTATAAGCAAGATACAGAGATTTGCTCACAATTCTATGTTTGTACACAGATCTTAAAAACTAAAGATTAAAAAAGTAAAAAATTTGTCAATATTTATTGAGAAAATTTTCAAAGTCTGTTCGTTCAGAAACCAACATTAACATCTTATTGTATTGTAAACTTAACATTTTTTCGTCATTATTACTCCTACTGTACATGTGATCCTTCACTGTGTTTGTGTACATTTGTATAAACTGATTTTGAACCTCAAATACCAGTGAACTGGTATTGAGTGAATAAAAGAATATAAAATCTTAGGCCATTCTTTTTTTCCATTTTAAATGCTGAATAGGAAATACCAAGTTAAAAATCATAAGCTGAATGTAATAAACTCATGTGAACAAACTATGAATCAAACCTAGGCGAACTGTGAGCTCTGTATGTTGCTTATAATTCTACAATTGACGCTGAAATTTTGGTTGAACATTAGAAAATCTCTATGAATTAGAGTATGTTAAATACTTGTACAAACAAAATAAAATAATGATACTGTGAAATCATTAGATTTCGTGGTGGCTCATTTTTCGTGGAATTCTTGGGTACCTCTCATCCACGAAATAACATCCTTCACGAATTGATGAATTAGGGTAATAAAGTCATATTCCCTTTTGTAGATATATATGAAAACACGAAATTACGTCCCCACGAATCTGTAAAATTTAAGTCATCCACGAAAATTGGCCCCCACGAAATTTAATGATTCCACAGTATTCTGTATATATCTACTCTCCTTCTCTTTATACAATAAATAATGTGAAATCTACATCAATTTTGATAGTTTTCCAGACACGAGTAAATAAAAACGACATCTTTAAAACAGTTTCCATATTTCTGACACATTTCTGTTGCGGGGATAAAGTAATTATCGCTATTCCTAAGAATATCACAGCGGAAAATTATCCTGGTTTGTACGCGAAGTAAATAACAGTCATTTAATTGTAATGGAGAAGACAAATAAAATTTTTGAATGTTTTTAATTTGAGAAATTGAGCACATTGAGGTACAATTTTCTTCTTCACATCTATACGTGTAGGGTTTTTAAAATAAAAAACAATAACTATTATTTTTTTTTAAAACAATAACTAGTAAGTACTGAGTAGTTGATGAAAAAAATGTAACTATATGCACTCATATATTTTGATCGCTTTACAAAGTGTGGGGGGGGGGGGGGGGCAGAACGAAAATATAGGGATTTGGAAGTTAACAACTTAACAGTATACCTCTACCAAATGTTTAGTTTTATATCTTGCGTAGAATTTTCTTATTCTGGTAAAAAATAGTATTTCATGAAGGTACAATGTCAAAGATTACATGTATACAAAAAAAGTGTAAAATTCGAATACTTTACAATATTTATTTTTTGTTTTTCTACCGAGGGACCATATGGCACAATATCTTTTGAACGCCCATTGTTGCTCAGGTGAGCGATGTGGCCCCATGGGCCTCTTGTTTGATATAAACACATCGTCACATGGTTCTATGTATCACTAGTAGGAAGATAACATTGCGCAGTAAGATTGAAACCAAATTTGAATGGAAGAAAATATTGCAGCAGGTCCCGGGGATGTGTTTTGAATTTAATTATTTTATTAGTAAAGAGTTGTTAGTGGAAAGTTTAAATCAGAATATTTTATGGTCAAATTCAATCTTAAAATAGGTAATCGGCAATTATCAATACTACTGTTTATACAATAGGCTGACACCGGTTGTGTTAATAATCTTGCCCTAAGGCTGAGATCTTTACGGCAATTTCACTCCCTATGTATATAAAGAGTACCGTTATAAGAGTGATTATAGTTCATTGATTAATTATTGTCCAATTCTTTGATTATTGTTAGATAACATTTTTAGGAAACGTATGTATGTCGTATATCGTCATCATCAAGTCGTACAAATGATCGATCTATTTCTAACAGTGTCTATGTAAAACAAAAGCGTGTAACTGCATTACTGGATACAAAGTAAACAAGTTTCATCAAATCATAGTAATTGCTAAGCTTTCTGCACTTGAGATCCCCCTTTGAGGTCCGACACGAGACAAGTGCATGCCTCTAACACTGGAAATTGTTAAACAAACATTGACCACACGCCGAGTCAACAGGTGGCTGGTTACGTAATGGCGAATACACTGGCGATAGTCAGTGGATAATTATTTTAATGCATTAGAATAAAATATTTCTGACGAAGTAAGTTTAGTTTTGCATAACATGCGATATCGGGAATTGTTTAAAATGCAAGCAACTTTGCAAATGTTGCCGGTATTTGAAAATATGATGCATATTAAGTATAAAGTGTAATATTATTGTTTGAATGTTAATCATTAATAATAATTAGTAGCAATATTGGGGACATCGTGGCATCATACACTGATAATGTTACTGCAGTTTTATACGCCATTTTTAAGTGATAAGATCGACGTATGGTCTGAATCGACGTATCGTAGGATTTTGTTAAAATTTTGGCTAAAAATGAGCAATTCGACTGGTCGTCCACATCGACGAGTCGTTTTGAAAATACGGTACTCAGCCAGGTTAAGGGGGAAAGCCAGTCGTAGGCCACAGTCGAATACTCAGCCAGGGTAAGGGGGAAAGCCAGTCGTAGGCCACAGTCGAATACTCAGTCAGGGTAAGGGGGAAAGCCAGTCATAGACCACAGTCAAATACTCAGCTAGGGTAAGGGGGAAAGCCAGTCATAGACCACAGTCAACGTCTCAGCCAGGGTAAGGGGGAAAGCCAGTCGTAGGCCACAGTCAAATACTCAGCCAGGGTAAGGGGGAAAGCCAGTTATAGACCACAGTCAAATACTCAGCCAGGGTAAGGGGGAAAGCCAGTCGTAGGCAACAGTCAAATACTCAGCCAGGGTAAGGGGGAAAGCCAGTCATAGGCCACAGTCAAATACTCAGCCAGGGTAAGGGGGAAAGCCAGTCGTAGGCCACAGTCAAATACTCAGCTAGGGTAAGGGGGAAAGACAGTCGTAGGCCACAGTCAAATACTCAGCCAGTAGAACCAGTTCATGTTTATTAGAGCATGTCATAGAGAGTGAGAGAGAAAGAGAGAAAGAGGAGAGAGAGGAACTTGGTGTCATAGAAAGTGGATACACGTTTATCAAAAAAGTCTGTCAATCCCTTTTTTTCCATTTGTTCTCTCTCTCTATCTCTCTCTCTCTCTCTCTCTCTCTCTCTCTCTCTCTCTCTCTCTCTCTCTTTCTCTGATAAAGCTAGCAAGTATGAAAGCAGAGAAAAGTTTTAGAAAGAAGGTAGAATGAAAGAAGAAATGAGAAACAAGGTAAGCAAGGAAATTCTGAGAGATATACAGAGAGAGATGGAAAGAAAAGAGAGACAAGGGTATCTGTTAAGTCTGAGAGAGAGAGAGAGAGGAGAGAGAATACTTGTCTGAAAAGTGTTTTAGAGAGTGAGAAAAAGATTGATAGAGAGATAAAAAGAAAAAACAAGATTACATGTTAAAGGGATAACAATCAGAGAGAGAGAGAGAGAGGGAGGGAGAGAAAGAGAGGGAGAGAGAGAGGGAGGGAGAGAAAGAGAGAGATACTTTAGCTATGAAACTAAGAGAAAAATTAGAAAGAAAAAGTTTCTGTTAAGCAGGGAAAATGGGAAAGATAAATAGAGGAAGAGAAAGAATGAGAGAGCGAGGGTACATGTTTAACAGAGAAGGCAAAGAGAGGGAGATATTGACCAAAAGTACTTGTATAGCAGAACAAAGTCTTAATAAACTAAAAGTGAATTAAGGAATGAATTCAATATTAATTAGTTTTATACGACATAAAATGGTTTGGGGCAGTTTACGCTTTATACACCGCGAAGCGGTTTATAAAAAACGTTAACTGTTTCAAACCATTTTATATCGTATAAAACTAATAAATATTGAATTCACTCCTTATAATTTGATTTATTTACTCTTCATTGTAGATAAAAACGGTCATTTGACCTTTAAAATGATGTAAAATTGTACAAAATTCAAACGTAACGTCAGGCGTATTGATACGGTTTTGACGTTTGTCTTACTATGACGTAGGCAACATTCTTTATACGATATAAAATAACTTTTTATCCAATCAGAAAGCGGGTTACAACCAGAATTAAATTATAAAGATATAAAGAGATAGAGAGAGCAAATGTACATGTCAAAAAAAAGAGCAAAATGTTTGTAGAGAAAGCTTGTGAGAGAGAAAGACACATGAGTGAGAAAACAGGATTACATGTTGAACAGAGAAAATCAGAATGAGAGAGAGAGCAAAAGAACCAGAATATGTTTATCAGAGAGAGAGAGAGAGAGACATATGTTGTCAGAGAGAGAAGGAGAAAGAGAGGAAATACTTGTCTGGAAAATGTTTTAGAGAGGTAGGAAAGGATAGACGGAAAGATTAAAAGAGAGAAAGCAGGATTACTTGTTAAACAGAGAAAATCAGTGAGAATAAGGGAGGGAGAGAGAGAGAGAAAGCAATGAAAGCAATAACAACAGTGCATGCATGTTTATCAGAAAAAATTAAATATAGTGAGATCGAGAGTAACCCAGTGTCATAGAAAGAGAATGGGTAAATGATTAAGCAGATCAATCCCTTTTCCCATTTGTTTAGCAGAGAAAGTCTCTCAACGCATTTTCTCATTTGTTCTCTGCTTACTCTCTCTCTCTCTCTCTCTCTCTTGCAAAGAAAGTAAGCATGTATGAAAGCAGAGAAATATTGAGAAAGGGATATAGAATGAAAGAAGAAATGAGAAACAAGCTATATGAGAAATTAGTACAAGCTAAGCAAGAAAAGTCTGAGAGATATACAGAGAGAGAGAATGAAAGAAAAAGACAAGGATATATGTTAAGTCAGAGAGAGAGAGAAAGAGAGAGAAAGAGAGAGAATACCTGTCTATAAGTTTAGCAATGAGACTCTCTCTCTCTCTCTCTCTCTCAGAGAAAGCAACTGTGTAAAAAGCAGATAAATTATGAGAAAGAGAGATAGAGAATGAAAGAAGGAATGAGAAGCATGAGTACAAGTTAAGCAAGACAATTCTGAGGGATATACAGAGAGAGAGAGAATTCTTGTCTGGAAAATAATCAAGAGAGTGAGAAAAGGATAGATAGAAAGAGAATAAGAGAGTGCTCCCCCTCTCTCTCTCTCTCTCTCAGACAAAGGACTGCGAACGATAGCATTGTTTAGCCGCCTAACATGTATAGAGAGAGAGAGAGAATTCTTGTCTCAAAAATGTTCTAGAGAACAGAATTGAGAGAGAGATAGAAAAAAACAAGATTACATGTTTAACAGAGAAGGTCAGAGAGAGAATAAGAGAGTGCTTTCTCTCTCTCTCTCTCTCTCTCTCTCTCTCTCTCTCTCTCTCTCTCTTATGTCAATCATATTATTTTTGGGCCATTAATTTCTTCAACAAGTTGAGTGTTTCTGTAACCAGAGCTATATTGATGAATCATTATTTATATGAATCATGATTATCTTTGTAGGAGTGATATATTATTACATTCAAGAAACATACTTTGAATGAAAACTTTTATATTAAATTTGATATTGATATGTGGAAAGAATGTGTGGTTGACTTCATTTAAAACACTTTATTTTTTCATTGAACAGATTGTGATTTTGAGACCTAGTCCCTCCACACAATGGAAACAGCAAGCACTCCATGTAAAGTACATCAGTGTTCTAAGTGTCCGGGGGGCACAGAGTACCATTGTGTATCGTGTCCATGTGATCTGTGTCCCCAGTGTAAAGAGAACCATGTAAAAGATCTCCAAACAATAGACCATGATGTTGTGTCACACCGTGATAAAATCAACTACATCCCAACACAAGAGATATGTGTGAGACATCCAAGTCATGTTTATAGCAAATACTGTGAACCGTGTCAAGTACCTGTCTGTTACCACTGCAGAAAGCATAGAAATCACCGACAATTAGTTATTACAACATCCTATAACACAAAGCAACAACAACACAGAGGAACCATTCACACCATCAGAAGTAAGGCTCTCTTTTACAGACCTGTTCTCCTGCCACGAATCAAAACTGATTTCAAAACCTGTCGCACAGAATTTTTCCTCTATCAATCAGAAATGTTAACAAAGGCCCAGACACTGAAGCATCTCATTGACTATATACAAAACGATTTCATGTGTAATGTGTTCTGTGACTTTGATTTCAAACACAGATGTTTAAAACAGGAGAAAGAAATGATCAGACATATTGTCAGCCTACAGAGATATGTATACATATATGAACAGAGGAGAGTCATCAGACCGCTACAATTCCTCTCCTCCATAAAGACAGCCCTCCCCCAGATACATCTTACACTCCACACCAGCCAGCTCTCCATGACTGAGTCACTCAACAAGGAGGATGTGTTGGAGTCACTGAGTGCAATCCAAATCACAGAGAGAGGAAACCGACGCGTAGGAAACCAGTGTCTGCTGAAACTGACGTCTGGTGCTGAGCTCCATCAATCTCTCACAGTGCCAGGTGTTGGTGATTGTTATCACATTTCCTGTGTGACATCAGACCGGGTCTGGGTCAGTGATTGGTATAACAATCTCATGTTGACAGACACAACAGGTGTCCCTCTACATCGTGTGGAGTATTCATGGAGTGGTTATGGATCACACACAGTGAACAGTGAGAGTGAACTGATTTATATAGATAGGAATTATAACATCAACAAACTGTCAAAGGATATGAAAACAACCACCACATTTATAGAGAGAACAGACTCTACATGGGAACCACGGTGTGTGTACTGGTCCCCGTCCACTGGGGATCTACTGGTCGGGATGTGTTATATACATACAGACACATACTATAAAGTATATAAAGACAAAGGCAAGGTAACCCGGTACAACCAGAGCGGACAACTAACACAAACCATACAACATGACGACACAGGGCGGGGACTGTATAGAAAACCTACCTATATAACAGAGAACAACAATGGGGATGTCGTGGTGTCTGACTGCGAGTCTGAAGCTGTAGTGGTGACAGACCGTGGAGGAAGACATCGTTTTTCCTACACAGGACATCCATCAGTATCACGACTACGGCCACGTGGAATCTGTACTGACGCGCTGTCACACATCCTGGTGTGTGATGATAGAACCAAAACAGTACAGATGTTGGACAAGGACGGTCAGTTCCTGTCACATCTACTGACAAAATCACAAGAGATGGGTGAACCACGGAGCCTGAGTTATGATGTCAACACTCACCGTCTCTGGGTCGGATCATACAACAACAAGGTGTGTGTCTACAGGTATATCACCAGACAGGACGCTCTGACAGGTAAGTCTGAGTCATTATCATTGATGTAGTATATATGTGTTAGGTATCATACAGGTTTCAATGCGATCTAAGTATTTTTTAGTTAATTTTGTTATATCACACAAGTCATATTAAATTGTTAATTCAGTTTATATCTATTTCATTGTGATTATAATTCATATATTAGTTACATATCCATGTAATTGTTATTCATTATTACATGTATGTACATGTTACCATATGTAGTTTATTACTCAATCTTATTTAAATAAAAAATTGCAAACATTATCATGGTTATGAAAACAAGTTATACAAAAGCAATTCATTTGAAGTCGTTAAACAAGTTTAATTGTTAATTACTTTAACCAGAGTAATGAATTTACTTAATCTATCTACTTTAATCAGAGTAATGATTTAACTTAATCTACTCCTTGTAACAATACAGAATTAGAACTCTATGTTTGATGTTTGTAGATCAAAGTCGTGTGATGGAGTCACTGAATGGAATCCCCACCCCAGGGACAGAAAAACCACAGCAAGGAAACCAGTGTCTGCTGAAACTGACGTCTCCCCCCGAGTTACATCACTCTCTCACACTGACAGGTGTTGATAGTTGTTTACACATTTCCTGTGTGACATCAGACCGGGTCTGGGTCAGTGATAGATACAATCTCATGTTGACAAACACAACAGGTGACCCTCTACATCGTGTGGAGTATTCATGTCGTGGTAAAGGATTACACACAGTGAACAGTGAGAGTGAACTGATTTACATAGATAGGAATTATAACATCAACAAACTGTCAAAGGATATGAAAACAACCACCACATTTATAGAGAGAACAGACTCTACATGGGAACCATGGTGTGTGTACTGGTCCCCGTCCACTGGGGATCTACTGGTCGGAATGCGTTATATACATACAAAGACAGGCAAGGTAACCCGGTACAACCAGAGTGGACAACTCACACAGACCATACAACATGACGACACAGGGCGGGAACTGTATAGTGAACCTAACTATATAACAGAGAACAACAATGGGGATGTCGTGGTGTCTTACCCTGACTATGAGTCTGGTGCTGTAGTGGTGACAGAGCGTGGAGGAAGACATCGTTTCTCCTACACAGGACCTCCATCAGGATCAGGACTACGGCCATGTGGAATCTGTACTGACGCGCTGTCACACATCCTGGTGTGTGATTATAAAACCAAAACAGTACAGATGTTGGACAAGGACGGTCAGTTCCTGTCACATCTACTGACAGAATCACTAGAGATGGGTGAACCATGGGGCCTGAGTTATGATGTCAACACTCACCGTCTCTGGGTCGGATCAGGGAACAACACTCACCGTCTCTGGGTCGGATCATACAACAAGGTGTGTGTCTACAGGTATATCACCAGACAGGACGCTTTGACAGGTAAGTCTGAGTCATTATCATTCACATTAATTAGATATAGATAACTAAGACACACAGTCCGTGTTAATTATCAGTCAATAAGATGCATGTAAGACATGTTTATCTGTGTGATTGTTTGTCAATATAAACAACTCATTGTTACAGGGTTAGCTGTATCTACCAGTCATTGGGATTCAGTGTTTATCTAAAATAAAGAGAAATTAAATATATTTCATTATAAGATGTACAGTCAGATGTCATTCTTATTAGTTAATTTATAGAACAGGTCATTGTAATTAATAAACCAGATTTTAATATAGTGACACATGTATTTGTAATTTGTTTTGTTACAAGTACATGTCAATTAAACTGATTTAATTAATTACATAACTATTAAAGTATGTGTCAGTGTAATTAGTTTGAACTTATTAGTAGATGTAGCTCTGTCTTTATTTATTTATTTTAGTTTATTTGTAGTTGTTTATGTATCACTACATAACCTGTATGATATAGATTAATTAACAACTAATTAATGCCTTGTTGTAGATGAACACACACCCCGTCCTAATGAGGAGGCCATGTTTAGCTCAACACCAGCCGTATAATGGAGATAGCTGGGATATTGACAGGTTGTAAATGTTTCTGTACAAATCTAGTCTGCTCTCAAAACCACACATGTTGTTTGTCTCTTTGTTCAACATCTGCAGCTGAAATTGAGCTGTGTATAATTCACATGGACTGTAATACTGACTCCTGTTTATTTCACACTTTGTGATCATCCAAACATGGCTGTCTGTTGCTATATGTAAAATTGAATTTATTGAAAATAGATTGCAGTCAAATCAGATCAATTAAATAATAACCAATAATTAATTGATATTATTTTAATTACTGTTTGTATTTATACTTGTGTCTTTTTTTCACCATTAGATATGAAGACTGCTATTGAATACAAACTTTGTGGATTCCTGACCATGATTTTCCATTTAAAGTATCCAACACAGTTTATGGTGGAATCAGACCAAATATTTCCTAAGGAGACGGATAACCGGTATCTTATTCCGTAATGTAACGGACCGTGTGTATAGCTGTACACAAACTTATTCAGTGATGTAACGGACCGTGTGTTTATAGCTCTACACAGACTTATTCCGTGATGTAACGGACCGTGTGTTTATAGCTCTACGCAGACATATTCAGTGATGTAACGGACCGTGTGTTTATAGCTCTACACAGACTTATTCCGTGATGTAACGGACCGTGTGTTTATAGCTCTACACAAACTTATTCCGTGATGTAACGGACCGAGTGTTTATAGCTCTACACAAACTTATTCCGTGATGTAACGGACCGAGTGTTTATAGCTCTACACAAACTTATTCCGTGATGTAACGGACCGTGTGTTTATAGCTCTACACAAACTTATTCCGTGATGTAACGGACCGAGTGTTTATAGCTCTACACAAACTTATTCCGTGATGTAACGGACCACGTGTTTGTAGCTCTACACAGACATATTCAGTGATGTAACGGACCGTGTGTTTATAGCTCTATACAGACTTATTCCGTGATGTAACGGACCGAGTGTTTATAGCTCTACACAAACTTATTCCGTGATGTAACGGACCACGTGTTTGTAGCTCTACACAGACATATTCAGTGATGTAACGGACCGTGTGTTTATAGCTCTATACAGACTTATTCAGTGATGTAACGGACCGTGTGTTTATAGCTCTACACAGACATATTCAGTGATGTAACGGACCATGTGTTTATAGCTCTACACAGACTTATTGAGTGATGTAACGGACCGTGTGTTTATAGCTCTACACAGACATATTCAGTGATGTAACGTACTGTGTGTATATATTTATTCAATGATGTAACAGAATGTGTGTTTATAGCTCTACACATTTTTGCATATCATGTTTTGGGGGTTTTCCGCCCAAGTAATCTCACTTATGATTCACATTTGATGTATATGAAAGTGAATAAAATACATCTAACAATCCATATAGTTATATCTCTTTATTAGTCAGACTCTGTGCAGTTTACAAAAGAACAGGGAAACAATAATGGATCAAAATAATTTTCTGAGCATTGTGTATCTCCCTCAATATGCATGTTATAAAGAAAATGATTTGATATTAAAAGGGGCACAACTCCACCTAAATCTATCATATCAAACTTTACTTCAATCATGCATGTCTATACTTTTTGTATCAACAATAAGATTATAAATTGAAATGCGCAAGCACTCACAAAAATATTGGAATTTGTAATTACTAGTACTGGTATTGTGCACATTTACAGATTATATGTTCTAAAAACCTACAAGGCTTTACGTAATTCCGTGAAGCGGTTTGCGAGGAGTTGCGCTTAGAAACTGTTCATTATGCACTATATCAATTATAAATTAATGAAGTCGAATGTTTGTGGTTATATAAGAAATCATTCTTTGAGTATTATGAGGTGATAATTTTGGTCAGGGCGTGATCAAATCCAATAAAGCCCGAAGGGCTTTATGATAGATATGATCACGCCCAGACCAAAATTATCACCTCATAATATTCAAACAATGATTCCTTATTACTTATATTTATATAATTTAAAGCCATCGTACGATTAAATATTTAAATATAAATAAGCAAACCCCGCTGGCGCCTCAATTTGGCGTCATTTGTATTATGGGTTATATAGTACAAAATCGATACGTAGTGTTATCACAGGCAAAGACACTGGAAAATGTAAATATATGAACATCTTCACAGTGTTTTTCAAAATTCCATTTTGCGGTTTTAAGATCTAAAGAGTTTTGCTTTTAAAAGGGAATGTTCTGAAGAGGATTCTCCAATCTCGTCATGCTTTAGTCCACCACGGCCCTTTACTTAGACGCCACAGCCCCTCTGGGCGGGGGCCCTGGTGACCGCTACACTCGCCTGGTTTTTACATGAACTTCCTCCTACTTTGTCGTGCCTTTGTTCATCGTTCTAAGACGTAATGCGGATTTCCTGAAAAGGAAGTGTGTTATTAAACAGTTGTTGAATTTAGGATTATTTTTCACCACGTTGGGGTAGAATGTTATTTTTTATCACATGTTTATCCCAATATACGGTGGATATCAGTCATGGGATTAATTTTTAATATTCCACTGTGTGTTCTTACGCCACGTGACGTTACAGTTAATCATTTAGACGGTTGATTGACGTAGAATGAAAAAAATAAATAATTAATTCAGTTGAGGGGTGTTGAGATATAAATTTGAAACATTTAATGTTGTTTCAGTTATTTGTCATGAATTCATAAAAAATGTTCGAAAATGAATGTCTGTTTGTTAAACTTCAAGGAACTTTTTTTCCATGCGTAACGTTGTTGACGTGTTGTAAATAATGTGTTGTGCGGCTCACAATCACAATTTTTACAGAAAAAGTTGGGATAAACAAAATACTTGGTAAAACATGTGCATGATGAAAAGAATCTCTCATGATTTACGATTGTATATGATTTTTATCCAACTCGTTGTGTGTTTTCTATCCCCTCGCCAAGACTCGGAGATAGAAAATACACAACTCGTTGGATAAAAATCATATACCATCGCAAATCATGAGAGATCCTATATAAAACGCACATTAATGGTGGCAGCCATCAACAGTACAAACATTTTAATATCCCCAACACTCGGTTCTCGGATCAAGTCCTTTAAGAAAAAACATACATTTGAAACTCGGACCAGGCTCTTCCAACACACTTGCTATCTTTGAAATCAATTCATTTACTCTCCCAATCCTAATAAATAGTAATGGGTACGTCATATAAACATATTTACATATACTTGTATACAAAAGGTGAAACCGTAATATTAAGCAATGCTAGATCATTATGTTCGTAAGGACTGGAAAATCTCAAAAACTTATGAATATATAGATTTTTCAAAGTTGTGATTCTACAACTAACAAAAAAAGTATAGAGTATATGATTGAACACAGTCTATTCGTGCTAAGATTTTCGAATCGAAGATAGTATGTTACGTTCTAAAAGGTAGTGGAGCCCTTATTCAATGTGAGATATCTTCATAACGTTTTACCTCTTTCGTGATTCAACACCCCCCCCCAAAAAAAAAAACAACGATAAGGAGTTTTGTTTGATTTGGAAGTGGGAAAGGGGGGGGGGGTAAGGGGTGGGGGGGGGGGTTATACACAAAGGTTGGTGAATACTTAATTAAACTAATTAAAATAAAAAAATTAAACTGGTGTAACTATCTTTTTCTTGCATCAAGAATGACTCTGGTTTCAAATGAACCATGCACAGATTGTGTAATCTTAGCTTAAAAGCCAGACAAATCTTGTTGATTTCAAAGAGCCATGGCTCAGTGGCCAGCAGTGAAATAGACAGGCCTATGTCACGTCGATGTTTTGATACATCAATAAAAAGTCCAAGTTCCTCATAAAATTGTTCTATTGTATAATCAATGTTCCTTTCCGACATCCCTAACAGAATGTTTAAAGAAAAAATGAAGCAAATAACCTGTTTTTAATAGACGAACCCGATTGTAATTTTAAAACAAAGAGAAGTTTAATTTTTATTATCTTAATTTAGAGATCAGTTTAGGTAAATCGACGCACCGGCGTAAAAAAAAATACTTGACCAGTGACCACAAATACGTGAGATTTTCACGTATTTGAACAATGAACATTAAAAACTTTAATTCCATTACAATATGAAGACCATGTGTCTACGGCTGACTACCACATAGATATGTTATATACGCAAGAGTTGACCGATTTTGTTTGAGATAAAGGAGAAATGTACAATGTCCACGCGTCGACCTTGAGCGTGGATGTAAAAGATAAGAGAACATAGATCCCGACCAGTACACAGATCAACGCTTCCAATTCTCACCATAATGAAGGCTTTCCTTGTCATTTTTACCATTGGAGTTGTCAGTAAGTTATAATTATTATTCGCCGATTCATTGAACAGATGGTGTAATAGTTACATTTTTCAGAGTCTTTGCCTGGGATAACACTACGCATCGATTTTGAAATCATATAAATATAAGTAATAAGGAATCATTTCTTTGAATATTATGAGGCGATCAAATACGATCGGGTGTGATAGACTTTATCATAATGCCCTTCGGGCTTTATTGGGTTTGATCATACCGACCGTATTTGATCACCTCGTAATGCTAAATGAAGGATTCCCTATTCCTTAAGATGGAATAACACACCTGGAAAAGGTCACTCAAATTAATAGTGAATTATTTGAAAATGAAAAAAATATAATGATAAAAAACTGTACATATATGTCAAATAAGCGAACAATTTGCAGTTTGGGTTTAAAACATAAATATCTAAAATATTCCATTCAGTAAGTAATAACAAATGCCCCTGCATTATATTCAAACTCGGGACGTACGGATCACAAGCCCGACACTTTATCCACTCGGCTTTGGAAAAAGTAATGTGGTCGTCGAAAAAAATCCTTTTAATAAAACAAAATGTCGTTTCGATCAAAGGTCAGCCATTTTGTGATATGTAATTCCACCTTAATAAAATTCCGTATCTGTAGTTATTCTGTCATTCTGTCTAAAGCCACTCCCTACTTTTTTCCTACCCTGGTTTTACAATGTGAGTGAGTATGGTGGGGGAATATCAGGGACATTTGGCGCATATTTCTGAAAAAATCTTTTAATTTTAAAAGAAAGAAAACAAAATCAAATTAACGCTCATCAAAATATCTCACTGACATTTTTACCGTTATGTGTAGATATTCTGTCCCAAATTCAGACACATTATATTTCTTAAAAATAAAATCTGCAATACGACGTAATAACGTAGTCATATTGCTTTAATTAAAGAAAAAAAATTATGTCAGAAAGGACATTTCGCAAAGAAAGCAAACTGTTCACTCTAAACAGACATAAACAATCTCTAGACAAATACAAACAAGATTTATAGCTTAATGTACATTGTAAAAAAAACACTTAAAATTCACCTTCAAGGTGCAATTCTCTAGAAAACAGTTGTCTTTCTTTGCTTGATAATCCTGTCATAAATTATTCGAGCCAATGTCAAAACTTTTGAATTTTTGGATGTTGGAAATTAAGAGATAAAGGTCACATGATGATGAAAACAGCATAAAAGACGAAATTGCTTCTATACACAATTGTTAATCAAACTAAATAAACGCTACTCACATGATCTAATTTCGATATCAGTGTGAAGCATTTTTTGTATCTAATAAAACATATAACATTCGTATACTGGGTTATTTTCGCCCCGTGTTATTTTCGCTCTTCATCTTCACTTACTAACGGTTTCGCCCGGTCTTGAATTCGTCCAGACAAAGTTGTATCTAAAGAAAGATAATTTGAGACATTGTAATTCGCCCAGTCTCTAAATTTTGTACCTTGATAATGTCGTTGCTAGGCGCCCAGCACGGCCATCATGGCGGGAACTACCACCTGGACTCCCAGACCCACATCGACACGGAAATCCAGAACCACTTCGGGAAACACCAGTGTTTGGATCTCCTAATGGTCGACTGTCAGCAACACGTGACCAACGGAGACGAGATGGTCTGTGGTAGTGACGGAGTGACCTATCCCAACCAGTGAGTTTTGTATAGGACCGGGTCAAACTATACAGTTATTGGGGTCTGCTTTGGGTTAGTTCTGGGTCTGCTAGGACAGACCAAGAGCTGGCCAAGTAAACACTAGCGGACAAAGAGAGCAAACCCCAACATCAAGGGCAGACCCTGAAAGCGGGGTCTAGTTTAACTAAAATACCTCTCAAGCAGGATATGGCGTTTAACAATCAGTGGATTGCGTTATCAGATCTCTTGTTCACCAATCAGTTCTCAATACTACAATAGCCCTTTTCTCTCGAGTTTTGATATGTAATTAGTAACTTAACATCTATATAATACATAAAAAAAAATACTGAATTCTACCGTCTGGTTTTTAGTTTAGTAGGGGTCATCTCAAAATATTAAAATGCACAACAGTTTGCAAAATATTTGTATATGTATTACAGCTGAAGATTTGTATATAGGATTCATTAAAAAAAAGTATCCCCGAGGATAGCATTATTCAGTGTATATATTTTCAACAGCATGATATTTTCACTTTTTCATTTATGTTATTTCATAACGCACTCCTACAAAGCTTAATTTTGGCATTACGTCATAAATGACAATGACAACGATCACCTACTGTAAAATGTAAAGATCTTTTTTTTTCAAATCCTTTAAAATTCAAAATATCTTTATTTGTATTTTGTTAATTGCGTTCAATTTTATGAATGATATCGGGAAAAAAAACATTTAACGTATTATACACTGTATTTTTTAGAGTGCGCAAAAACATGTGCAATGAAAACTAAAATCGGCCTCCTTAACCATGATTAAAAATTATAAGGCTTTATATAATACATGGTTTATAATTAATAATTTCACGGTATTAAATTCTATAATAGCATATCAAGAGAAATGCATCAATATATATGAAATCACTTAATAGAAAATGCACAGTTACAAAGAAGTACGAGGTGTAATGTGTGGGCCAATAGTGAATTTGCCGTATGCCAGATTATATACATGCAATCTCCATTAAATAAGTTTATAATAATGTTAACTTCTGAGGTAAAAGGTCAGTACTATACGTGATATAATGTTAAAATTTAGTAGTTAAAGGTTCTCAATCCAGGCATGTTATGAGAAAAACCGTGATGGTGTGTTAATAATAATGCAACATTTAAACGATAAGTGCCTACCGTACTCATTGTGACCTCATCACAGAAATAATCTGTAGATTCATATAAAAACATGTTTGCAAATATAATAAATATTGAGATTTTTCATTCCCATGATATAATTTAACTCATCAGTGTTGATAACGATGTCGATATCACCATTGTGTGAACGATGTCGTCTATATCAAGTTTGGTCCTTGACGTGTATGTATAACCCCAAACGTTTGAAGTAAACTGATTGTTAGAGGTTTGAGAAATAAATGGTAAGATGCCCACAAATACGCAATTTTTTTTTCAATATGAATGATGAGAAGTTATGCTAAAACATAAATGTCAAGATACTCACAAAACCAGAATATTTTCAATATAAAAAAGGAATATTAGCATAAAGTCTTACCGTTGGGATACTTGTGAGATCAACATCTAACACAAATACAGAACAACGTGTAATCACGTGCATAGAAATGTGCATAAGTTCGTTAGTTTTATGACTTTGACCCCTCTATTTCAATGGAAAGACTTTAAATGTGTACTATGTCCCTGCAGAAGCTATGGTTATATGCACTAAAGAATATCACTGTGTGTATTAATTATGTTGTCTTATATACTCGTCAACAGCGACGTGTCACTAAAGAAAATAAAAGGAATTATTGAGAACTTGATTAACAATATAATTAAATCCTTATTTGAGATCAATATGCTCTTACATTTTAATTTGTCATGTTAGGCCCACACAATTCTGATAAATTCTAGTGCACAGTATCTGACCATACCAGCTTATCTCCCTTATTAATCTTACAATCAAAAGAGACCGTCTGCTTGTAGCATCATTAAAATTCAGTTTTATATTATTCAGTGAATCTTGTCCAAGGTACTCTCATTTAAAAGGATATTTAAAAGCCCATAAAACAAGTTAAAATCATTATAGCAAAACAACTGCCTGGCATAAATGTTCAATTCGTTTAGGTGTTTAAAGAGAGTTCCATGTGTAACCTACCTGTGTCAAGACAATTCATCCAGGGAGTTAAACAAATTATTCTCTTGAATTATGTTGAGGGATAGAGCAGATCCAGACACAGGATGCATGGTAAGAAGGTTTCCTTTTATATCTAATATTTTATCCACGGTCTGAAGGGGCGGGTGTTTAAAACAAGCATTTTGCGTAGCAAACATAAATATATACTTGAAATATAGTAAAAATAAAGTAAATATGTGTCTTCCGGTGAGTATACGTGTACATTTTAGATTAGGAACGTTTTTCTTTCATTGAGTGAATGTGTGGTAAGACATTGTGATTCCACAATTACAAGTGTCATGCCTGATAGAACCTCCCATTGATTTTGTCAACTAATTTTGCATAAACGGGAAGGAACTGTGTACGCGAAATACTACATATCGGCCATATTGAAAAGTGAAAATGAAACAGAAGATATATTATAGGACCTCTCATGTATGAAAATAACTTTCTTTTTCTTTCTTTTATCAAGCACCAATTTACCGGACATTTATACCGGTTTTAAGTGAGTAATTTTCACATGTTCATTAAACATTTGCTGACTGGAAAACGACCGGTGTCTATTTGACAGGGGTCGAAGGTTTTCTAAGGGTTTATACATAAAAACAAATACAAAAGGGACATGATGTTTGTTATAAGGGTCGCCGATTTTGAGAAGTTTCGCTGTACAAAGTTTTGCAATGACATTTTTGTATAAAGAAGTAGCTGCCGGGGATTTTAATTCAATCGGTATTGAAATGGTGCTTTTATTAAGGAATGCATTAATTTAAAGGTTTCACTGTATCTTAATGGTATCCTTTTTAATAAATAAACTGATCTTTGAAGTTTAGTGTTGTTTGAATATTTGTGATACCGTTCTTAAATACATCTTTGTAATTATCAAGTTGATTGATATTAATAAACGGCCGGTGTCCATTTTTACAAGGATCTATAGTTTTCTAAGGGTTAATATAGAAAATATTTAGAGAGAATTTTTTAATCAGCCCATATTAAAGGGTTGTTGCTGGTTATATACGGGCTGTCAGTATAGGGAAACGTCACTGTATACCGTACAGTGTTACACTGAAGCTTATGTAGAAAGAGGAAACTGCCTGTAATTTTTTATAATTGACCGATTGACCGGTATTGAGGGGTGGTGCTGTATAGGGGTGCTTTTATTGAGAGGTGTAACTTTACCGAAATTATAATTTTATTAACAAACATGATATTTGGAAATGTGTTACCTTGAATACTGTTGTATTTATCAAATATCATATCAATATAACAACAAAAGAACAACATTTGACCAGGGTATGAAGTTAAATTGATTGTAAGATGTTTGAGAAATAAATGACAATATGCTCAAAATTGCACAGTATTCTCAATATAAATAATTGAACAGAGAATATTGAGGAGAGAGAATACAAGTTTAGCAGAAAGAGAGAGAAAAGGAAGAGTTAATGTTTAGTATAGTATATGAATTAAATATATTAAAACAGAGAGAAAGAAAGCAACATTTCTTGTTTCACAAAAAGTCTGAGAGAGAGAGAGAGAGATTGCCTGTTGAGAGCCCACTCCATAATTTCTCTGCATAACATATGATCTCTCCCTCTCTCCCTCTCTCCTTCTCTCTCTCTCTCTCTCTAATGTCAATCATATTTTGGGCCATTTTTGGGGTCATCGTAACTTATTTAGTCAGCCTGTGGGCTGACCAATAATAGTTAGGTAGTTATTTTAGGTGGGGGATCTCCCTCCCCCAAGTCTTAGAGACAATGCTGCTGGGATAGAGAATGAAAGAAGGAATGAGAAAGCATGAGTTCAGGCTAAGCAGGAAAAGTCTGAGAGATATACAGAGAGAGAGAGAGAGAGAAAGAAAAGAAAAACAAGGGCAGCTATTAAGCAGAGGGAGAGAGACAAGAGAGAGGAGAGAGAGAGGAAGAATACTTGTCTGGAAAATGTTCTGGAGAATGAGAGAACGATAGTTTAGAGAGTTTAGTAAAATAGAGAGTTTAGGAATGGAAGTGTTAAATACCGTATAACGGGTATTTTTTACGTGCTGCTAATTTTTACTAATTTTTACGAGTTTTATGAATACGTAAAAATTGAACGCGTAAATTTTCACAGAAGGAAAAAAACACCGCACGTAAATTTCTACATCGTACGTATGAGAGTAATGTTCATGACCTTTAGCTCAGTCCCTGACGGCTGTACATGTACAAGTAGGTATATTTGAGCGTTTTTGGTCACGTGGTGATAACAGTTCAGAACTTTCATTCAGTCTTGAGTATTCTTTAAAAACTACGTATAATGCCACGTTAGTAGGTATATGTCTTGGGAGAGAAAGAAAGAGAGAGAACAAAATTTTGAAATGGAGTTGTCTTTCTTTTTTTCTCGGTAAATAGAACTGAGACGAGCACATGGTGTACATCAATGATGATACCCAGATAAATAGGAATAAGTAAAGTGTATTTCACATATGCAATAAAGTTAAATGTGTAAAGTAAGGATGTCAACGAGTACCCGGTTAACCGGGTACTCGATCGAACGTCCGAGTATCTAATACTAAAATCGGTACTCAGTTACTCGGATGTATATTTTTTAATATTTCTAAGTTTATTTAATAATGCATTAAAACATCGGTTTTAAAACTTAAAATGTCCATTGCACTTGTACATAGAGTAATTAGGATTTCCTACGCCTCTAAATATGCTAAATGACCGATCGCCTTTGGCAGTGTTTATATAGTAATTATCGTGACCAAGCACATGTAACCTAGCTTTTCCCACCTTTGGCTGTCTTCTACCCTTATTTTTGGCTTACTTTAATGATTTGTTTTCACTGAACACCGTTTGTATAGTCTATTATATAAATTAGAAAGCACACAGTAGAGAAATTGAACAGACCTAAAATGCCGCCGGTCTGGAAATATTTTAAAAGAACTGAAGATTCAAAAATCGTAAAATGTCAGCTGTGCGAAGTAAACTTATCCTATACGGGGGGAACGACAAACATGTTAAATCACACTCTTCTTAAACATAAGGAGGAATTTCTACAAAAGTGACCAAGGTTTTACAGTTATCAATGTACTTGTTCATATTTATTTACACTCCTACCGAGTAACCAGGTACTCGATCGGAAAAACGTCCGAGTAACTGAGTACTAAAAATTGACCGATTTGACATCCCTAGTATAAACACAATCATAAATACATGTATAAGGAATCGTTAACAGAAAAACGATTTCCTGATTTGTATGTGTGTTAACTGTAACAAAGTCACGGTAAAATCCCCCCTCCCTTTTACCACAGATGATTTTAATTTTTACGGACACGGCCAATTCGTAAAAAAATAACGCGTAAAAATTCAAATCACCCTATTTTATGACAAATTCGTAAAAAATTACAGCAGTAAAAATTACCCGTTATACGGGTATGTATGCCTTTTCTCTCTCTCTCTCTCTCTCTCTCTCTCTCTCTCTCTCTCTCTCTCTCTCCACAGAGAAAATTTGGAGAGATATTGGCAGAAAAATATAAGAGAAAAATGAACAAGAGTATAACATGTATGCTTGTTTTAAAGAGAGAAAGAGAAAGAGAGAGAAAGTCTGAAAGTCTGAGTGAGAGAAAGAGAGAGAGAGAGAGATATTACCTGTTGAGAGCACACTCCCTCTTCCATAATTTCTCTGTATAACATATGATCTCTCCCTCTCTCCCCCTCTCTCACTAATGTCAATCATATTTTGGACCATGTCTTTTTTACAAGTTGAGAGAACATTGAGAGACAGAATATTGAGGAGAGAGAATAAATGTTTAGCAGAAAAAGAGGGAAAGTTAAGCAGAGAAAATATGGAGAGAGATTGGCAGAACAATATAAGAGAAAAAAAGAACAAAAGTATAAAATGTATGCTTTTTTTAGAGAGAGAAAGAGTAAGAGAGAGAAAGTTAGAGAGAGAGAAAAATAGAGAGAGAATACAAGTTTAGCAGAAAGAGAGAGAGAAAAGGAAGAGTTTATATATAGTATAGTATATGAATTAATCTCTCGGACTTTCTCTGCTAACCCTTTACTCAGACATGTGTTGTTGCTCTCTGTTTACCAGAGCGAGAGAGAGAGAGAGAGAGAGAGAGAGAGAGAGAGAGAGAGAGAGAGAGTCAATCATATTGTGGGTTATTTCTTTAACAAGTTGAGTGTTTCAGTAACAGAGCCATATTCATGAATCATTATTAATATGAATCATTATTATCTTTGTAGGAATGTTATATTGTTACACTAAAGAAACATATTTTTAATGAAACATTCCTTATAAGATTTAATATTAATATATGGAAAAAAGTGGTTGACTTCATTTAAAACAATTTATATTTAATTAAACAGGTTGTGATTTTGAGGCCTAGTCCCTCCATACAATGGAAACAACAAGCATTCTATGTAAAGTACATCGGTTTTCTAAAAGTCCGCGGGACACCGAGTACTATTGTGTATCGTGTCCATGGGATATGTGTCCCCAGTGTAAAGAGAACCATGTAAAAGATCTCCAAACAATAGACCATGATGTTGTGTCACGCCGAGATAAAATCAAATACATCCCAACACAAGAGTTCTGTGTGAGACATCCTAGCCATGTTTATATAAAGAACTGTGAACCTTGTCAAGTTCCTGTCTGTTAATTTTGCACACAGCATAGAAATAACCGACAATTAGTTATTACAACATCCTATAACACAAAGCGACAACAACACAGAGGAACCATTCACACCATCAGAAGTGAGGCTCTCTTTTACAGACCTGTTCTCCTGCCACGAATCAAAACTGATTGCAAAACCTGTCACACAGAATTCTCCCTCTATCAATCAGATATGTTAACAAAGGCCCAGACACTGAAGCATCGCATTGACTATATACAGAAAGATTTTATGTGTAATGTGTTTTGTGACTTTGATTTCAAACACAGATGTTTAAAACAGGAGAAAGAAATGATCAGACATATTGTGAGCCTACAGAGATGTGTACACATATATGAACAGAGGAGAGTAATCAGACCGCTACAATTCCTCTCTTCCATTAAGACAGCCCTCCCCCAGATACATCTTACACTCCACACCAGCCAGCTCTCCATGACTGAGTCACTCAACAAGGAGGATGTGATGGAGTCACTGAGTGTAATCCAAATCACAGAGAGAGGAAACCGACGCGTAGGAAACCAGTGGCTGCTGAAACTGATGTCTGTTCCAGAGCTCCATAAATTTCTCACAGTGACAGGTGTTGATAGTTGTTTTCACATTTCCTGTGTGACGTCAGAACGGGTCTGGGTTAGTGATAAAAACAATCTCATCTTGACAGACACAACAGGTGTCCCTCTACATCGTGTGGAGGATTCGTGTGGAGATTATATATATGGATTACACACAGTGAAAAGTGAGAGTGAAATGATTTATATAGATAGGAAGTATACCTTCATCAAACTGTCAAAGGATATAAAAACAACCACCACATTTATAGAGAAAACAGACTCTGCATGGAGACCACGGTGTGTGTACTTGTCCCGGTCTACTGGGGATCTACTGGTCGGGATGCGTTATATACGTCCAAACAGAGGCAAGGTAACCCGGTACAACCAGAGTGGACAACAGACACAAACCATACAACATGACAACACGGACGGGGACTGTATAGTGAATCTAACTATATAACAGAGAACAACAATGGGGATGTCGTGGTGTCTGACTCTGACTATAGGTCTGGTGCTGTAGTAGTGACAGAGCGTGGAGGAAGACATCGTTTCTCCTACACAGGACATCCATCAGGATCAGAACTAGAGACACGTGGAATCTATACTGACGCGCTGTCACACATCCTGGTGTGTGATGGTGAAACACAAACAGTACAGATGTTGGACAAGGACGGTCAGTTCCTGTCACATCTACTGACAAAATCACAAGAGATGGGTGTAACATGGAGCCTTAGGTATGATGTCAACACTCACCGTCTCTGGGTTGGATCACGGAACAACAACAAGGTGTGTGTCTACAGGTATATCACCAGACAGGACGCTCTGACAGGTAAGTCTGAGTCATTACCATTGAGGTAGTATATATGTGTTTGGTATCATACAGGTTTCAATGAGATCTAAGTATACCTTAGTTATCTTTGTTATATCACACAAGTCATATTAAATTGTTAATTCAGTTATATCTATTTCATTGTGATTGTAATTCATATATTAGTTATACATCCATGTAATTGTTATTCATTGTTACATGTATGTACATGTTATCACATGTAGTTTATTACTCAAACTTTTTTAAATAAGAAAATACAAACATTATCATGGTTATGAAAACAAGTTTTGCAAAAGAAATTAATTTTAAGTAGATTAGACAAGTTTGTTAATTACTTTAACCAAAGTAAGGAATTTACTTAATCTAATATTTACTTTAATTAGAGTAATGAATTAATTAACTTAATATAATTTTGTTACAGTACAGAATCAGAACCCTTTGTTTGATGTTTGTAGATTAAAGTCGTGTGATGGAGTCCATGAGTGGATTCCCAACCCCGGGGACACAGAAATCACAGCATTGAAATCAGTGTCTGCTGAAACTGATGTCTTCCCCCGAGTTACTTCACTCTCTCAAAATGACAGGTGTTGATCGTTGTTTACACATTTCCTGTGCGACATCAGTCCGGGTCTGGGTCAGTGATCATAGAAACAATCTCATCTTGACAGACAAAACAGGTGTACCTCTACATGGAGGATTCATGTAGTGTTAATGGATCACACACAGTGAACAGTGAGAGTGAACTGATTTATATAGATGAGGATTATAACATCAACAAACTGTCAAAGGATATGAAAACAACAACCACAATAATAGATAGAACAAACTCTACATGGAGACCATGGTGTGTATACTGGTCCCCGTCCCCTGGAGATCTACTGGTCGGAATGCGTTTTATACATATATATACATATACAGGCAAGGTAACCCGTTACAACAAGAGCGGACAACTGACACAAACCATACACCACGACAACACAGGACGGGGACTGTAAATACAACCTAAATATATAACAGAGAACAACAATGGGGATGTCGCGGTGTCTGACTCTGACCATAGGTCTGGTGCTGTAGTGGTGACAGAGCGTGGAGGAAGACATCGTTTCTCCTACACAGGACCTCCGTCAGGATCAGGACTACGGCCACGTGGAATCTGTACTGACGCGCTGTCTCACATCCTGGTGTGTGATTATAGAACCAAAACAGTACAGATGTTGGATAATGACGGTCAGTTCCTGTCACATCTACTGACAGAATCACAAGTGATGGGTAGACCACGGAACCTGAGTTTTGATGTCAACACTCACCGTCTCTGGGTCGGATCAGGATCAGGGGACAACAAGAAGGTGTCTCTCTACAGGTATATAACCAGACAGGACGCTCTGACATGTAAGTCTGAATCATTATCATTCACATTAATTAGATATAGATAACTAAGACACATAGTCTGTGTTGATTATAAGTCAATAAGATACATGTAAAACATGTTTATCTGTGTGATTGTTTGTCAATATAAACAGTTCATTGTTACAGGGTTAGCTGTATCTACCGGTCATTGGGATTCATTGTTTGTTTGTCTAAAATGAATAGAAATTTAATATATTTCATGAAAAGATGTACAGTCACATGTCATTTTAATTAGTTAATGTATAAATTAGGTCAGTGTAATTAATAATCCAGATATTAATATTGTGACACAAGTATTTGTAATTTGTTCTGTTACAAGTATGTGTCAATTGACTGATTTAATTAACTACATAACTATTAAAGTATGTATCAGTGTAATTAGTTTGAACTTATTGGTAGATGTAGCTCTGTCTTTATTTATTTAATTTAATTTATTTATAGTTTTGTATGTTTCACTTGATAATTTGTATGATATAGAGTAATTAACAGCTAATTAATGACTTGTTGTAGATGAACACACACCCCGTCCTGATGGGGATGCCATGTATAGCTCAACACCAGCCATACAATGGAGATAGCTTGGATATTGACTGTTTGTAAATGTTTCTGTACAAATCTAGTCTGCTCTCCAAACCACACATGTTGTTTGTCACTTTGTTCAACATCTGTAGCTGAAATTGACTTGTGTATAATTCACATGGACTGTAATACTGACTCCTGTTTATTTCACTCTTTCTGATCATCTAAACATGGCTGTCTGTTGCTTTATATGAAATTGAATGGAATGAAAGTGGATTGCAGAGATAAATTTAATAACAATTACTAATTATTTGATATTGCTGATATTATTATGTCTTTATGTTATATCTTTGTTTCTTTTTTCACCATTAGATATGAAGAATGCTAATAATTACAAACATTGTGGATTCCTGACCATGGCTTTCTATTCAAAGTATCCAAAAGAGTTTATGATGGAATCAGACAATATATTTCCTAAAGAAAAGGATACCAGCAACCTATTCAGTTATGTAACGGACCGTGTGTTTATAGCTCTACACAAACTTACTCAGTGATGTAACGGACCGTGCGTTTATAGCTCTACACAAACTTACTCAGTGATGTAACGGACCGTGTGTTTATAGCTCTACACAAACTTATTCAGTGATGTAACGGACCGTGTGTTTATGGCTCTATACAATCTTATTCAGTGATGTAACGGACCGTGTGTTTATAGCTCTACGCAGACTTATTGAGTGATGTAACGGACCGTGTGTTTATAGCTCTACACAAACTTACTCAGTGATGTAACGGACCGTGTGTTTATACCTCTACACAAACATATTCAGTGATGTAACGGACCGTGTGTTTATAGCTCTAAACAAACATATTCAGTGATGTAACGGACCGTGTGTTTACAGTTCTACACAAACTTATGCAGTGATGTAACGGACCGTGTGTTTATAGCTCTACACAAACATATTCAGTGATGTAACGGACCGTGTGTTTATAGCTCTACACAAATGTATTCAGTGATGTAACGGACCGTGTGTTTATAGCTCTACACAAACATATGCAGTGATGTAACGAACCGTGTGTTTATAGCTCCACACAAACATATTCAGTGATGTAACGTGTGTTTATAGCTCCACACAAACTAATTCAGTGATGTAACGGACCGTGTGTTTATAGCTCTACACAAACTTACTCATGAAGTAACGGACCGTGTGTTTATAGCTTTACACAAACGTATTCATTGATGTAATGGACCGTGTGTTTATAGATCTACACAGACCTATTCAGTTTTGTAATGGATCGTGTGTTTATAGATCTACACAAACCTATTGAGTGATGTAACGGACCGTGCGTTTATAGCTCCACACAAACGTATTCAGTGATGTAACGGACCGTGTGTTTATAGATCCACACAAACTTATGCAGTGATGTAACGGACCGTGTGTTTATAGCTCTACACAAACGTATTCAGTGATGTAACGGACCCTGTGTTTATAGCTACACACAAACATATTCAGTGATGTAGCGTACCGTGTGTTTATAGCTCCACACAAACTTATTCAGTGATTTAACGGACCGTGTGTTTATAGCTCTACACAAACTTATTCAGTGATGTAAGGACCGTGTGTTTATAGCTTTACACAAACGTATTCATTGATGTAATGGACCGTGTGTTTATAGATCTACACAGACCTATTCAGTGATGTAACGGACCGTGTGTTTATAGCTCCACACAAACATATTCAGTGATGTAACGGACCGTGTGTTTATAGGTCCCCACACTTATACAGTGATGTAACGGACCGTGTGTTTATAACTCTAAACAAACATATTCAGTGATGTAACGGACCATGTGTTTATAGCTCCACACAAACGTATTCAGTGATGTAACGGACCGTGTGTTTATAGCTCCACACAAACTTATGCAGTGATGTAACGGACCGTGTGTTTATAGCTCCACACAAACGTATTCAGTGATGTAACGGACCGTGTGTTTATAGCTCCACACAAACATATTCAGTGATGTAACGGACCGTGTGTTTATAGCTCCACACAAACATATTCAGTGATTTAACGGACCGTGTGTTTATAGCTCTACACAAACTTATTCAGTGATGTAACGGACCGTGTGTTTATAGCTTTACACAAACGTATTCATTTATGTAATGGACCGTGTGTTATTAGATCTACACAGACCTATTCAGTGATGTAATGGACCGTGTGTTTATAGATCTACACAGACCTATTCAGTGATGTAACGGACCGTGTGTTTATAGCTCCACACACACTTATACAGTGATGTAACGGACCGTGTGTTTATAGCTCTACACAAACATATTCAGTGATGTAACGGACCGTGTGTTTATAGCTCTAAACAAACATATTCAGTGATGTAACGGACCGTGTGTTTATAGCTCTACACAAACTTATGCAGTGATGAAACGGACCGTGTGTTTATAGCTCTACACAAACGTATTCAGTGATGTAACGGACCGTGTGTTTATAGCTCCACACAAACGTATTCAGTGATGTAACGGACCGTGTGTTTATAGCTCCACACAAACTTATGCAGTGATGTAACGGACCGTGTGTTTATAGCTTCACACAAACGTATTCAGTGATGTAACGGACCGTGTGTTTATAGCTCCACACAAACATATTCAGTGATGTAACGGACCGTGTGTTTATAGCTCCACACAAACATATTCAGTGATGTAACGGACCGTGTGTTTATAGCTATACACAAACTTATTCATGAAGTAACGGACCGTGTGTTTATAGCTTTACACAAACGTATTCATTGATGTAATGGACCGTGTGTTTATAGATCTACACAAACCTATTCAGTTTTGTAATGGACCGTGTGTTTATAGATCTACACAAACTTTTTGAGTGATGTAACGGACACTGCATGAAAGAAAACATTTACAAAGCTTTACAGCTTAAGTAAATGAACGTAAATGTTTAATAAAAAGCAATGTTACCTTTACTTTAAATTAATACACAGTAAAGATGTAAAGGTCATATTTAATAATCTTTACAAAATCTTAAATATATAATGGTTTTCTTTACTATCCATAAGGTCATATTTAACAATCTTTACAAAAACTTAAATTTATAAAGGTTACCTTAATATGATGGTAAAGATGTAAAGGTCACATTTAATATTCTTTACATAGACTTAAATTCTTAAAGGTCTTATCCTGAGTATGACCTATCTCATAAAGGTTCATAAATGTTACCTTTCTATAAAGATGTAAAGGTCATATTCAATATTCTTTACATAGACTTAATTTCATAAAGGTCTTATGCTGAGTATGACCTTTTTCATACTTATTTTTGAACCTTACTTATTCCTTATAAGCTCTTATTCAAATTATCAATCCTATTACTAATCATGTCATGCTATTGTATGTGTAAATTAACTTTAACAACAATCAATTATCAATAACAATGAAAGTTTTTAATAAACAAAAGCAAATTAAAATTTATTCTGTGCAATTTTTATATTTTTATTGACAAAATTTGCATAAAATAATAGTTCATATCAAAATAAAAAACAATGGATATATTCATTTTAAAATATTAACGTGAAGCATTGAAACTTAATGTGTTTTATAAAAAATTCTACATCTAATAACAAGTCATGATGCATAATAAATGAAACACTATAGAAATGTAGAGTATGCACCTTGTGCAAGTGAGTGTGCATTTTTTGCGCATGATATGGCTTTATATATCAATACTGCATGTGCTCAACTTCATAAGTTTTTGTCGTGTAGAATGATGATGAGATGAGTGTTTACCTATGGGTCCAGCTTCACACAGAACTGCATGTGCTTGACTTCACAAGTTTTTGTCGTGTAGAATGATGATGAGATAAGTGTTTACCTATGTGTCCAGCTTCACACAAAATTGCATGTGCTCGACTTCACAAGTTTTTGCTGTGTAGAATGATGATGAGATAAGTGTTTACCTATGTGTCCAGCTTCACACAAAATTGCATGTGCTCGACTTCACAAGTGTTTGTTATGCATATAAAAATGAGGTGACTATGAACCTGTTACAATGTGTAAAGCTTCACAAAATATTGTATGTGCACAACCTCTGATTCTATACTACATCTATACAACAACATTTCAATGGATATTATAAACAATAGGCAAATAAATTTGATATTTGTGTACAAATCTAGTTGTCAGACAAAAAATAGACATCTTCAATCTACATAAAAAAACAAAAACATCAGCATGAAGCATATATATCTTTCTGACAAACACAAACAAGCATGTTAAACCAAAAAAAAAACTACAAGTTAATGAAATATAGCATATAGCATATAGAAAACTTCACAAACTGATTTTCATATTCAAAATCCATTGTACAAATGAAATGCATTTCAAAATTACATACAATAATTTGTAGCAATAATTGTTATACAACTCTATAACACTAATAACCATAATAAAATAAATATGATTTGTAGTGGGAAAAGAAAACTAAAACAGTATTAAAACATGCTTGAGCCTGCAATCCAATACAATTCAAAATAAAAATCTCTCTCTTGGTATAACAACAATTCCGTTAACACCTTGAAAATTCTGATATGCATGAACGAATTTGGATTTTATTCTCTGAATTGGAATGAAGCTAGCAGGTCCCTCATCCTCATATACATCTGCTTTCCAAATTTCAATAGGTTTACCATAATAATTTTGTAAAGATTCATTAACAGGTGAAAACCATTTAACCCTTGCAAGACAATGAACATGTGATACTCCCTCAATGAGAACATTATGTAGAATTATTTTCTCAACTTGTCCCGGTCTAGGTTTGAGATTCATATTCTCAAATGATGAAATATGTCCATTTTCACCTACCCAATGGGCAGTGATCATTGAGGAACGATTGCTTCTACCTTTCTTAGTTCCAACAAGATTTCCAAAAAAATTTACACTGTCAGTTGATCTACATGTGTTGCACACTACAAAAGTTTCAACATTTGCATATATAACAGCATACAAATCCTTCAAAAAAGAAATAGTTCCATCAATGACAAAGGAATTTCTTAAAGTAGAATGGGAAAAACCTTTTGTAATGAATGCATCAATTGACCAATCAAAATAGCAAAAATCTACATTTCTAGAAGACATGTTAAAAAAAACTTTCATACTGACACATCTGCATTTCCGCTAATGTACCTCTATCTTTTCCATCAATCATAGACACAGTCTTCTTAAAATCTGGTCCAAAGTTTTGAATTACACTTTCCTCACAGTCAATATCAACAACATGCAAAGTTTTTAAAAATGTTCTCATAAGCTGTAGCTCAACAAATCGATTATTAGATGGAATAGCACCTAATATTCCATTTTCTCTTTCAAAACTGAAAAGCCAAAATGCATATACAGGACCAAAATCATACAAGCACTTATGTAAATGAGCATGCAAATGCATATTTGGTGTAATAGCCTCTTGACCAAATGCTTTTTCTACAGATTCACAAAATGACAAGAGCAACCTGTGTGCTACCTTAACATTGCTTTTGGCTAGTGATCGAGTACACAACATTTTACATGCTAAAACAAATTTCCGCCAATATTCTAAATGATTATCAGGGAGAAGACCTTTAAGTGCATAAACTGAAAATATAATGGTCCAGTTTTTCCACTGGTCAGCATTAAATGAACTATAGCTTGAGGAAAACTTTTGAGGCAATTTGCCAATATCTGAGGGACAAATGACCATTGAAATTTGTTCTTGTATTTTATCAAAATGTTCTGGCAAAAAAAGCTTCTGATCTTTCCATACTGTTAACATGCGTTTTGCTGTTCCCAAAAACAAATTATGCATTAGGTCAATTATTGTCATAGCAATAGGATCAAAATAATCAAGCTCTAAAAGTACTGAATATCTTATCCCATTCTTCTTTTCTATTTCTTCTCTATGGGATTTGGTTTTACATTTCATAATTTCTTTGACCACCTTCATCTGGGAATCTTTATCACGTTCCACCCATTCCTTCAAATTAAATCCACCATAATTTTTTTGACCAATATCTCCTTCAAACCCTTTAAAGCATTTGTTATACCCCATTGTAGCTGAATGACCAAGAAACCCACACAACTTTCTGCTTGCTGGGATATCACACCCTACACACAAAAGGGCGAGTCTGTATTTTACAGGATCAGAGGGGGATGTATAACTATACAAATAAAAACCCTTTCATGCCTCTTGCAACTCATCCACTAAAGGTTCCAAAAAAGTATTTGTGGGACGTTCTGTTTTACAATCTGGTATTATACCCACTAAAATAATGTTGTTTCGTTTAAAGCGCTCTTCTCATGGCAAATTTAAAATTGATAGATAAACAGCACCAACAGAATAATTTGAATATTTAAAAGGTTGAAACCAATCTACATTTAACATAAGTCCAAACTTTCTTTGCTCTGTGAAAAAATCATATTTTCTTCCATTAAAGTCTTTCCAAATATTGCCATTATAAACATCACTTAATATATCTTCAGAAGAACTTTGATTTCTCCAATTATTACATAATTCTTCAAATCCCTTTTTCTTCACAAGTCTATGTACACTTTCCTTCAGACTTTTGTAACAATTTGTTTTCCGTGCTAAAAGACTTGCTTTACCATTAACTGTGACATTATTTAGTAGTATTTCACCACAAGGTTTTCTGAAATGAGCAAGTTTGTGGTTGGGTTGAACTATTTTGCTGCATTTCTTTGAAATATTTCTACCTTCAACTGATTGAATACACTGAGAAAATTCATACAATGTAAAACATTTTGGACATACAACATATTTCTTAAAATTATCTAACTTTAAATGCAATGCATTATTTGCTTGATATACAGTTGATGGAAATTTCCTGTAAAGCTTGTCAAGAAAAGTTGAAGAGAATGAACACAGATAAAACACAGACTTGAGCAACAAAACTATAAAAGATAATGCAAGATCTGAAACAAAAAAAAAATGACTGCCACCTAAGGAGAAGTTTCAATATTGTTTGAACATACAAAGTTTCCTGGTTTTCAGTTTCTATATCAGATGTCGACTCTCCTTCACTGCTTTGAATAATCATTTCTAACAATTCATCATCAATAACTGTACCTTCACAGTCACTTTCAGTGTCGGACGATAACTCATTCCTTTCAAGATCACTTGCGGCACATGCGTCCGTTTCTTCTGTTTCCATAAAGCAGTCAACTGTGGCTCTGGATGTAGACGGAGTGTCCGAGAGATTGGTTGTTTGCACATCTTGATCACTAGCAGCACTCGTCTGGTCATGAATGGGTTTCTTTTTACATGTATGTCAGCGATAAATTTCAGAACATATGTACATAAAATTTAATTAATCAAACATAAAATAATATTTGCAAGAAAGATTTTTAAGGTACTAGAGCTCTCTTTAAGATGCCCCCTCCCTCGGGTTTATATGTAATTTAACTAGATCTTATATAGTAGTACAAGTACTAAGAATGAATAAATTATAGAAAAAAAAAAATAAAAAATGGATATTGAAAGCATTCAATGGCTATGAAAAGTAGAAGGACAGAAATGACAATTCTTAAACTTTGTTTGCTTTAGGTATAATTGTGTGCCTCAGAAAACTTACACAATGAAAAATTCCTCATTCAGACTTGACAGTTGACATTCCCCATTTCCTCTTTAATTTGTTCTTTGTTGCAACATAAGATTTAAAGCCCTTAATCAATGGGTCCTTGAAAAGGCTTGAAGATAAAGGTGTATCCTCTTGGGCACTGACCGGGGGATTTGGATTTACATCTATTCATAGAATTAAGGGATATCATATTCATAACAATTGAACTTACGTCTAACTGCTAAATTATTGGTTTAAAATTGGATTTGGAATTTTTTAACACAATGCCATTAATATAAATTGAAGGAACAGAAAAATCTACATATTCAATAGAATGAAATATTTTTAAAATCAATCAATTAAATTACATCATCATTTGTGATTTAAATATTTCTAAAATATACAAACATACCTTTCTTTGTTTTCTGTTTTCTTTCATATCTATCGCAAAAAATCCCTAGAGATTCATCTGAATCAGACGCGGAAGAGGCACACTTAACTTCTTCCTCAACTTCATGTTTGTGAAATCTCCGACTTCTTTTTAATTTTCTTCTTTTCTTTGATCGCTGCTTCACATGATTGGCTGTCTTTGTCTTACTGATACCTTCTTTCTCCATGCAAACTGTTAAAATAAATTTTATTAAAGATAATACAATGTCTTAAAATTTAAAATTATTGATATTTCCCCACTTGCATACAACTGTAACATTGTGGATTTCTGATTATTGTCATGATATATACATCTATTAATGCTGCCTTTCAAAATACAGATTTAAAATTACAATATTGCAATAGCTAAAAGACACTTACAAAGAATACATATGTATTCTGAAAATTCTTGGGCCAAAATAAAATTATTGTTTGCTTGGAACTGCCTCCTGCAGTGTTTTACTCAAATACTACCTGCTGATCAAGTTTTCATAAACCAAAAATGAAGAAATTATTGTTTTATTGATTTTTTTCTCATTGTACAATGATTACATATACATGTGAGTAGTACATTTGTTCATGTTTTTGAGATACTATTAATAGCATTTAATTTCCACTGCTTATGGAGATTTTTGTTGTTTTTTTTAAACCAAGTTTTAATTAGGTAAACTTCCAGTGTGAACAAACAAATATCCATCACTCCCTCCTGGGTCTGAAAACACCAAGATGGCAATTCCAAACAAACAATTTTTCTAAGGGCCTTATTTACATAATATATTTACCACTGCTGCATATCAATGATCAGCATCAGGTTTGCATATTAATAATCCTAAATCCTTCCCTTTGGTGTTCAGATCTTCATTGATTGTAAGCTTTTAGTGCTGGTATGTTAATGTATGTGATTATATAACTACTATTAACAAGTAAATAAGATGAAAAGTTAATTTAGTTTACAACTGGCAAGTGGTAAATCATTATCTTTGTGTAATCCATTATCTGCTGATGTTTTTACACTATGGGGTATTATCTTGATTAGATTTACTACTGCAATGACAGGTCAAGAATGCTTATCTTTATGAAAGATCACTAGGAGGCTTCATTACAGAGTGAACTGCACAGCATGATCTATGCAAATACAAATGCCATGTGCCAAATATGAGTTTTGACACAATGGATACATTCAATTACTTTTAATTAACAAACGAATGTCAAACTTACTTACAATATTTCATGTAGATTTATCAAAACTTCTGAAGTAGCTTTCTATATAAAGTGCATTTCTTAAAGAGCATTAGTACAGCTAGAATACAGGGATTTTAAATTTTCTAATTCAACTGTTCAAAATATAATCATTTGAAAACAATTTTCAAAAGAAATTTATAATTGTACATGTTTTCATAGAAATCATTTTTCAAAATGCTAAATATTCCTTTAAGATTAAGTTTTGTTTATAAAGTATATAATAAATCTTTGACACCGAGTGGTGAAAACACCTCTCTCATGGATCAACAAATATACATCACGTAATCTATCTTTAAATGTTAGAATGAAATTTAATGAATTTACTGACCTGTTTTGCATATGTTAGGCCTTTGCCAATTATTGGCTAGGACCACAACCTGAATAACCATTGGAATATATTTACCAACCCCCATCCCCTAAAATTACTGGATAATTTAATTTACAGTTGACATTTGAAGACACTAAATGTTTAGAGCATCGCACAAGCTTTGCTGAGACCTAATAGATCTTTAACTTGCTTCCATTCTTTCATATTGAGTGGATGTACGTAAACAAATGATTATAGATTTAAATGTATGGTGTCACAGTGAACTCGCTCTATATATTTCCGGCAATAAATTTTAGAGTATGGATCAAACATGTAATGTGTGTATTAGCTATTTCAAGATAAACTGCGATACTTAGCTGCCTCAGATGATTAGTTTTCAAAATTTCTTCTGGCATTCTGCTTAGATATGGAGATTATGTATATATACACGCCAGATTTAGTGTCTTATTTTTCCAATTTTTAGCTATATTTGCATAGACAATACATCAGTAAGGAGGAAATAAAAAAAATATAGTGCTTTTAAAGTTACAGCCTTGTCATTTTGAACCCAATTAAAAAAAGAATAAAGACAAATAAATAAACAGTTAAAAATCTATGTAGATACTGCATATTGTCAAACCATCAAATTGGAAAATGGGAAATTACATATCTACATGTACAAACATGGACTTTGGGCAAGGATACAATGTAGGTATTTAGAATGCAAAAAAAGAATTTTTTTTTTTTAATTATGAACCACGAAAAAAAAAATGGAAGTCAGAAAACAAATTACAAAAGAAAAATACTATTTATCGCTTACACCTTTCATCAAACTACACACAAATTATATTTTACAGTCTGATCAAATCCCCCCAAAAGTAAAGAATGGTTTTAGGGGGAAGCAGATTTATGTATTTTGTAAGAATATTTTAAAACTTTGAAAATAATTCTCTCTCCTCTCTCCCTTAAAAAATTATTTGATGTCAATTGATAATTGTCAATATATCAGTTAGTTGTCAATGATGCACGGTATGTGTAATTCTTGCTGCGCTTAAATTATATATATATATCTTCATGCATATGAGTTTAAGATGGCGACTTTGTACAGAAGCACCCCCATCTCTCTCTCAACCCCACCCCCTTCCTTCATCTACTAGCTGCAACATAATGCATTTACAAATAATGACCTAGAGACAGGTCGTTATTGATACAATTTTAAGAGACAGCAACTGAAATACATACAGGAACTACATACCAATGATCTTAAACTGTTCCACTGGCTAACATGTACATACACACATAATCTTAGCAAACTGAAAGTTCTATAGGTATAGCCTAACCTGCGAGTACCCATTATTGCCGAAAAAATCATAAGTTTTCTCTATTATTCTCTTCATGTAAGCTGTCATGTAATAATTTCTAGTCAAATTTCTGCACTGTTCATTTATTTAATTTGAGGAATAAGTTTTATTTTATTCTCATCAATATCAACTGTTCTTTTCGTTGTCCCTGCGGCCACATGCACACAAAGGGAGGAGCATGTGCTTCACATGTTTCGGCACAAATAATTACAAATTAAAGATTTGCATTGCTTATTTATTTAAAGCTATTTTAAAATAAGTTTAAGTGTGTCCAGTTAAAGAAATAATGTGTGTGAAAGTTAATAGCAACGCCTCTGATTTACACTGCAGGTGCGTGTGATAAATCTTTGATCCGCATCAGGTTGCAAACAAAATGTCTTACAAGCAAGCACACGCTCGGTTTTCTTTCTCAAATATTGTGTAGTAGAAATGGTATCTTGCTTATTTTTTTCAAATATAATAACACGGAGGTAAATATTCTTCGAGATTGGACCTAAACAAAAAATGCTCTGTCATCAAAGAGGATAACAAGTCAAACATTCAGTGGCATGTGTCATCCCACGGGTACGGATACAATTGATATACGTTTTCATAGGCTTACGTTTGTTATGGTGAGTTCCGAGATACGCATTTGAAGTAAATTTTCTTCATTCACAACTCTTATAGGTCTATTATTTATTTTGGTTTGTAGCTAAAAACACCGAATAGATAGCGGAAATCTTGCTGTTTTTATAACAATCGGCATAATCCGAGATTCCTCTGACTCTAACCCCCGCTTTTATATTGTGACTTGACTTGCAAGTCACAATATAAAGGCGGGGGTTAAAGTCAGAGGAATCTCGGATTAAAATCGGCAATCATGGGTACTCGGCAATAATGGATACTCGCACGTTATGTCTAAAAGAATATTCGATTTTCATGCATGTGCACACATTTCTAACAACTTTACTTTAAAAAATACTTACATAAACTTGGATTCCCTTTGTTCTTGACCAGTTGATTGAAATGGCGTGGTGCGTCTCATATTACAACTACGTCAGCATGGTCAGCATCATTAACTTTATCAATAGCGTATTCGATGTTGATTAGAAAGTGTAAAATCGTGAATTTTTACGAATAGGCCTAGCTATTCCGCAGACTTTTAAGATATGGCATTTTGAATAATTTACTAAACGATGATTTATTTCCTTTCATAAGCTATTCATAAAATGTGCAATAAGTAAAGTACAAAACTTGGTACGATCTGTCATATCAGTTGCTGATAAAAAAAAAAGCCAATAGAATCATCCGTCTCAGCATGCACTTTGCGCGGTCAGTTTCTCCGAGAGTTTAAAAAGGAGTTTGGATGTGCGGCTTGACCAAACACAAAGTAAAGATGGATCGAGACTCTGACGCCACAGAAATTGAAGATGAAAGTCTGCATCTTTACTTTTCCGGTGAAGATTCTGCATCCCTGTTATCTGGAACTCCAAAGGTGAGCTTTTGTTTTTGTTTTGTTTTTTCTTTTTTGTTTCAAACGTTCAAAAATTCTGTTCTGAACATCAACAGTCTCTTTACTGTTCTAATAGTGACGTTAGTGTTAAAACCAACTTTGTCTAAATTATCATTATAACAGTTAACTAATTGAAAAAAAATCACATAGGGAGGAGGAGGAGGTGGTTCCGGGAGATTATTTTGTTTGCCCAGGGTGGGGAAGGGTAAAGGCACTTGCTCATACCTTTAACCTTATGTGAATTCAGAAGGGGGTAACACATCTTCTGAGAAATTTAACTTTTAATAGTTTAACAAAGCTAGCTGGTCTATAATTAGGCAACTTTCTTTCATAAGGATCCTTAACATCCCATGACTTCTACTCTTTTAGTTTACGACAGAACATCACAACAAGGCGATTTTAGCGCATTGTAAAACAGTTTATATTGCCAAAATGTGTTGTCCATCTCTGCGGTGCAGTGGGTGTTGCTTCGGTCTACTAACCTGCATGCAGGTTCAAATACTGCAGGGACTTTTATTTTCATAAATAACATTAAAATTTAAAAAGTTGATTTTCTACAAAACTTGAATTTTGCTAAAAATCCATATCTTTAAGTAATGTAATTTAGAAGAATCTGCTTGCATGCAGAACTTATCCCAGGTGTGTGGAGGACCCTGAAGCAATATACTTCATTGAAAACAGGGATATCAGGTTATCAACATTAGCTTAAAAACTCTCTACTGGTGTGCGACCAGTTTATGTAAATGATACTATTAGGTTTATAATTTTTTCTACAGAAACAAAAAGTCTGGATTTGATAGGCAAGAGCCCTGAGGGTCATCTTTGAGCTCAGTACAAATCCCCAACTAAGTTGATTTTATCTTTTCCCCCATGCCAATCATATCTCTAAACTTTACATGCTATTAGTTGAAACATTTTAAAACGAAATGATTTTTTTTAGGGAACTCAGAATGGGGAAAAAAGTGTTTGCAGTCTTAGACGATCTCCCAGAAAAACTGTGAAAAATGTAAATACTCAAAAAGACAGCTATCTTCATCAGAGTCTGAAGATTCAAATGACAATACAGAAGTACAAAAGCCTGAGCAAAGATAAAAGGTAAGACAAGCATGACATTTCATTAGTTGAACTGTTCTAGTTCATGCTAATTCTCTGATTTTAAAAAAAAAATGTTTACCTATTTTAGAAAGCTGGAAATAAAGTGCAATCTGAAGATAGGTTATAAAGAAAAATGCAGAAAAAAATCTTCTCGACAGCTGATATCAACAGAGTCTGATCATGAAAATTCAGATAGCCTTTTAAGGAGATCAACATTTCAAACTCAGAAGGTATATTTATAACTGCATGATATTTTCTTATCAATTGTAAGTTTAATTATCCTTGTGCGTTTATTTTTGGACAGTCTTAATCCATGGGTTTCCTTCAGAAATTAAATGAGCAATGATTTTAAAATTTGAAAAGATCATTAGGAGTAGCAATGATGCTTTTTTTTTTACATTAGCCGATTAGTCTTTTTATACAGTTATATTTATGCTCTCAACATAAATACATGTTTTTCATTAATGAATCTTTAGTCTTAAAAAAGTTTGCAGACAATACATCAAAGGGTTCATTATAGCATTTTTGTTACCGTAGTTCAATTTTTTGATTTTAGAGTGATAATTAACAAAATTAGCTTTTTTTGTTGGGATAAACTTATTATTTACTTTTTGACTTACTTGAAGCACATTTTAAAATCTCAGTCGATTGATTGTTAGTTTACTGTAGTACCATATTCATACAAAAGTGCATGTGCTTCTATGATAATGAGCAATATGTAAACAGAAAATATTTTAATCGCATTGAGAGGCATAAAGGGTTACTCAGCTCTACAATGCTCGCATGTTTTCCATGACATTTCGGCAGATTTGGATTATCATAAATGTCGGAAAATAAAATAATTTATTAGGATGAAAATGTTTTATTGATCTGAGTTGTTTGTGGTCCTAACAAACAAAAGTTTTATTTTGGCCCAATATAGTGAGTCATTTCAGTCTCTTTTCCGTTGATTTTTTCTAGAAAAAGAGTTTTACTCCACGTGTTGAAATTAGAAGATCGCCAAGGAAATCTGTCAGAGAAGCTGCATCTCCTACTGCAAATGCAAGTTTTCAAGAATTGTCATCATCGGAGTCTGGGGATACAGAGGACTCTTTCCACCTCCAAAGGCCCCACTCTACCAAGGTTAGATATAGTTTTATGGAAACCTGTAGGTTTAACATGATTTATATATAAATCAATAATAAAACTATATTTATAAAGGATGGTTCAAAATTTGTTTTTCTTCTAAATGAAGTACATTGTAACTTTCATTGAGAGAAGAAGACTCCAGAAGATGGACAAACACCAAAAGCAAGTCAAAAATCAAAGGAAAAGAATAAAGTAAGAACTCTTTTCTTGCCCTTGAATCAATAACTTACTGTTGATGCACATATTTTTGTTGGGTTTAAATTTCATTGTTTTTTAACCAAAAACAATTTTGTTGGCAATTAATTTTGTCATATTGTAATCCCTAAAATGTGTTGCATTAGCATATCAACTCTGTATTTATTAAAAATACTTGGGTTAAAAATACGTCACGAATTTAATTTTGTTCAATATTACTGCCAACAAAAATAACAAAATTTAAATCCTCAACGAATATTTCTGCTTCTACAGTATATTAACATGTAGATATACGTCCATGAATAATGTATTGGTTTATTTGTTTAATTTCAAAATTTTCATGTTTGTAGATTCATAGATGAAGAGAATTTGGAGTTGACAGACTTCATCAAAAAAAGTGTTCAGGGCATAGCTTCCGAGGAGAAAATTGAAGTGATAAATGGTAAAAAAAAAAATTCAAATGAACTTTTTAAAGATTTTATGTATACAGCTTCATTCCTTTCATATGTCATATCATATAGTAAAATGAATTATATTTCTAATGTAATGAATGACGGAAGAGTTCTTTAGGAAGTAATAAGGTGTATTCTATTTATTTATGTAAGGAATTTAAGACAGTGATGAAGCCTGCAACAATAATTTTAATTTATAATCTTCACTATATTTTAATTTGATATTTTTAGCTGCCATTAAACGATACTTCACTTCCCAAAAAGAGGCAGAAAACAGGCAGAAGAAGAATAAAACAGAAATTCACAAAAGAGACAGGCGACGTACGAAAGAAAGAAAGAGGTGAGAACAGATAAATATTAGTGCAAAAGAATGATTATTATTATTCCTATGTTTTGAAAGGATATCTAAAAGGCCATCTTTACTAAAAAAGAAAATTACCCCTTATTTTCAAAATGGGTCAGTTGTATCAGGGGAAGAAAAGAAGACCAAAGGTCATCAGTTTCTGCAGCTCCCAGAGGCCCACAAATACATGAGCAGTGATGAAGAGGTGGACAATGGCTTCCTGTCCCATCCTTATTCATGAGAGAGTGAGGAATGGAGAAAAATTAAAGATAGCCTGGACAAAAAGTTTCTAGAGACATGCCCTCCACGCAGCAAGCGGCTGTTGGCTAAAAGAACAAGGGGCTCAGTCAAAAACCAAGAGCCACCCAATGTTGACCCAACTCATTCGTGGGTTTTAAATGAAGATTAAAGTGTTTTTAATTATGAATATACTGATAAATATTATTGTTGTTTCTATGAATAAATAATTTCTTCACACAACGTTTAGTCTGATTTTTTTGAAAGTCGGAATAAAGCTATAAAAACATATTAAGTAAATTATGAAAATCCAGTAAAATTTGTAAATATATATACCTTAAGTTTCAGGTAAATATCAACTTTACTTGCATTGATTAGAAGTAAAGTTTTGTTATGGTTAATATTTAGAACCTTTAATGTTCAGTAAAAATAATTTTACTTGTAATTACATGCTTATAAAGGCATTGTTAAAGATGACCTTTACTGTCGTAAAGGAATATTTACTTTCGGTAAATGTAAAATTTACACAATCTGTAAAGATGTTGTAAAGTGAGCCATTACAAACATTTACTTGTATGTAAATATGAGTAAAGATCACATTTACCATATTTTCCTTTTTAAAGTAAATAGGAGTAAAGGCAATTAAAGACAATGTAAATATGACTTTTACAATAACTTTTCTTGCTTTGTAAATACAAATTTTCATGCAGTGGGACCGTGTGTTTATAGCTCTACACAAATTTATTGAGTGATGTAACGGACCGTGTGTTTAAAGCTCCACACAAACTTATTCAGTGAAGTAACAGACCGTGTGTTTATAGTTCTACACAAACTTATTCATGAAGTAACGGACCGTGTGTTTATAGCTCTACGCAAACTTATTCAGTGATGTAACAGACCATGTGTTTATAGCTCTACACAAACTTGTTCAGTGATGTAACGGACCGTGTGTTTATAGCTCTACACAAACTTATTCATGATGTAAAGGACCGTTTGTTTATAGCTCTACGCAAACTTATTTAGTGTTGTAACGGACCATGTCTTTATAGTTCTACGCAAACTTATTCAGTGATGTAACGGACTCGGTGTTTATAGCTCAACGCAGACTTATTCAGTGATGTAATTGACCGTGTGTGTATAGCTCTACATGTTTGTGCACATCATGTTGTGTTTTTCCCAAATAATCTCACTTATGATTCACATTTGATGTACATGAAAGTGAATAAAATACATCTAAATATCCGTTTAGTCATATCTATTTATTAGTCAGACTCCGTGCAGTAAACAAAAGAACAAGAGAACAATAATGGATCGAAATATTTTTTTTAACATTGTTTATCTCCCTCAGTATGCATTTTATAAACAACATGATTTGATATTAAAAGGGACATCACTCCTTCTAAATCTATCATATCAAATTTTCCTTCAATCATGCATGTCTATAATTTTTAGCTCACCTGAGCTGAAAGCTCAAGTGAGCTTTTCTGATCAAAATTTGTCGGTTGTTTGTCGTTGGTGTTGGCGTTGTTGTAAACTTTTCACGTTTTCATCTTCTTCTCCGAAACCACCAAACCAATTTTGACCAAACTTGGCACACAGCATCACTGGGTGAAGGGAAATGAAGTTTGTTTTTTTAAAGGGGAGATAATAAAGAATTATTTTTAAAAATTTGGTATTTTTCAAAAATCTTTTCCAAAAAAAAAAAATAGGCCAGAAAAGCAGTAACTTGTATGGAAATATCTTAGGTAGTGTAGATTCCAGTTTGTTCAAATCATGGTCCCCGGGGGTAGAACGGAGCCACAATGGGGGGATGGACTTTTGAATATATAGCAACAATCTTTAAAAATCTTCTTCTTAAAAACCATTTGCCCAGAAAAGTTTAAACTTGTGTGGAAACATCCACAGATAGTGTTGATTCAAATTTGTTTCAATCATGGTCCATGGGGGTAGAGCGGGGCCAGAATTGGGGGCCAAATCTTTACATAGGAAAATATAAAGAAAATCTATAAAAAATCTTCTTTTCAAAAACTATTTGGCCAAAAAAGCTCAAATTTGGATGGAAGCATTCTCATACAGTGTAGATACAAGTTTGTTTAAATCAAGGTCCCGGGGGTAGGGTGGGGCACATTGTGGGGGTCGAATTTTTATAAAGGAATGTATAGAGAAAATCTGAGAAAATCTTTTCAAAAACCATTCGGCCAGAAAAACTTAAACTTATATGGAAGAATCCTCAGACAGTGTAGATTAAAGTGTTTTTTTTCAAATCATGATCCCGGGGGTATGTTGGGGCCACACTAGGGGGGGGGGTCAACATTTTACGTAGGAAGATGCAGGGAAAAATCTTTAAAATTGTCTTGAAAAGTTTTCAGTCCAAAAAGCAAAAGCAGTAACTTGAGTGAAAGCACAGGTTGTGCAGATTAAAGTTTGATCAAACCATGATTCCCTAGAAAAAGGTGGGGCCACAAAGGGGGGGGGGGGTTGGAATACAGGACAAGATAACAATCTTATTACAAATAAAACAACAAAAGGGCTTGATATTTACCATAAAGATATGTGGATAAAAATCAGCAGATTAATTTTAATTTTTTTTAGCAAGATCTACTGTACTTTATTGTCAATATATTTTAATTTTGATACTGTAATGCTGATTTGATCAGGATTAAGACTGTTGTTGCTAAGGTGAGTGATGTGGCCCCTGGGCGTCTTGTTGTTTTTTAACGAAAATTAAATTATGTATAAAAATGTGCAAAAACTCGCAAACAATGTTGAAATTAATTAGTAATTACTAGTACTTGTATTATGCACATTGACATATTATGTTCTAAAAACCTACCAGGCTTTACGTAATTCCGTGCAGCGGTTTGCGAGGAGATGCGCTTAGAAACTGTTCATTAAGTGCTATATTCAGTATAAATTAATGAAGTTGAATGTTTAGGGTTATATGAACATCTTCACAGTGTTTTCTAAAGACCTACAACGATTTTGGAAATTCCATTTAGCGGTTTAAGATCTAGAAGAGTTTTGCTTTAAAAAGGGAATGATCTGACAAGGATTATCCAATCTCGTCAACCACGGCCCTTTACGGAGACGTCACAGCCGCTCTAGGTGGGTATCTTTGTGCCCGCTACACTCGCCTTGTTTCTACATGACCATCCTCCTACTTTGCCGAGCCTTCGTTCATCCTTCTGGGACGTAATGCAGATTTCATGAAAAGAAAATGTGTTATTAAACAGTTGTTAATTTTGGATTATTTTTCACCATGTTAAGGTAGAATTTTATTTCAAAATGCACTTTAATGGTGACAGTCATCAACAATGCACACTTTTTTATCATCCCCAACACTCGATTCTTAGATCAAATCTTTCAGGAAGATACATTTGAAACTTGGAGTTGAGACGGGACCAGGCTCTTCCAACAACATAGCTATCTTCAAAATCAATTCATTTATTCTCCCAATCCATGTGAATAGTAGAATGGGTTAAAGTCATATCAACATATTTACATATACATGTATACAAACGGTGAAACCGTAATAGTAAGCAATGCTAGATCATTACGTTCGTGAGGAACAGACAGTCTCAAGAACTTATTAATATATAGATTTTTCAAAGTTGTGATTCTACAACAAATTAAAGAACTAAAGGGTATTTGAACACAGTCCTTCGTGCGAAGATTTTCGAATCGAAGATAATATGTTACGTTCTAAAAGGTAGTGGAACCCGTATTCAATGTGATCAATTTAACAGTAAATAAATTACAACCTCTTTTGTGTCGTTGTAAACTATGGTGTTCCAATGGGGCCACATCGAACATCGCACTTTCGCCTCTAGGCCGAAGATGCAAGAGTGCGAAGGTGCGAAGTCGAAGTTGCGAAGGCAAAGGAACGAAAGTGCGAAGATCCGACGGCAAAGCGCAAAGATGCAAAGGCGAAAGTGCGAAGGCGAAGAAGTGTGACTACTATCGCTCCTTCGCCTTCGCAACTTCGCACTTTCGCTTTCGGCTTTTTTGATGGCATATCAAGTTTTGGTTGAATTTGCGATAGGATTATATTTAGCATGGTCACATGTCAAGCACATGTTCCTCTACAGCTTAAGCAACACCTAACGAAACATATGGATGGTTATATTCGTTTAAGTATCATTCGGAAAGTGTCTGTGTTGTTCATAATGTTTTGGGAAAATGCTGGTTTGAGTTACACATATATTTAATCGTTCTAATTGGTTAAGAGAAACACATCCCAGAGCGATAATATGTGTTAAATTCAAACCAGCATTTTCTACAACGTTCAATTTCTAGGGTACACAATGATATTTCTAATGCCTAGTGGGTCATTACTCCAACTTCTTGATTTAATTTATTTCGATTTAACATCAATTTGACAGCAACAAAAACGTAGAATAGAATTAACGCCTGAAAACGACACCTTTTGAAGATTTTGGCAGTTATTTACCGCATTTAAAAAAAAAGCACCAAAAATTGAATATGTAGGGTAAACAAATTGTTGTCATCTTCACTACCCGGTATTCATCCTTTAAAAGACAATCTTAAAGGATTATTTAATAGGAACACATTGTAATTTCTCATAATAATACTAATACTTTAAGAAGCATTTCCCCTTCTTATCTGCACATCTTCTTTGTTATTACATCAAATATTGGTATCAAGATTTAAAAACACCGCTGACGCCATTTTAAGACACTATATATATTGAAGTTTGTAATACACTGCTCAGAAGTTCTAATCCTGGAATGCATCACTACATGTTAAGCAAAAATTGTCAAATCGATTGTATTATTCTGATGCATATAATACAAATCAGGGTACATGTATCTCTGTTTGATGATTTGTTTCCACAACAAAACAATTTGATTTATGGTGTTTAACAAATATTTTCCAGATATAACGTTCTTTTTTTGGAGTTATTCAAAATGTAAATTAACATGTATATTAAGTTATTCTTAAATGAAGGTTTAACAGCTTAATGTTTTAGGTTTACCTTAACACCAGGGAAGCCTTGGTACCATTCATTCTATGACAGCATACTTACAATATAAGACACCTGTTGGAATGTCTTAAAGTTTGGGTGATTTTTAAGAGTCTTAAGTTGGGACGGCTTTGGGAAACTCTCTTATGATTATGGTGTGTCCTCCGATAAATCTGAAATATATCTTAGTTTTTAAATATCTTAAAAACACGCCTTCCGGGCTCTAAAACTCTTAGATTTTCATAACGCTGTTTCGCATTCTTATAAGAAACAAAACAGAGAAGCAGCGGCTTTATGTTATCAATAATGATATCAAATAGAAACATGTTTGAAAGTTCATGTATATCTTGACATAAACATTTTTTTCATACTCTACAAACTGACTGACAACGAATGACAGATTTGATGTTGAATACGTATGGCGATGATATAAAGCATGTATTGACCAATTTTATTACAAAACTGCTTCGTAAATACGAATTTATAAGCCAAAATTGCCATCTTATTATGTTTTAAAAGACATACTAATTGTTCGCTCTTAACACTGACGCATGTTGATCACATGACCAATACTTTGACGAGAAAGAAATTCATTTCAAAATAACTATAAACACTGTGTCAACATAGATAACAACAATCAGAATCATTTTACCTTTGAGTGTGTTCTCATATAGAATGTAATGGAAAGGACGTTAATGATCAGACCACGACCAGGTAAATCTGCAGGTTTTCAACCAAAGAATTCGGTAACATGTTTACACATGCACAAACTGATAACGTTTTAAAATATAAAGTTTTAAATGCTGGTTCTTTTTGCGCCTTTTTAGGTTAACGTACGCTATGCCGAACTATCAAATACAAACAAGTCATATATCCCCTGCATTTATAAAACTTGAATTTATAACAGCGACTTTGTCACATTTATAGCTTTCCATAGTGGTGATCAGACATTCAGTTGCTGACACACCGCTTTAAATGTCTTGCTGGACAAAACAGGTAGGCTTGCTAACCTTTATTTGAAAATATTAACTACTACAATTTTTGATATAGTTTAGTATGTTTCACTATGATCATATTTACAGTCAGTAATTTTCGTGTTGTAATGGACACGATGAAATGCCATTTTTATGATAGGTACATGTAACAATGTAATAGGATATGTGCCCAGTGGTTGAATTCATCATTTTTGCAAAACGTATTTTAAAGATAAAGTTTTAAAACAATTAAATGTGTCCGGAGATGCAGTAAACTATAGAAAAGTACAAATCCGTTTTTGCAAAACATATTTTGGAAATATATATAGCTTAATAATACATGTATTCAAATGTGTGGGGGGATGCAATTAAGTAACCATTACCCTTTGTCGGAATCCATAGCTTGTCACAGTAAACCCGAAAGGTTTTAAATACGCGAGAGGGAGAGAGATACTTTTTACTTCGATCAAAACATAATATTTTTGTTGACATTTTTAGTCATATTCAGTATATTGATAATTTGAAAATTCTAAAACGATGAAGGTATCTTTGATTGCAATGCAATTTCGTCCATTAGAATACTGATATATGTCATATGCCACCTTAAATTATTTCGGAACAAATCGTCCAAATGGGTTACAACCGGTTGAACACAATTTTCTCGGAGAGGAATTATATTGCTAAAGTTAAAGTATACCTCTTTACATTTATAAACACATTTTTGTAAATGTGACAATTCTAAAATGTTATAAATACCAGTCTTGCAAACGTTAGGCCTATAGGGAAAAATGATCAAGTGATTTTGCTTAATTAAGACCAAAAATAACATAAAACACTAAAATATCAAACGTTTATTAATAATGAAGGACGATAATAAGTTATTTATTATAAACCTTATACACATTGACTTTCTCGAGAACCAATACTAGCTCCTATTCCATTTTAAAATGCCGTTTTTAAGCACTTCCTGATTTGTGAAGCATTTGATTGGAAAAGACTAGAAAACAATTATGATATGAAGTTTATTTATTACATTTATGAATACTTTGTCATGTCTTAATTTAAAGTTCATGATTAACATATGTTTTAATCTGATAATCTGGAGTATATTTGAAAACAAACCGTTTGCTATGTTTGCCCAGTTCTGTCAACTCGTTTGTCAAAATTTTCAAATTAAAAAAATGATAGGATATTTATAGATTTGTAAAAGTGTAACAGCACGTTAGAGACAACGCGCTAGCAAAGTGACAAGGCTCTAACGCATTTATAACAACGTGCAAGTGCAACGTTAGAAACAATGTGCTAACGCAGAGTGACGACGCAGTAATGCGTTTATAACAACGCAATAGTTCGACGTTTAGTAAAAACGTACAAGGGCGAAGTGAAGAGGCACTTGCGCGTTAATAGCAACGCGCAAGCGCGTTAATGACAATGTCTCCGAGTCCTGAGTCTCGAAGTCCCCCACCTAGGTATGAGGCATCACTTACTCAAAATACATTCATTCATGCATGGCATAAAAAGGTTACAAAGGTTATATAGAATATAAAATACATTACTCAATATAGGGTACCAGAGTTATCGTTACAGACACAGAATCGCCAAATATGACACTTGTTTTTAAACCCTCAGTTTGGATATTATTATGCCCGTATTATGCACCTGGTTTAGAAATACTACGCAGTGCTACAAGAGTCAGATAGTTCATTCTGTTAGTTATCATTACCACAATTCATTGCGCAGTACTTATGTATACATAAGTATCATAGTGACTAATATGTAATACTAATAATTCAAGGTCATATCATGGCTATCTGTTAACAATTGATTTTATGGTCAATTTTCAAATTACAGAAAAAAAACATTGGTGGGCAAGTCAAAATCTAAAAAGAATATTACCATGGAAACCGAAAATTATTTTCATTTTTTTTTTTATATATTGTTTTTAAAAATATCATAGAAGTTATCATTGAATTAAACTCATTGTTTTACAGCTGTTTATGACATATACATGTTAGGTAGAAAAATTGACACTTTTTACTAAGACAACAAGGTTAAAGATAAGAAGAAAAACACACACAAAAAAACATATTGGTTCTGTCAAGGTTGCTGGTTGCACGCGATGGCGTGTGAAAAAGTTGCGTTAGCGCGACCGTGTGTTGTGTTTTAGCGTGACGGTGTGTTGTGCAAAGTTGCGTTAGAGCATTGGCGTTTTCTGTGTTAGCGCAAGGGCGTGTAGTACAAAATTTCGTTAGCGTTTTACATATTAGCGCAATGGCGGGTTGTGCAAAATTGTGTTAGTGCCATGGCCCGTTGTGTGTTAGCATGACGGCACGTTTATCTGAACGCAATATCGCGCAAACATAAAAAGCCCCATCCAGACACCGTACACATGCAACTCAATTAAGTCGGAATTTAAAGGAATATATTCAAGAGATAAGGAATCGTTCTTTGAATATTATTTAAGGAATTAATTTAATTTAAATATACTAGTACATGTATGCTATACGATATAACAAAATTTGGGGCGGTGCTTTATAAAATGCAAAACGGTTTATAAAAAAAAACCGTAAACTGTTCCAAGTTCTTATACTAAATTGATTCCTTATAATATAATTTTCTACTACTAAAATCAGATCAAAAGCCCTTTAAGTTGTTAAAATATGTTTAAAATCTGTTCAAAATTTAAACGTAAAGTCAAGCAGATAAATACGTTTCGCACTCGCGTCGTATTGTAACGTAGGCAATAAATTATGTTCTACGATATATATAAATTTGTTTAGTCAATCAAATGAGAAGTCTTATTATTCAAAGAATTATTCCGTATTACTTATTTTTATATAATTTTCAGGACTGAATATTAGAATATTGACATATTTGTGTGGTTTTCATTTCTTTTAATTATGCTATCCCCACTTGCGTCCCAACATACGGCTTTTTTTGATTTATTGGACTATTTTATACAAAATTGATTCGTAGTGTAGACGAATACACTGAAAATATAAATCGTAATTAAGTGCACCAAAGTCACCTTTTAAAATAAAAATAGATATATGTGCTGAAATAATCTACATTGAATAGAATCATTATTTGTACATGCACTTCGAATTCCCGTTGACTCTTAACAGAATTCCTCAGAATTCGAATGCATTTCATGCGCGGATCTAGAACTGAATAAGGTCGGGGGGGGGGGGGGTCAGGAGATCTGGAGCAACCCCCTCCCCCCATTTCCCCTTTTGAAATTTCTTAGTTATCAATGAATCAAATTCAACATTGTAAAGTTACCGAAAGTGGACTGCGGGACTCACTGGTAACAAATGTACCCCGTCCCCCCCTTATGTTGACATTCTGAACTTGATTTCAGTTCAACAAGCGCGATGTCCGATTTCTTGAGTCAGTTGGACGGAGAGTGAGAATCAGACATCCTGTTAATTATATATATGGATATCTAATCTAGCGATATTTTGAAACAAGTCACTAAACGTAGGCGTCAGAACCGGGAACCCAACTTTTTTTGCAAAGTTAGACCTAACCGTCAGGCAAATAGCATCAGGGAGGGGCCAGTCGCCCTCCCCCCCCCCCCCCCCCCACCCGTGCCCATTTTTTCTCGCAGCAAACATAATTGTTCCTAAACTTACCTTAAAAATAGAAAAATTAAAAGTACTAATGAAAATTTGAGCCATAGGTATACTAGCCCCCCCCCCCCCTTTCGATAAGGACTTTCATGGTTTGGGAATACATCTTTTTGGCTGGTAAGATGTTTTTGAGTTATATGTATACTCGGCCCCCTGCCCAACCTCCACCCCACTCCTATATTAGGATTTTCATGATATGGGGATTTAGCCTTTTTTTCTTTTTTTCTGCTTGTCAAGATTTCTGATGATCAGTCACACACCCCCCCCACCCCCCCCCCCCCCCCCGCTTTCAATAAGCCTCCGACGCCACTGCTAAATACATCGACTAGGAATGCTGTACTAGAGGTAATCATTAGAAATTTATTTTTCTTGTGAATTGTTCAGGGTTACAGATTCAATTATATTGTACAATGTGGTGTATTTTTCTTGTGAATTGTTCAAAGTTACAGATTCTGTTATATTGTACAATATGGTGTACTTTTCTTTTGGATTGTCTAGGGTTACAGATTCTATTACATTGTACAATGTGGTGTATTTTTCTTGTGAATTGTTCAGGGTTACATCAATGATTTTTTTTTAAAATATATTTTTTCAGGCAGACATTGTTGAGAAGGGAGAGAGGTCTAAAGCAAATATCTAATGGAAAAAAAATAGTTGATCAAGAATGAAACCCAGGACACACAAGTTTCGATTGCGAATCTTAAATTTAACCTGTCCCTACTAAAAGAATTCAGGTACAAGAGAGAGAGGGGGAGTGATGGTACTATGGGTAGGCAAATCTGGGTTAAGATTAGCTTCACTATCAAACTGACGTATGACAGAGTCAATTCTAGAAATAAAAAAAAATACAAAACATTGCTTACACATGCCCAAATAAACCGTTGTACTGGAACAATATTTGTTTTGCATTAATAGATAAAATCTCCAAACAGACCCTATCTCAATAACTGCGGTACTGCTGTTTTGCAGAGCAAATTGATAAACTTTGCCGAAGGTTTAGTACGTAGATTGTTAAATGATGTAATAGAAGCAATATGTCGGTTTCGAGATAGGTACTCTCTTGTTTAGGAGGCGCAAATAGCACGCAAGTTGAAACGGAGGTGGGACACGTCGTGAACAATATAGCAACGCGCCGAAAAAAGCTATGTCTTTAAACGTAGATTTAATGTTAAATCCGCAAGTTAAATTGGTTTTGATTGACCGAGGAATGACTGTCAGTGACTATAGTTTTTGAATAAGCGAAAGATTTGAAATTACTGGTGTTACATGCAAAAGCTCCGGATGACACAAAAAAATTTCTGCGCCAGAGAAGTAGTATAATTGTTTATGGAGAGGTAGTTGAATTTCCGTTTATAACATCCCAAGAACTCAATAAATGGACTGATGATTTGAGACACATCCCCGTAGTTTTTGTGAGTTTTTGTTTATTTATCATCAAAAGCATACGCCGCGTAGTCTCCTGCACGTCTACAATATTACAAGTCCGAATGCGGTTATAGATTGTATCAGTCTAATCATTTACTCTGTGAAGTGTCATGAGCTATCCCACAACTACATCTATGTAAAATCACTCTATATCAGGGAAACCTCACAATCAGCTGATCTATACAGAACTTGGTGCCTGCTAAATCGTGTTGATGGTAGTTGTACATCTGCTGGCTGTGAATGCACTGGGTAACGTGTGTTCAATTTTATAAATAAATATTTCTCCACACAATCATACTAACCAGTCCACTAGTACTACAGAAGAAAGTAAACGTTGTGTTCAGATTCATGATACCAATTTATTATTGCCACAATTTAATGACTGCTTAATTCACATGCACTACAAACATGGTAGCAAGTAATTATTTAAATGCAAAATAATTAAAAATACCACTGAAGGCTACATACATTAGAGGTAATTAAAAAAAATGAATAAAAGTAATATGGCACCAGTTTTGAACAGTCAGTATACATAAAACATGTAATTTTTTTATAATGAAACATTTTTAAACCATCGAGTTCATATGACAATTTAAAAGTCAGGATAATGTACTGTAACATAAAATATTTGCATCATTGAGATACATGTATAGCAATTTTATAATAATTTAATCGTAATCTTTTTATTAAGAGATGATGGTGGATGTAAACATGTTGTGGCCCTATTGTTCAGTTTGTCACTGTGGTCAGAGAGGCATATTGATAGGAACACTAAAACATGTAAAGACAGGGAATGCATTTGGGATGTTCCTCGTAAAGAATCAAAACCCAAACTGCTGGATGAAATTGAACAGTCAACTGAGCGAACCCGTATTCTTCCATTTGAACACTGTTTTGACCCTACCATCGTTAATCAAAATAATCCCGATATTGATGAAATGCTTTTTGATTTAGTGAAAGGGTTTGACACTCAAATTATTAAAGTTCTTGACATGAACATTGATAATAATGATCAACATGTACCCAGAACTCTTCCACAATGGATTGCAAATTTTGATCCAAATGGAAATATATCAATTTTTGAATACCTAACAACATGCTTTGACGAATCAAGTTGTACTGAAATCAACAGGCCTACTGACCAACAATCTGAGTCAGTTCATTCGTATGAATGAAGGTGTGACAGAATTACATCTTCTGTCATGCACAATGTTTGTAACTATAAAGGAAATGACCCAAACAGCTATATTGTAAAGCAAATATTGAGTAATGACTGCACATCATTTTCAACACCTGCCACTGTCTATGGCAAGGAAAGAGAAGTTTTGGCAAAAAATTTATGCGAAAAAAGTATGTCTCAGAACACAACAGTGGTAATTTAAAGTAAAAATCATAGGTTTTATTGTTAATCCTAATGTACCATCTTTAGGTGCTTCACCTGATGAAATTTTGCACTGTAAGTGTTGTGGAACAGGAGTACTTGAGATAAAATATCCCTACAATTTTAGAAATTACACTTTAGATAAAATATTCAATGAAAATTATATTAAAAGTGATGAGAATGAGTGTATGAAACTAAAAGAGTACTCTAATTGGCAGTGTGCGAAAGACAAAATCTATAGAAAATACGTTCGGTCTATAGTAACTCGAATATTTGTAGAACAACTTGTGATGTACCAGCAACATAAACATGATTATGGAAGGGGGGATTTGTAACACATTCCACTCTCTTCACATGCTTCACACCTGACAAAATTTAATTTTATTATGAGATTAAATAAAGTAATACAGCAAACTCAAAGCTTAAATTCAGATTTGAATAAATATGTCAAAAGTCAGACATAAAAATATGAAGTTCTTTCCTTCTTATTTTTATTGCAATTTAAAAAAATTAAATAACAGTTGAAATATATATGATAACAGGCTAGAAAGCATGTTTTTGATTGATAAGTAATTAACCTCAGATCTATTATGACTGGTGTTGATTTCATATTCCTCAGCAACGTAGCCGTGGGATATTGTCTTCTTCATAATGATGAAGAAGTATGCCATAATTGCTATCTGTTGAAGTTTCCTCCTCTACTGATATCATCTGGCATCTGGATAGAGTTGTTGGTTTTCCTGTTATGTGAATTTCATTTTAGAAAAGGGATAGCTAGAATTTTAACAATCAAGAATTAAAGTAAATTTTTACATTAACACGCAGAGAAAATCCTAAGCATTTGACGTGAAAACAGCGGAATTTATAGTCAATGACATGATACTCAACACATTCTATAGATAAACACTGAGCTTGAAATAAATCATAAACTTTTATATGTAAAAAGAAAGAACTGTCGTCTGCTCATTCAGTTTGCCAATATTCAACAGTCCATATTATATTATTATGAGTTATTCATTAACGGATATACCTACTGTCCTAGTATAAATCGATTTCTTGAAATTGTTGTATGGAAATAATGTCGGAGTATTTAAGCTGGGCTCAAAATTGCAAGAACAAATTCTTGTATATTTGTTTGGCACCCAAGATTTCTCCCGTCTGATGAGCCTTATCCATTGGTTTCTTCTCCATTGGTCTGACTTTTTAGGCAAAGAATAAAAAGTAACATCTTTCATGTGTGGATATTTATCCAAATCTTGTAGATTTCTTGTTGAAGATGTGCATTCTGGCACGCAGCAATTTTAGACCGGCATAGTTGTCAATATAAACAAATCCGTCCCACCTTCTGGTTTACTTTGAGACAAAATTTACCTCCGCGTGCGAAGAGCTACGTCAAGGGAGGCTATCTCGAAACAGACGTATTGACGTTACGTCATATTTCACCAAACTATGTCAATCTGCCCTGCAAAAGAGCAGTACCACAGTTACCGTGAAAGGGTCTATAGTAATCAACAATTATATTAATATACCCTGTGGACCTATATTAATAAACTGTTGTAAACTAGAAAATTGCATGGTTGTAAAATTCCATTTTTAAGCATTTTAAGCATTTCCTGAATGAATACTATGTTGTGGCCTAATGTAACATTTATGTTTCACGTGTTTGATCTGATAATATGGAATATATCTGAAAACAAATCATTTGTTACTTTTTCCAATTCTGTCAACTTGTTAAATAAAGTTTTCAAATAACAAAAAATGATAGGATTTCCATAGATAGGCTGATATGTTATTCAAAGTTTGCATGTAGTTAACAGTCTAATTTGAACTTATAAAGCAAACGATGCATTAATGTTTGTGACATATATATTAAGATATATTGTTTACTTTTTAGGTGTTTCATCCTCATTCAAGGTAGAACTAACTGATCCAGTTTTGGAAGAAAACATTAATAACTGTGGTATAGTATGAACATTAAATTGATTTGATTTGATTGATTTGAACATATTTTATTGTGTAAATAACACAAAAGGATTGGAAACAAGTTCTTACAACTTACAAGTTCCTCTCCTAATGATAATACATACAATATATACAATTGTCATAGTACAGTAATATTACATGTTACTTATAGTTATTGACTTTATAATAATTAAATTCATAGACATACATTTACAAAGTAATTGCAAATATATAGTAGATAATGTTAATATACAGTATAGAAAGCAAAAGCAATTTTATTTAATTATGATACAGCAGTAATTTATTCAGCTAGTCTCTCATTATTCTATCAATGGTATAAGGTGGGTGAATTGACTGACACTACTGAATCAGGTTAAGAGCGGTAATGTTGATCTTTTTTAATCACATTTTATTCAGCCGATCCCTCTCTGTTTTTTCACTAATAGTATAACTTGGTGAATTTATTGTGGATTACCTGTTTAAATACCAATCTGAAGGTTGATTGAGCTAATTAAGTTTCTGGAACATTATCGCTTTCAATTAAACACAGTCTCACTGAGTTGTTCCCCTTTTCACCTATACTTAAAACAAGCCAAAATTTCAATAAATGTACAATTAATATATATTATGTTCTTAAATCATTACATTCATGTTTAACATGTTTAATTAAGCTAGAAATGCACAGAGTAATTACGTATCTCGATTATTACAAAACAGTTCCAAACACACAAGTTAGATAAAAATTAGTGTGTTAGTAATACTCTCTCTCTCTCTCTCTCTCTCTCTCTCTCTCTCTCTCTCTCTCTGCTGTCTGTGTATACCAATGTAAATATCTCTAATTTATCACTGAATAAATTAAAGTCATTTCCCATTTTTAATCTCTCTCTCTCTCTCTCTCTCTCTCTCTCTCTCTCTCTCTCTCTCTCTCTCTCTCTCTCTCTCAGTACTTATGCTTTCCTATATGCTGTAATTGTAAAATCATTTACTAACCAAATTTTTTTCTGTATACTATTACTTTGTGTTATACATGTACTGGTGTGTAGAATTATGTGGTCTCTTTATAGGTTTTAAGCTTATGATACACAGAGATACAGTGGATGAAGTGAAGAAAAACAAAATACATATGTGGTATAGTATTCATGATTTTTTAATGTATATGAATTTTTATAACGCAGCTAATCTTATTGTTTCTTGGTCACTCAGGAGACCTATTGCTATCACTCGTCTGTCGTTGTGTGTCATTCATAGACATCATATTATACAGCTCTTAAATAGGTATGAGGGTAGTAGTCATTGTGTTAGCCCTGGGGTAGGAACGGTTGTCCCGAGACCATAGGCCAAGGTCAACATCAATTTCTTGCCAAGGTATTGACAAAATTACTATTACTCTCATCCTTATTATACCCCCGCAAACTAAGTTTAGGGGGGTATATTGGTTTCACCCTGTCCGTCTGTCTGTCTGTCCGTCTGTCCGTAGACGCAACTTTGTCCCCCCTATAGAATTTTTTATTACTGCATGGAACGGTTTGAAAATTTGTACATATGTTGAACACCATCTGAAGATGTGTACCTGCAATTTTTTTTAAGATCAGACAAGATTTAATGATTTTATGACAGTTTTCATGTTCCTTATTCTATATATTGTACACTAAAGTTGAAAAGTAAGGGAGGTAATCCTTACAGATTTTATTAATTAATTAATAGAAAACACTCTAAAATATATTTATATAAATACTCCAGATGGAGTTTTTGGTCTTTATGTCTTAATTAATAAAAAAAAAATATTTTTTATAAGTATTCTATCAACTGACAATGCAAAGTTTTTGTTTGTCAATGATAAATTCTTATGAGCTAATAAGAACACCGAAGACAAATGTGGCTGAATTCATTTGTCCCAAGGGAGCCATTATCTGAGTCATGGTTCAGATGGAGCATGTGTTTAGGGGAAATTGATAATCTGTAAAATGGGTGATGGTTTTGGGGCTATTTTAAAACTGTTTCGTTTAAACCAAAAGGTATATCATTATAAGGAAATAAATAATATAATTATTAATAAAGAAGTTAAACTATTTTTAGAGGTTGTTTAAATTTATTTGTCAAGTAATTTGATGAAGTGACCCAATTGGGCATTAATTTAAATGAAATTCAAAATTACTGATATGATTGTAGTGTTTTGGCAATTTTAAAATTGTTTGTAATATTAAATTTTCTTTTTTACATACTTTTACATAGTATGGTAATTATGGTAATGTTTTGGGAGTTTATTAAATTTAACAAGCTCATCAAAGAAAATCATAGTCCTATGGGATCAATTTTCTGATATGGAGTTCAATTGTGCCATAGGAGAAAGTGAGGAAAATTTGAAACAACTAATTGCATCTGTCAAGACTCTTATTAGAAAGATATTGAAAGTTTTATCAACAGAAGAGCATTGCTTGGCTACCGGTATTTCTATTCACTGCACAGGGAGGGGTTATTGTCATTTTGTTGGTTTTTCTTTAAATCAATTAAATTAAAAAAATATATCATCAAATACAAACATTTGTAAATGTATTACTGTTATAGATATGTATTTACAGTGAAATTCTGACAATTTTGATTTCAATTTTTCTGTGTTAACTATTTTTTTTTTTTTTTTACAATTCTAGAATTTTTTTTTGTATGTGTTCCAAACCTTAATTATTATTCAATTCAATTATTTGTCCCATTTGAAATTAGCCTAGCGGGGGTATTAGTCCCATTAGGACAGTTCTAGTTTAAAGTATGTTTGGTCAAACAAAGGAAAAATATATCCTTGTGGTAATGTCAGGGGTGGGATATATCTTCCCCAGGGACAGTCAAATATTCAGCCAGGGTAAGGGCAAAACCAGTCATAGACCACAGTCAACTACTCAGCCAGGGCATTGGGGAAAGCCAGTCGTAGGCCACAGTCAAATACTCAGCAAGGGTAAGGTGGAAAGCCAGTCATAGCCCATAGTCAAACACTCAACTAGGGTAAGGGGGAAAGTCAGTCATAGACCACAGTCAACTACTCAGCCAGGGCATTGGAAAAGCCAGTCATAGGCCACAGTCAAATACTCAGACAGGGTAAGGGGGAAAGTCAGTCATAGACCACAGTCAAATACTCAGACAGGGTAAGGGGGAAAGCCAGTCATAGACCACAGTCAAATACTCAGCCAGGGTAAGGGGGAAAGGCAGTCATAGGCTACAGTCAAATACTCAGACAGGGTAAGGGGGAAAGCCAGTCCGAGACCACAGTCAAATACTCAGCCAGGGTTAGGGGAGAAAGCTAGTCATAGACTATCTGCCAATTGTCAAATGACATCAAGTACCAGTATAATTGATGTGTTTCAATTTCAAAACTGTAAACTTGATCTGTAGTTAGACATTTTGAAGCTGTTCAGTAAATTTCATATTATTCCTCAAACGCATAAAGAAAAAAAGTGTGGAAAACTAAAGTGGGACAGACAGACGGATGGATGGACAGACAGACGGACGGACTGACGGATGCAGAGGAAAGCTATAGTCCCTTCCGGTGAAAACCGGTAGGGGACTAATAGAGAGAAAGCAATAGAGAGCAAAAGAAGCAGTACATGTTTATCAGAGAAAGTTATAGAGACAAGAGACAGAAAAACTTGGTGTCATAGAAAGAGAGTGGGTACATGTTTAGCAGAGAAAGTCTCTCAATCCCTTTTCCCATTTGTTCTCTGCTAACTCTCTCTCTCTCTCTCTCTCTCTCTCTCTCTCTCTCTCTGCAAAGAGAAAGTTTTGAGAAAGGATATAGAATGATAGAAGGAATGAGAAACAATCTAAGCAAGGAACGTCTTAGAGATATACAGAGAGAGAGAGAGAGAGAGAGAGAGAGAGAGAGAGAGAGAGTATGAAAGAAAAGAGAGACAATGGTACATGTACCGGTATATGAAAGCCAGGGAGAGAGAGAGAGAGTACTTCTCTGGAAATTGTTCAAGAGTGAGAAAAGGATGGAGAGATAAAAAGAGAGAAAAAAGAATACATGTTAAACAGAAAAAAATAGAGAGAGAAAACAAGAGAGATTAAGTTTAGCAATGAAACACACACACTCTCTCTCTCTCTCAGAGAAAGCAAGCATGTGAAAAGCAAATGAATTTTGAGAAAGAGGGATAGAGAATGAAAGAAGGAATGAGAAATGAGTACAAGCTAAGCAAGAACATTCTGAGACATATACAGAGAGAGAGAGAATACTTGTCTTGAAAATTTTCTAGAGAGAGAGAAAAGAATACTGTGGTTTTATTAACATTCAAGGGTATCAATTTTCATGGATAAAGTGAAAATCACAGTTTCAAGGATACGTAAATTCGAGGTCAATGACCCTATCAATACAAAATCTTAATAGAAATTGCACTTCAATGCACATTTAATTTTGTGGATCAACTTAACAACGAAATCCACGAAAATTGGTCTTCAACGAATATTGATGAAACCACAGTAGATAGAGAGATAAAAAGAGAAAACAAGATTACATGTTTAACAGAGAAGGTCAGAGAGAGAGAGAGAGAGAGAGAGAGAGAGAGAGAGAGAGAGAGAGAGAGAGATATTAGGTTTAAAAGTGAAACTAAAAGAACAATTAGAAGGCAAACGTTTCTGTTAAGCAGGGGAAATGGAAAAGAAAAAAAAGAAAATAAAGAATGAGAGAACAGGGGTACATGTTTAACGGAGAAATTCAAAGAGAGGACAACCAAAAGTACATATATAGCAGAGAAAAGTCTTATAAAGTAAGAAAGAAATAAAGAAAGAGAGCAAATGTACATGTCAGAAAAAGAGAGTAAATGTTCATAGAGAAAGTTTGTGAGAGAGAAAGACACTTGTTACATGTTTAGCAGAGGAAGAATGTATCTCATTCCCTCTTCCATAATTTTTCGCTTTAACATGTATACTTGTTTTCTTTATCTGTCTGTATGTCTGCCTCTCTCTCTCTCTCTCTCTCTCTCTCTCTCTCTCTCTCAGAGAAAGCAAGCATGTATGAAAAGCAGAGAAATTTGAGAAAGAGGGATAACAGGGTTGTCTTTAAAAATTGAAGTAGAAGTAAGTAATAAAAAAAGTAAAAGGGGTCTGGGTGTCTAGCTTTTAGCTAGATTGTGTTGAAATGCAATAATAGCCAGGTAATTATTTTAGATGGGGGGAAGTCCCCTCCCCCAGCTCAGAGAAAACCCTGCTGGGATAGAGAATGAAAGAAGGAATGAGAAAGCATGAGTTCAGGCGAAGCAGGAAAAGTCTGAGAGATATACACAGAGAGAGAGATTTAAAGAAAAGAGAGACAAGGGCAGATGTTAAGCAGAGAGAGAGAGAAAAAAAGAGGAAGAATATTTGTCTGAAAAATGTTCTGGAGAATGAGAGAAGGATAGATAGAGATAAAAAGCAGGAGAATACAAGAATACCAGTACATGTATAACAGAGAATGCCAGAGAGAGAGAGAGAGAGAGACAGAGAGAGAGAGAGGATGAATACTTGTCTGAAAAATGTTCTGGAGAATGAGAGAAGGATAGATAGAGATAAAAACAGGAGAATACAAGAATACCAGTACATGTATAACAGAGAATGTTAGAGAGAGAAAGAGAGACAGAGAAAGAGAGAGAGAAGCAAGAGTACACATGTTTAATGGAGACAGTTTGAAAGAGTAAAGAAGTTTAAGAGAGATATATATAGCAGGAATTTATATTTGAGAGATATCGAGAGAGAGAGAGAGAGAGAGAGAGAGAGAGAGAGAGAGAGAGAGAGAAAGAGAGAGAGATCATACATGTTAAGCAGAGAAATTATGGGAGAGGGAGTGGTCAAGACTATATCTGCTAAACATGTATTCTCCATCTCCCTCTTTCTCTGACAAACTTTCTGTTAAACTTGTACTTTTGCTTTCTTTCTATCTGTTTTAATCTATCTCTCTCATTTAGATATTTTTCTGCTCATTTTCTAACTATATCCTACTCTCTGTGACTTGTTCTACTAGAACTCTCTCTCTCTCTCTCTCTCTCTCTCTCTCTCTCTCTCTCATGTCAATCATATTTTGGGTCATTTCTTCAACAAGTTGAGTGTTTCTGTAACCAGAGCCATATTGATGAATCATTATTTATATGAATCATCATGTATCTTTGTAGGAAAATATATATTATATATATGATATTTGTATATTATTACTTTAAAGTAAAATCAATTTTAAATGAAAACAAACACTCCTTATAAAATTTTATATTTTTAATATATGGCAAAAATAGTTGACATCATTTAAAACACTTTATTCCTTTATCAAACAGGTTTTGAGACCTAGTCCCTCCACACAATGGAAACAGCAAGCACTCCATGTAAAGTACATCAGTGTTCTAAGTGTCCGGGGGACACAGAGTACTATTGTGTATCGTGTCAATGTGATCTGTGTCCCCAGTGTAAAGAGAACCATGTAAAAGATCTCCAAACAATAGACCATGATGTTGTGTCACACCGTAATAAATTAAACTACATCCCAACACAAGAGATCTGTGTAAGACATCCTGGCCATGTTTATACAAAGTACTGTGAACCTTGTCAAGTTCCTGTGTGTTACGACTGCAGAAAGCATAGAAATCACCAACAATTAGTTATTACAACATCCTATAACACAAAGCAACAACAACACAGAGGAACCATTCACACCATCAGAAGTGAGGCTCTCTTTTACAGACCTGTTCTACTGCCACAAATCAAAACTGATTTCAAAATCTGTCACACACAATTCTCCCTCTATCAATCACAGATGTTAACAAAGGCCCAGACACTGAAGCATCTCATTGACTATATACAAAAAGATTTCATGTGTAATGTGTTCTGTGACTTTGATTTCAAACACAGATGTTTAAAACAGAAGAAAGAAATGGTCATATATATTGTCAGCCTACAGAGATATATACACATATATGAACAGAGGAGAGTAATCAGACCGCTACAATTCCTCTCCTCCATAAAGACAGCCCTCCCCCAGATACATCCTACACTCCACACCAGCCAGCTCTCCATGACTGAGTCACTCAACAAGGAGGATGTGATGGAGTCACTGAGTGCAATCCAAATCACAGAGAGAGGAAACAGACGCGTAGGAAACCAGTGTCTGCTGAAACTGACGTCTGCTCCTGAGTTCCATCAATCTCTCACACTGACAGGTGTTGATCGTTGTTTACACATTTCCTGTGTGACATCAGACCGGGTCTGGGTCAGTGATCATAGAAAAAATCTCATCTTGACAGACACAAAAGGTGTCCCTCTACATCGTGTGGAGGATTCATGTCGTGGTTTATATAGAGGATTACACACAGTGAACAGTGAGAGTGAACTGATTTATATAGATAGGAATTATAACATCAACAAACTGTCAAAGGATATGAAAACAACCACCACATTTATAGAGAGAACATACTCTACATGGGAACCACAGTGTGTGTACTGGTCCCCGTCCACTGGGGATCTACTGGTCGGGATGATTAGAGAGATAAGTGATGGTTCAGACAATTCAGATGATACAGATGATACAGAGTTAATATGGACAGGCAATGTAACCCGGTACAACCAGAGCGGACAACTGACACAGACCATACAACACGACAACACAGGACGGCGACTGTATAATCAACCTAACTATATAACTGAAAACAACAATGGGGATGTCGTGGTGTCTGACTATTGGTCTGGTGTAGTGGTGACAGAGCGTGGAGGAAGACATCGTTTCTCCTACACGGGACCTCCATCAGGATTAGGACTAGTGCCATGTGGAATCTGTACTGACGCGCTGTCAAACATCCTGGTGTGTGATTATACAACCAACACAGTACAGATGTTAGACAAGGACGGTCAGTTCCTGTCACATCTACTGACAAAATCACAAGAGATGGGTGTACCACGGAGCCTGAGGTATGATGTCAACACTCACCGTCTCTGGGTCGGATCACGGTACAACAACAAGGTGTGTGTCTACAGGTATATCACCAGACAGGACGCTCTGACAGGTAAGTCTGAGTCATTATCATTGATGTAGTATATATGTGTTAGGTATCATACAGGTTTCAATGAGATCTAAGTATACCTTAGTTATTGTTTGATTAATTGATTAACCTAATCTACTCCTTGTAACAATACAGGATTAGAACTCTATGTTTGATGTTTGTAGATCAAAGTCGTATGATGGAGTCACAGAGTGGAATCCCAACCCCAGGGACAGAAAAACCACAGCAAGGAAACCAGTGTCTGCTGAAACTGATGTCTCCCCCCGAGATACTTCACTCTCTCACAGTGACAGGTGTTAATGGTTGTTATCACATTTCCTGTGTGACGTCAGACCAGGTCTGGGTCAGTGATACATTCAATCTCACCTTGACAGACACAACAGGTGTCCGTCTACATCGTGTGAAGGATTCACGTAGTTTTTTGAGTGGATTACACACAGTGAACAGTGAGAGTGAACTGATTTATATAGATAGTAAAGATAACATCAACAAACTGTCAAAGGATATGAAAACAACCACCACATTTATAGAGACAACAAACCCTACGTGGAGACCACGGTGTGTGTACTGGTCCCCGTCCACTGGGGATCTACTGGTCGGGATGTGTTATATACATACAGAGACAGGCAAGGTAACCCGGTACAACCAGAGTGGACAACTGACACAGACCATACAACATGACAACACAGGACGGCGACTGTATAATCAACCTAACTATATAACTGAAAACAACAATGGGGATGTCGTGGTGTCTGACTATTGGTCTGGTGTAGTGGTGACAGAGCGTGGAGGAAGACATCGTTTCTCCTACACAGGACCTCCATCAGGATCAGGACTAAAGCCATCTGGCATCTGTACTGACGCGCTGTCACACATCATGGTGTGTGAAAATCATTATATAATCCAAACAGTACAGATGTTGGACAAGGACGGTCAGTTCCTGTCACATCTCCTGACAAAATCACAAGAGATGGGTGAACCACACAGCCTGAGTTATGATGTCAACACTCACCGTCTCTGGGTCGGATCACGGGACAACAACAAGGTGTGTGTCTACAGGTATATCACCAGACAGGACGCTCTGACAGGTAAGTCTGAGACATTATCATTCACATTAATTAGATATAGATAACTAAGACACACAGTCCGTGTTAATTATCAGTCAATAAGATACATGTAAGACATGTTTATCTGTGTGATTGTTTGTCAATAAACAGCTCATTGTTACAGGGTTAGCTGTATCTACCAGCTAGCCACTGGGATTCATTGTTTATCTAAAATAAATAGAAATTAAATATATTTCATAATAAGATGTACAGTCACATGTCATTCTAATTAGTTAATTAATATAACGGTGAAGGACTTAAACTTTACAGAACACGAACGTGACCAAGTCTCGCGGCTCAAGTCTGAACATGAACTCCTGAGGTCAGAGGTCAAAGGTCAAATCCCTGAAGGACACCATGAACGAGAAGGAGAGAAGTCGTGACACGGAGAAAGTGACAGAGCGCGCCGCCGGTCACAGAGACAGCTGGAGAGGGAGAGGGACGACCAGAAAATGAAGATGGTAATGATGTGTTTCAATGCTTGTATACAAACTATGTAGATTCCTTATTTTAAGCGAGTACTGAATTCTGCGATCACGCTGTTTTGTATCAAAATGTGAAAATATTGAATCCTGAATGCGAAACTTTTATCCTAATCTCTTATAGTTCTCAACTCTCAGGAAATGTAAGCGAGATTTCTCTATCTGTGAGGTTGATACTTCTCTCAATTTTACATGGACATGAATTCCTCACGTTTAATGAGCAATCTACAGTAATGTGTGTGTAGGGGTATTGTTTAGAGATGATTTTACATGGACACGAATTCCTCACGTTTAAATAGCAATCTACAGAATGTGTGTGTAGGGGAATTGTTTAGAGATGATTTTACATGGATATTAATTCCTTGCATTAATTAGTAATCAACAGTAATGTGTCTGTAGGGGAATTGTTTAGAGATGATTTTACATGGATATTAAAGGGTCTTGGACACGATTTGAGATCAAAAATTTTATTTTCATTTTTTATGTATAAAATGGTTTACTGGTGCATTTGAAATGATTGGCCAAAATATTGAAAGTCAAAGTCAAGTTACAAGCAAGATACAGAGGTAAGAATTCGTTGTTATGTAAACAAAGCTCGAGTCTTATAGCTGTTTACAAAAAATGTAATGTAGAGAATACCATTTCTTAGACAAAATGAATTGTAAAAAACAAGTTAGAATTAACTCAATATCTTCATAAATACTAGTATCAACAAAAAAAGATACATTTGATTAAAACTTCCACCAATACAACACATATGTACAAAATGATAGTATTCGATCTTTGTTTACAAAACAACGAATTATGAACTCTGTATCATCCTTAAAGCTTGATATTTGACTTTCAAATTTTGACATAGCATTATTAACTTCCATATTTATCAGTATAAACATTGAAAATGGAAAAATAAAATTTGAAAATTTTAAGTCAAATCGTGTCCAAGTCCCTTTAATTCCTCGCGTTTAATTAGCAATCAACAGTAATGTTTGTATAGGGGTATCGTTTAGAAATGATTTTACATGGATATTGATTCCTCGCGTTTAATTAGCAATCTACAGTAACGTGTGTGTAGGGGAATTGTTAAGAGATGATTTTCTGTAAAATAAATTATTTGACTTTAGTTATACATGTACATGTATACAGTATTCTACATGTAATTAATATCCACATATCACAGGATGAATCTCTGCCATTGAGTCAACTGAATGATAACTGAATGGTCTGGAAAGGTCACAAATTCAGTCACATTTCAGTTACCTTTCAATTGACTGAATGACAGTAATGTGTGTACAGGGGAATTGTTTAGAGATGATTTTCTGTAAAATAAACAATTTGACTTTAATTATATACAGAATTCTACATGTAGCGGCCATTGATATATACAGTATTCTACATGTAGCGGCCATTTATATATACAGTATTCTACATGTAGCGGCCATTTATATATTCAGTATTCTACATGTAGTGGCCATTTATATATACAGAATTCTACATGTAGCTGCCATTTATATATACAGAATTTTTAATGAATACATTAATTATCTATAAGATGTGTTTTGCCTTTTTGAAAACCGTAAATTTTGTTATTTCCAGGTACTCAAAGGTCAAGGTTATTTCCACGGATATAGGCGTGAGGTCCAGTGAACCTTGTTATAATATTGTCGTCACTGTGACCTTGTCCGACCTTGACCTTCATTGGCTCCATACTCTCTGATGTTGGACAGTAACATTCTTTTTACCTGCAATAATCATAAGTCCTGCCATTTCAGGAACCAAAGAAAGGAATGTAAATTATTGTTAAGTTGAGACCAGATGTTGTACATGTTATATGTTATTGTTTTTATTTTCGAATTATCAAATAGTGTTTGTTGACGTTTTTAAGCAAAATCAAATTCTGCACTCATCCAATGATTTTACTTAGCACATAATTTGCTGTTTTGTACCTATCGTTAAATCTGTCCAGTTACTATGCATCATTCAAAGACTATAGCAAAATTTCATGATATTAATGTCAGTATATTATTCTGAGAAATGTAGTCCTAGAATTATTATGTTTTTATTGTGTATGATATTTGTTTCATATTCTATAGGATCATTGCTGTTTAAAACTAGTGCTTACTGTCTGTGATTAAACAATAATAGCTACGTGTACCTACCATGTATATATACCCCCTATGGACATAGTATAATCTGCCTACTTGCCATGCAGAAGAATTCTTCGTATATATCAATAGTCCAACAGTTCTGCCCTTTCATCAACATTTTTCTAATTCTATCTGTTTGAGCTATTTTATATCTACAATGTCCGGATCCTGTTTTATCTTGGCATCGATGTAACGTTGACCAACTGCCAGTTTTGATTCTCACAAATTGACCCAACAATTAAACTATATTACTAAAGTTTTATTAGAAACTTGCAGCATGAATGAATAGGTAACTTTAGAATCTCTACTGCTTTTAAATGTGTGTAAGTTGTTCTGAGTAATATAATTGAAAAAATAACTTAAACGCGATGGTAAAATCAGTCCTCAAAACCTTGTCAGATGTACCGTGTGAGATTTTATAATCGTTGATGAAATCCCGTCACATATGTTTATAATGGCAATGAAAGGGAGTTTACCCATGCCTATCAATGTCTATTAAATATATCTGACTAGATATAATGATACCATTAGAACCCCCTTTGGTTTATTTATTGTTAATCATATTACTTTACTGTCTTGTAACTAGGATCATATATTGTTTTATGATAAGTGGATTAGTGTACAAGTTCTGTCCTGTATTGGATTATATGTGTGGATGCTAAATTGAAAGTAAAATATTTAATTTACCAAGTGTTGTGTCATTTACAAAACAAGAAAGGATAGTACCCCTACAACTTTCATACGGTGTAGAGTAAATGAGATATAATGCAGAAAATGATATTTGGGTCACGTTGTCTGCTGGAGAAAGTGACATCTAAGCCACTTGGTTTTTGGAAGAAGTGATGAAGAGAAAGTGACTTCTGAGTTATGTGGTCTATGGGAGAAAGTGACATCTATATCGTTGTCTGTGGAGAAGTACAGATAAATAAAATCTAAGTTATATGGTTTATGGGAGAAATGATAAGTGACTTTTTAAATAAAGGCATTGTTCTAATCTTGCATGCGCAATTTGCATACAATATAACATGTAAGACCTCATATTTATTGCATTTTAGCTAACCGAGACGAAGTAAGTGGGGGATTTTGCTTTACCCCCAACGTCGGCGTCCCAACCTGGTTAGAGTTTTTTAAGCAGGTGTCATTTGAAAGCCATACCTTACTTAATACTGGTCCTATCTTCACCAAACGTAAATAGACGATGTGGCATACAATACGTTGGCAATTTACAGGCTTGAATGCGGAATCTGAGCCATAGGTGCTTAGAAAGGAAGTTCCACGCAAATTCTTAGAATGGAAGTGTCACAGAAAGTTCTTAAAATGGAAGTGTCACGGAAAGTTCTTAAAATGGAAGTGTCACGGAAAGTTCTTAAAATGGAAGTGTCTCGCAAAGTTCTTAAAATAGAAGTGTCACGCAAAGTTCTTAAAATGGAAGTGTCACGCAAAGTTCTTAAAATGGAAGTGTCACGGAAAGTTCTTTAAATAAAAGTGTCACGCAAAGTTCCTAAAATGAAAGTGTCACGCAAAGTTCTTATGATCATAAATTGGTCTCCTCAGTTCGTTCACTGCAGACAATTAATATGTTTCTTGAATTGAGAGCTACCGGATAATGACGTAAAAGAGTTTGGCGCTGGGTTTTATAAGATCAAGAGACAAAATGATGCTTGATTTAAAGTTAGTCCGATTGGACAATCTGAAGTCACGCATTTGCTCCCAAGGCTTCATTTCCCGCACGCTCCGCCATTATGGGTAGGTTTGGCCCCCTCGACCAATCTTAAGACTGCATATTCTTCTCCTTCTGTCCGCAACACATCAAGGAACAGTGACGTTACGTTGAATCATCAGAAGCCGGTGTCCTTAGCCTAGTGCACTGGCCATCTCCTTTGTGATAGGTTAAACTGGCGACTGAAAGTCTAGGTAAAGCAACAATTTAGATAAAAAATAGATTACTGATGTATATTGGACACCCCACATTGCTGTGTGATAAAATTTGGTTGGTCTTTTGATACTTAATGCTTAAGGAAATAATTGTAGTTACATAATTCGATGTAATTGTTTCTACATGCAAAGTTATTCATAAGCCAATGTTGTAGATCATTTATATCTGGAAAACTTCGGCCAAAACGTCATTAGACTCTGAACAATAAAAATAAAAAAAAGGTTACACAGATAAATGTGTTAGATGTCCTATAAAAGGATCCCTTCTTGTTGTGAGAAACTGTCACGCTGAATCAAAATGTGTTTGATGTTCACATTAAGACTCAGAAAGCTGAATCCACCACATCATTGGTCCACTTTCTTGTATTTAATCGTTGTTAGTGTCGTTTTTTTATAGTTTCTGTAATCCAGTGTAATCCTTCAGTTGAATGTTCTCTTTTTCACAGATATGTCGAACATGGCGGGAGGATATTGTTGATTTATTCGGCAGTGAAAGAATCTGCATTAAGGTCTCTATACTAGTTTTACCTTAAATTATTTGTTGATTACTCTTTTCCTTCGGTATTCAGATAATCAATTATTGCTACATGTAGCTGTACAACAATAATATATTTGGTTTAGTGTGATTTAAATTTAGAACTGTGGGAAATAACATGAACATTTGGCCATATTTCTACCAAATGAGATAATGTACGTAACGAGAGCTCTAGACCCTAGCATTTTAAATAGCAAACGACATAGAAACATTTTCATTTTCATTTTTTAAACATATTTTGTATAACCTTTAATATTATGTTCTTAAAAAAATAAGACCTCTTTATATGTTAAATGCATCAAATACTTCTAGCCATACGATATTTGCCTGAACCACTACACTTTTACCATTATTTTAATCTATATTCTGATGATAATGAAAATGAAATAATATTTAACTTTATCAGAATTTGCATAGCCAAAAAAAGTAACTTTCCAAATGATAATGATCCATTTCTTATTTATAAGAGAGATCTGATGATCTGATGAACATCTCTAATTTCCGGATATAAACTATAAGATAAACTCTAAATACTATTCCGATTGGTCGGAATTGGTTGAATTTTTGGTTAAAGACATGTGCATCCTTCTTAACAACAATGCTATTCATCCCATTGTGTAAATTATCTTTAATAAATGTTGGGTGAACAATGTGATATGAAAGGTCCGATAAGGTTGCAGGTGCGCGACGCAGGCGTTGTAGCTCTGCTTCCCAGGAGTATCATTTCAGCTCGTTAGGCAAGAGAGAGAGCAAACATAAGTCTATAATTTTTGTGTTCATATCTGAAGTTTTCATTTGTTTATTGTACATGATAAGGTTCTGAGAGATGAAAGTGAGTAGTTGATTAAGTTATGGGTGAGTCTGGAGAATGAGTTGAATGTTAAAGAATGAGTACGCATTTTGATATTACCTGTTTTTCATAAATATTGTGTAATTCGTGTTCGTTGTAAATGTGTAAATAAACTTGTAAATATAAACAATAGTTATCAATCAGCGCCGGTGGCAGGGAACACCCCCGTCACAATTAGAAATTCAATGTAATGATTTAATATAGAAATACGTCTGTTTAAATAGTTCCTATACAATTGTAGCTATGTTTTAAAAGAATAAACCCATAAATATATCAAAAATGTTCAAAAATTCAATCTGGGATCCTAAATCAGTTGATTGACAGAATTACTCAGATCAGTTAAATTTAAAGGCGGTGCTTATTTACTCAGTCTTAAGCAATAATGTGTGATAAACTTGTCAGATAAACTTAATTAATGTTGTTTTTCCACGAGCTATATTGTTTCAACAACTGTATATGAATGCCATTATCGTAGATTGCTCTGTCTCGGTGTAAACAAAGTGATTTGTATTGGTTACTGTATAAACACATTCTTTGTATTGGTTACTGTACAAACACATTAGGATTGTTAAAATGCATGCGACATCATGTTACAAAGCATTTAAAGAACATTGGTCAGTATTTCCACTCTTACTTTGAAAAAAGTAGATTAATTTTTCCTAGTCCTTTATTATAATATTTTATTATTTTCTTCATATAAACATCCATCTCTATGCCTTTTGGTTTGTAACCAACAAAAAAAATTCAAACTGTACAGCTGATTGTGATAAATGATGTTTTTAGTTGTCAAAAACGCGAACAATTTCAAGATAAAATGATAAATCAAATTGTGGACGAAAATAGTAATTAGTGTTTTGTTAACATATTCACACTTATTTTATGCATTTGTCAACCTGATGCAAGTCTTGCAAAACTAAACAAATAAAAATTTAAGTTAAAGTAACGTCGTGTAAATCATCACATTAATGGAACACGTTTTGTTCTTTGATTATAAGCAAGCTTTAAACTTTTAAATCCCAATTTTACAATCAAGGTATGAAAAATCCATTTATTCGATAATTTATGATTTGAATAAAGGAATAAAAATATGCGCTCTATGAAAATTTAAATGGAACACATTTTAACTTACTTGAGATGAATTTCGGAACGTTTTGTTTCATAACGTGCGTAACTCAATTTTTATGCACACAACACTTTAGTTATGAGACTTTATCTTTCAAGAAATAATGATTCAATGCTTAACTGATTTAGATTTGTGAAAAATATCATATGCTTTTAAATGTGAAAATCTGCTTTATTTTATAAAGTCTTTGTTAAAAGTCATTTATTCAAATAATTGCACACTTTTTATTTACACAATTTGCACTTTAAATTTATGTTAATGCATCTGCACTTTGTCCCTCTAAACATACCTAAACAAAATACTTTTAAGGATATCATCAACAATTTTAAAATTACATTAAGGCAATTTAAATGAAATTCAAGTAATATGCTACTTTTTAAGTACATATGAAGTTGTTCCCCCTTAAGGTCTTTGAACAATTTTTTTGTAGAGCCGTAGATATACATATTAACAAATATGAGTGAAACATGTCTTGAACCTCTAACAATGTGTTTGTTTCTTCGTTGACATTCTGGTTTTTTTTTTTCGAATTCGTATTATTCTTTGTATTTTGTATTTTCTTTTAATTTTTTTTTTTGAGAGGGTCATATCTTTTTGAGGTTTTTAAAAATTGATATTTATTTATTATATTATCTGTTTATTGTAGTAGCACACGTGACAAGAATTTGTTGTAACATATTCTATATTTTTTTTTTTTTTGCTATTTTAAAGGAGCTTTTCAGAGAAACAGACAACGCGTACACTTAAACATGGCTGAAAAGTATATTCAATTTAATAGAGTAGTTTAGGCAACTACTTATAACGTGACAGCAAGCTAAACATTGAAGAAAAAATACATTGTATGGACTGTAATAGGGTAGATATAAACCAATAGACAACATTCTGTCACGAGTTTCTAATTTGTTTTTCATGCTACTGAAGCAATATTTGTACTTTAAAGATTTCTACCAAATGAGATAAAAACCGTTCTTAATAAAAGTAAAGCTTATGCATAGGTAGATAAGTGCAATTTGAATAAATATCAATCGTTTAGGTATTCTATTAGATACGTTATAAGGTAGATATGTAATGCTAAAGGTACAAACATGTGATAAGTGTTCGTTCTCTTAAAACGTGAAAACGCAAAAAGGGGGAAAATTAAGAAATCTTAACTATTTTTACGACTGATATGTGCAAATGTTGCATATAAGCAGAGAAGAACACCACAGGTTCAGAGATCATATTAGGATTCTGGAGAAAGTTTAAAAAACAATCATATTGACTTAAGACATATAGGGAGTGTGATGTCGTCTGTTTCTCCGGATTGTGGCAGGAACATAAAGGGTGGGACAAGCAGTACTATATTAATTGATAATAATAAGTGTTTCTTCTTTTTGATATATTCGGTCAGTGCTTACTATTTATTCAGGATAAGGTACTATAACCATGTACCCTTTACATAGTTGTATAAAAAATATAGTCCCGTTCATGATTAGAAGATACAACATTTCAACAAATGTTTAGAATATCAATGTCTTTGTTATACGTGAAAGAAAACAAAATTAACGTTAAATAACTAAAAAAAACTTTCCCCACGTAATTCTAATGTGACGTATTCATATTTATACGTATACGCTTGCTGCTTCATCATTCTGTTCCACAAAACATAGGTTGTTTTTATCTTGTTTCAATGGACACTTGTTCACTAATGGATATTTCTCATATTTCTCAATAACTATGTAACTGTAATGATCATTGTTTCTTAGTTATTAAACTCTCTCTTTTAAATATTTGCTAAGTATGATTTGCGGGTTTTTTTTTCGTTTTTTTAATGACGGCATGGTTACGCAACACCTGTACTGTGTTTCTAATCGCACTTGTGTGAACTCTGTTTAGGCTCAGATATGTGGACTGTTTTTCTACGGACAAGATAAACGATATACGTATGTTTCTAAACATGTTCAGTGATTTTGACTTAGAGATCGGCGGACCAAAATAAATTAAAGTACTGAAGAACTGAAAGCCGGGCTCTTTTGGTTTCTTTTTATGCATATTGTGTAGTTAAGACTGAATCTCTCTCTCTCTCTCTATCTCTCTCTCTCTCTCATGCTTATAAGTCGGCAAAGCATCAGAGAGCGATCAATTTTTGTAAGTGGCAAAAAACAAAAATATGTCTGTCTAGTAGAAAAAAGTTCAACAGTTTCTGCCTTGAATTTTGCAACAAGCGTTATTTATTCAATCCCAATTTCTTCAACGCGCAGCAAAGTAGTTCATGGAAGATCATGCGCATTGTATGTGTCCAAAATGCATAGTCTTGTTTTTAAAACACGTTTTTATTAAAAAAAACACAATTCTCTCGAAATTATAAAAAGAAACAAAATGCAAACACTTTTGACAAAACGTGGCTCTTTGTGTACATGTAACTATTTCGAAAAGCGGAAGCTTTGACTTGACACTGTTTGGGTTTTAGTTTACTTTTGAAGTTGTGCTATTTATAGTAACTTTGGCGATTCGCATGCCTACAACTAGGACTCTGCTTTTAGCAGAGCCCAGCTAAAAATCAATATAATTTTAAAGTCGAGTATCTTCGATATGGGTTAACCAATATCCAATCTTGTTTTGAATTTGAATTGCAAGTATTATTTTTTTTCTGACATTTGTTCCTTTTTTTAATCAGTATTTTGTCCTTAACTATAACAATAGATTAAGATCTAAACAAATGAAAGAACAAAATGATTCACATCAATTGGACAAATATGTGTGCTATTAGTACGAATAATAACAACATAGTCAGTACACAAAGCATAAACGATTTTGAGACTTTGAGTGCTATTTCAAAAATACAACACATCTTTAGCAAAATAGAGGAATGATATTTTCATCCAATACATTACAATTTTAACTGAGGTTTGTCTTTAGTAATTATGAATTTTGATGTTTTATCATTATATCTTAGAAAAGAACAATGATATGTTAATTTTCTCGTTGAAATTATAGTAAAACACACTATATGTCATATTAACATTTTTAAACTCGATTTTTTTCTATAAATATTGAAATGATATTTGATTCATAAAGTTGAAGTTTTGATAATTTCCCAATTTTCATCAATTAACAATGTATTGCATCATTCAAAGGTACATGAATGACCTGGAATATTTCGCTAAACATTCTAACTTTGCACAATCTATGAGCTTGTACATCCTATCAGAAAATGAATAAAACAATCCCTACATTTTACATTTCCAAGTTGCTTTGTATAAAACACTATTAAGCATTAACCGAGACTTTCTATTAAGAAATATGAATGATTGAAATAACAAACGTAACATGCAGTTAACTGCACGTTAATCCGACAGAAATTCTGACAAACAAATCCAAGCTTATGACAATATCAACTTAGCCTTAAAACAACTAATATCAAATGTGATATATCAGCCAACCAAAGCGAAAGTCAGTCAGATAAAAGAAGAAGCTGACACATCAGCCAATCAAAGAGATAGTCAGTCGGAGACAAGAAGTAGCTGATATACCAGCTAATCAAAGAGATAGTCAGTCGGATACAAAAATTAGCTGACATATTAGCCAATCAAAGAGATATTCAGTCGGATACAAGAAGTAGCTGCCATATCAGCCAATCAAAGAGATAGTCAGTCGTATATCAGAAGTAGCTGATATACCAGCCAACCATAGAGATAGTCAGTCGGATACAAGAAGTAGCTGCCATATCAGCCAATCAAAGAGATAGTCAGTCGGATATACGAAGTAGCTGACACATCAGCCAATCAAAGAGATAGTCAGTCGGATACAAAAAGTAGCTGATATATCAGCCAATCAAAGAGATAGTCAGTCGGATACAAGAAGTAGCTGATACATCAGCCAATCAAAGAGATAGTCAGTCGGATACAAGAAGTAGCTGATATATCAGCCAATCAAAGAGATAGTCGGATACAAGAAGTAGCTGACATATTAGCCAATCAAAGAGATAGTCAGTCGGATACAAGAAGTAGCTGACATATTAGCCAATCAAAGAGATAGTCAGTCGGATACAAGAAGTAGCTGACATATTAGCCAATCAAAGAGATAGTCAGTTGGATACAAGAAGTAGCTGATACAATAAAAATGAGTGTTGTTCTATGTTATAATTGAGTATTATATGTATTAAATAGTTTGGCCATTATAAGCAATCATTGATTACTGTCCAATCAAAGTCCAATCAAAGTCGCATCTTGATTTAAAAATCAGCTGATGATTATTTGAGAGAATAAAATATATCCAAGTTAATAAATTACTGTATACAAATAGATAAACATGGGCATGTACATGATTCTAAATAATCTACTCAAAAATAATAGGATGTGAAAAAAATCCTTGTCTATTAATATATGAAGGTAAATCATAACTGAACCTTCTAAAAAGTAACACATGCGAACGACACGCGGGGGTGTTAAGGAAGCATATGGCCAATTTAGCGTCTTATTTTGACTGTTATATTCAAAATCGTGGAATAAAATAATTATTTTGAATAAGATCAAAAACTTAGTATTGTCCTTTAAAATAGATGTCAGTGCAATAAAATCGGGTAGTACATTACTGCCACATTAGTGTATTATCACGTGACAACTATAAATAGCTTACGTATATTCCTTAACATAAAATGAGATAGAACAACACTACCCCGCAGTTTCCAAAATAAAATAAACATACCAAGCGAAAGCAAAACATCTCAGTTTAATCAAAACCGCTGCTAGAATCCTATGTTTTTCCTTATTAAAAAGTTATTCATCCGGTTCTTGTAAAACCTTCCCAACTTTTATATAGTTTGCACGGAAAACGGCAAATTGCATCAAAACAACACACATCATGGGATTCTAGCAGCACTTTTCAATTTAAGCATTGATCAAACTAACGATACGTATAAAATTTCAAGTTCAATATATACGGGGTAGTGTTGTTCTAGTCGGATTTTTATATCGTAAACAACGACAGAGGAAAGCCTGGCCGAGAAAGAAAAGCAAATTTACATACCTTTTAGAGAATGATTGATAAAACTAACATCTCCCCCAGTATTCTTATGTTCAATTCTCAATAAATCACACCACAATACTTTTTCAGAGTTCTTAGATTAGTTATATTTTGAATATGTTTACAATGCTTTCCGATCAAATTCACACGACATTCAACTTTTAGTCATGACGTCATCAATGTGTAAATCTACGTAACACAAACTAATTTCTGAAAAAAAATTGTCTTCAGTATTTTTTATTTGTTTTTGATCTACGTTTCGTTGCTTAGGTATTTGAATATGTACATAATAATTAAGATTTGTCATTTCACGGAATTACATGTAACTCAGATTCCATATGCTTCCTTAACACCCCCGCGCAATATATTTTTTATTACACATTCAAAAGATGATATTTTGTTCAATGGCAGACAAAATATCCTGAATCTTCACAAAAGAGAAATATTTATTGATTATTTATAAAAAACAAAAAACAAACCTAAACCGTCTCTTTTTAATTTTGATTATCTATTATAAGATAAAAAAAAATATTGTCTCTGAATCTTCCCAATTATTCCCTGATTATTTGAAAAACAAACCGTCTCTTTTTAAATTTGATTATCTATAATAAGATGGAAAAAGCGTGTGCCCCTATTTTTCCTAATGATCACGGGATCATTTTGAACAAGAGTTGTATTTTACAATCTTCTGTTCCAAACTGCAAATCAAATGAAATAATCCTGATTTAATAATAAGACAAAAAGATTATAAAAATAGAGATTGAATCAAACGTTTATTTTTGTTGTGTGAAATTGTACTACGAATGATTTGAAAGGTTTTCCTCGTCTTTAGATTTGGTCCACTGCTTCACTCGGCAAAATGTCATGGTTGGACTTGTAAAATACTAATTACCCAAAACACACATAAGTCACAAAAAACATACAAATATTGGCATTAACATTTCTGAATAAATCTAACAAATCAATTCTCTGTTTACCTTTTTATTATGCTTTTCATATTGTTTGATAGATAAGTGATTAGTTTCATTTATTGCATTAACATTTTTTTTATTTTACAGGCGGTAATGAAAGTGAACACCACGCGAAGATTGTACACAGACTTGTTGTTGTATTCATTGTGTTTTTTGCTGTCTTCATTGCTTTCTGTACAGTGCTAGGTTTGTTTATCAAAGGTAACATCGGTTTTTAAGAATCTCGTTCTTCTACATAAAAAGCATTTTAACATTAAACTCTTGAATAGCAAGTTGGCTTTTAGTATACACAAAAATAAAAGTATTCTATATTTCAATGTTCATTTCCATCTTACAGATTGAATCACAAATTTATTTTTGTTGCGTGCAGTTGTACTATGAATGTTATGAAAGGTTTCATCGCCTTTAGATTTGGTCCATTGCTTCACTCGGCAAACTGTCATGATTGGTCTTGTAAAATATTAATTAGCCAAAACACACATAAGTCACATTAAGCATACACATCTTGGCATTAAAATTTAAAAATAAATCCAAAAAATCAATTCTCTGTTTATCTTTCTATTTTTCTATATTGATTGATAGATAAATGATTAGTTTTGTTTATTGCATTAAAAACTGTTTTTATATTTATACAGGCGGTAATGGAAGTAAACACCACACGAAGATTGTACACAGACTTGTTGTTGTATTTGTTGTGTTTTTTGTTGTCTTCATTGCTTTCTGTACAGTGCTAGGTTTGTTTATCAAAGGTAACATCAGTTTTTAAGAATATCGTTGTTTCTTGCATTTTAAGTTCTACATGAAAAGCATTTTAACCTAAAACTCTTGAATACCAAGTTGGTTTTTAGTATATACAAATATAAAAGTCTACTGTATTCCAATGTTCATTTCCATCAATTTGGGTAGACTTATATAATATATAATATAATAATATAATTATAAGACAACATTGTTAGCCTATACCATGTGTTTTTTTCAATTTTCAGAAAAAAATGATGAACAAGATTTTTATTGTGAAAGGGGAAATTGTGGTGAAGGTCAGTGTCTAGATATGTATAAAAAATGTTACTGTTTATCTTACGCCAGACATTAGTTTGAATTTTTGGAGTACATTGTTGTCAGCATGCAACAAAAAATCACATCAATATAAAGAGTGTCAGTGATTATCAATTTGTTACTGTTCTAAAAAAAACGATATTCTGTATGATCTTTCTTTCACAATGACATGTTTTTCCGCCGTTTAGTATATAACATCTAGCATTAGACTTTGTTAAATTATTTTTTTTTATTGCCTACTGATACATGCAAATTAACACAATTGTTTAAATTTCACCAAATTGGCAATTTTCTATAATTCCTCAAGCTTAAATTCAATCAATTGCTCGATTTCGTTTTATCAAAGTATATTGTCATTGGTTAAAAAGCAAAAAAAAAAAATGTATAGTTTCATTTTTTATTTCAAATAATGATTTTGGAGTTTATTACTACAATTTGATTTAAAATAAAAGCTTCATGAATATCAAGATTATTTGTTAACTATGATTGTCTAGATTTTTAGTACTTATAACTCTGGGTGTTTATGATGTCAATTTGTAGACAAAGAGTTTCAGATGAAAAATTATTGCAAAAATTGGTTAAAAAATTAGAATGTTTTTATTTATTTGAATTGATCTATAATTAACGTCTTTATTAATTAAACTCTCTTTTTGTTATTTTGTACATGATAATCAGGTCTTACAAAACATGTTATAATCCTATCAAATGTTGAATGTTTGCGTCACAGATAAAGTTCAATCATATAAATCATTTTGCATTTTTTGGTCTAAAAGAGATTCTAAACTAAAAATAATTCTCCAAAATGCATACTTTACTTTTGCTTTTAAATGACTATTGTTTATGAATATAGTGTGAAATGAGATAATATTTTTGTGCTGATTAAAAAATGACATTCAACTTATTTTGACATAATTATCATGTTCGCAGTAACACAAAAACATGTCGTGTATTTGTTTTCTAAAATAGATAAATGCCAAAACAAGCCATGCCTGACCGACGCAACCTGTATTAACAAACAAGGATCGTTTTCCTGTTTATGCCCCTCTGGTTGGGAGGGATCACTCTGTAACTTAGGTCTGCTTGTGTCTCTGCCTGTCTGTCTATCTCTCTGCCTGTCCTTCTCTCTGTCTCTGTGTCCATCTGTCTGTCTTAAAAAATAAACACTTACAATAATAAAACAAAGCAAATTTATCATATAAGATCGATTTCGAACTGAATATTAACATGCTGTTGTCTCGAAAACATTTTTTTTTTTGAATACCAGATATTGATGAATGTAAAGATAGCCCATGTATGAATAAAGCAGCATGTGAAAAAACGAAGGGTAGTTTACCTGTACATGTCTCAATGGATGGGAGGGTTTACTTTGTGATCAAGGTATCTATCTATCTATCTATCTATCTATCTATCTATCTATCTATCTATCTATCTATCTATCTATCTATCTATCTATCTATCTATCTATCTATCTATCTATCTATCTATCTATCTATCTCTTTCTTTCTCTCTATCTATCTCTCTCTCTCTCATTATCTCTATATATTTATCTATCTATATGATTTGTCAAGAGTTTGCATCGAAATGTATAAAAAAAAATAACAAATATATTTATATTCAAAAAAATGTAAGACCTAGTAATAATAGGATTTGAAATTGTACATAAAAACACGTGGAGAAAAATCTTTGCTAAAAATTTATTGGCAAGAACAAAATGTAATTTATGAAGATGCATCCTTAATTAGGTAACTTTATAGTTTAATCAGTCCATGACCCAAGCGGAATGGGGTCTCACTCTGATATTGAGTTTTTAATAGAAATATGAATATACATTTTTCATATCTTCTTCGTAAACCCAATCGGCCAGAAAGGCTATTTCTTGTGTTTCAACAAAATCAATAAGCGTAGAATAAGATTTGGTTTTTCTGGATAGTAAGTTATCAAAATCCCTGTATAAATTAATAATGATTTAAATTATATTTCCTAGATATTAATGAATGTAAAGATTACCCATGTATGAATGAAGCAGCGTGTATTAACAATCAAGGGTCGTTTTCCTGTACATGTGTTAATGGATGGGAGGGATCACTCTGCGATAAAGGTATCTATCTATCAATATGTCTATATATCATCTATCTATCTATATATCTATCTATCTATCTATCTATCTATCTATCTGTTTGTCTGTTTGTCTGTCTGTGAAAATTTGTATGCATTTGGAAGTATGGTTTACAAAGGATTTAAACAATTTTATCAGTCTGGATGTCTAAATAGACGCTGAGGGAATAGCATCAACTGCCCCGATTTTGTATTGGTGAGCTTTAGCTGTTACGACGTTTTATTGGTGAGTTAAAGCTGCCCCGACTTAGTATTGGTGACCTAAAGCTGCCTTGACATTGTGTCGGTGAGCTAAAGCTGTCACGACCTTTTATCGGTGAGATAAAGCTGTCCCGACTTAGTATTGGTGAGCTAAAGTTGCTCCGACTTTGTATCGGTGAGCTTAAGCTGTTACGACCTTGTATCGGTGAGATGAAGCTGTCACGACTTTGTATTGGTGAGCTAAAGTTGCCCCGACTTTGTATCGGTGAGCTAAAGCTGCCACGACCTTGTATCGGTGAGATGAAGCTGTCACGACTTTGTATCGATGAGATGAAGCTGTCACGACCTTGTGTCGGTGAGATGAAGCTGTCACGACTTTGTATCGATGATATGAAGCTGTCACGACTCTGTATCGGTGAGCTAAAGTTGCCCCGACTTTGTATCGGTGAGCTAAAGTTGGAACGACTTTGTATCGGTGAGCTAAAGATGTTGGAGAGTAATAGTAGGGTAAACAATTAGCGTTACACGTGCATTTAGTAATTTAAATACTTTAAGAGTTTTTACAGTTATATATATGTTGTTAGTCATTAGGTATGTTTATTTTCAACACACAATCTACGTTATATTTATTACTAATCGACATGTAGTTTTACTGCAAAACTAGAGGACGGTGTCCTTTTATTATGCATGGAAAGTGAAAATGTTATCTTTGATGCTCATGCATCAGTTTACTTGTATATTTTGAATAGTTTGCCAACATTTGAATTTTAGAAGTTATTTTCAAGCGAGACACTTATTAAAGAAGTTGTTGGCATGTTAACAAAGATCAAGTCTATTTTTGTTTCAAAATAATGTAAAATAAAGAAAGTACCATTACTTCGACAAAATACATGACATGTTTACAATAAAAGGGCTCTTCGTTTTCCGTATATCGTTTGTTGCTCGATATTTGGCTTTCAAATTTTGACAAAACCTCAATTACACTTAAATTGAGCATTCAGGACATTAAACATGAAAAAAAATTCAAATTAACTCAAATCGTGGCTTAGTCCCTATATATTGAACACAATAAACAAAATACATATAAAATATTAAGATTTAAAAATGAAACTTTTTTACTTATAACGAATTATTCCGTTGTTAGGTAGGTCAGCGTACCAATGTGCTTTAATTACTTTAGGATAAAATAAAGCTTTGTAGGAATACGTTTTAAAATGTAATATAAAAGAAAAATAATTAAAAAGTGTACTCATTAAAATCTCTACACACAAAATAACGCTCTCCATAGGTTAACATTCTAAATATTGAATAATCATTTAACAGATTTATAATTATAATGCTATTTTTTTTTTACTTATAAAGAAGACAATGATATTATTAATGCCATATTTCAATTTGAGGGACATCGCTACTGTAGTATATCTGTAATCTGCTTTGAACTTGGGAAAAAGACAAATCACTTATTCCTATGGAAAACGTATTTGTGTTTTGAGATAAAGATGTTTTTAAAATTGATACCTTGTTACAAACATAATTTAATAGACCAAAGATTGCTATATAAATTAAAAAAACCGATGACTTTCGTGCTGGGTATAAATTTGGTTATTTCTTTTAGTTTTTCTCTTGAATTTTCTGGTTTAAAAACTTTCATAAAAAATCAATATTTTCAAATGAGAGATTATTCCTATTTGCGCCATTTGGTACTAACACCATCTTATCAACAACAAAAAATATAAACAGAAAATTATGTTATGAATAAACTGAGATAACATATAGTCAGATTCCAATCTTATTTTGCATGTACATATTTTTTTTTTTATTATTGTACCCTTATAATATAGTTTCAATAAAACAAGAAGAAAGAAAACAATCAAAAGGCACTTATATATCATTATTTTTCGTTTGTGTACACAAACTGTTAACATTTAATTTCCATAGATTTTTTTTTCCGCCCGTATATTGAATAATTAAGATAAACTAGCCTAGCACAGTAAGGTACTGCATATTTTTTTTATCTTTAGCTGGTCAAAGTGGTTTATCAAAATATTTCTATATGTCAATGAATGACGGTCCTCACTTGTGCTTTAATATGTAATTTTTCAAAATCTGCTTAACTTCGAATTCCTGATAACGAACTGATGATAGAAACTCGGTTTATCTTTCAGTATCACTCATGTTTCGGCTAGCGTCGCAAACTTTCCTGTATATACCAGTGACGTCTATTATTTATAAGTATTTTTTCAACAAATATTTTCTTACTGCTACTTTTCCCTTTATCTTGTGATATTTAGGCATTAGTCAATATATAGTTATATCCAAATGATCATGTCCAAATCATAAACATATCTCCTCTTGTGTTAATGCCAGCCTTTTTCGCTGAGAATAAATCAACTTTAACAATATGCTTACACATCTTGAAGTCTACATTTACAACATGTACTTGAAGATATGACGTCAATCATGGTAACATTAAACGATATCCATGCTATAAACACTCACTATTAGTCACTATTATTAATGTTCATTCAAAAAGTAACAATCCGTATACTATTTTTTATTCAAGTTTTTAATTGTACATCTATTGAGAGGTTGATAATATATATTTAAGGAAGAAGGAATCACGCTTTCAGTATGATGAGGTAATGATTTTGGCCCGGGTATGATTAAATTCAGTAAAGCCCGAAGGGCTTTATGATAGATTTCATCACGCCCCGACCGAAACTACTACCTAATAATATAAAAAAGAAGAAGAAGATTTATTATACTTATATTTATATAATGTTCAGCAATTTTACGATTAAATATTTGAATATAAATAAGCAAACACCTCTTGCGCCCAAATTATACGTCATTTTAATTTAATGGATCGATAATATATAATCGATACGTACAGTTATCACAGGGAAAGATACTGAAAAATGTAGTTTTTATGGATTTGTACCCAAAGAAATGGTTCAAGTAATTAAAATTTAAAAAAAATGTTAAATCGTATCGCCCGTTTATAGATGTACTAACTTAGTATTCATAGGAGAAAATCGACTATTCTTTTATGTTAAAAAAAAATAATTTAAATAATACGACATACAAGAAAAATTAATTAAATGTGGTTATGAATAATATTAACAAAACACAAAGAGTAATATATAATTAAAACTCATACAAATACCACACATTACATATAATAATTAGACTCAATCATTTTTTGTTGAAATAACAAAAAAAAAACCTGGACTCTGTATCTTGCTTGTATTTCAATATTTTACTTTAACATTTTCATGAATCAAAATACATATATTTATCAAAAAAAGATAAATACTAAAACTGGACATGTAATATTTAAAATGTTTACCTCAAATCGTATCTAAGTCCCGTTGAGTCCCTTTAAAACAATATTTTAATGTAAATCACAGCATTAAGCCAGAGTATAATTGATTAATTGGTTTAAGATATCATCAAAATATACAAATATCAAATAGAAAGTAAACAAAATAGAAGAGTGGTTAAATCGACAATTAAATCGTTTCAGAACTTAAGAACTTAACAGTGTATTTATTTAATTTTGTCTTTGATATAATTTTTTTAGGAAAGGTGAGTTGGGTTTGGGGTCGAAAAGACGAGCTCCGAAGACTGACGCACGCGACAACAAAGGAGACTAAAGCTTCATGTCAATAACTGCTCATGTAAACAGTCAAAGTTGTATGCTATCGTTTGCTTTTCTAACTAGGTATTTTGTTGTTATTTAGATTTAAGGTGGGTCGCTGGTTTATCCCATAAAAATTCTGACATGAAAACATACCCTGAAAATTTGTCAATTTTTTTTTTTTTTTTTTTTTGAGATTTACAGTTTTTTATATAATTTTTTTAATCAAATTTACCTAAGCTATATTTATTCAATACCGCCTTAAACTTGCTATTGTTGATGGTGCTGTTTTTGACACTCACTTTTCTAATGTTTCCAACGAAAAAAAGTGAAAGCTTTAAGATTACCAGGAATTCCACCGACTCTAGCCTCCTGCTTTTAACCACTATATTTATACGTTGAATTACGTAAATGTACAGCCCGACTTTTTATCTCAGAATTTAAAAGGTTCATACTTCTAAAATGATTATGATATAGCTATAAATAAGGATTGCATGAAAAGTATCAGGCATTTGGCGAATTCTACTATTTGCGCACACATTACGATTCGCACTACTTTGTTAACTATGCAATGACAGCTTTGTGTGAATTAATATATTTTGATTCATTATTATTGAGATTTAAATGTTTATACAGTGACATAATTATTCAATTATTTTTTAAATCCTTATAAAAATTTTGATCGGGAAGTACTCTAGCCTCGCCTACTATAAACGTTAAATTAAGTTACATGTGTATTCGGAAACAACAAAACATTGCAATTTATGCTATTTGGTGGATGATGTAGTTTCGGCATAGCAATAAATTATTTCAAAATACTAACAGTTCATATCACATGCTGATAGTTTCTTTAAAAGGAACACTTTGTTTTCTGTACTGTTTACCGACAACTTTACAATTACAGCGGCTTTGAACTTATGGCATGGAATCCCGATCCCGATTCATATAAACGTGTGCTAGCCTGGTTCCCTGAGCTACCCATTACGCACAGGAACCAGGCTAGCTCATGCGCAGGCTGAATTTTCCCCATAGCATCCGGAATAACCTCGCTTATATATTTTCTGCGTGGACCTCAGGGTCCACGCAATAATCTACGTAGTTATAATGTATTGCTTCGAATCTGCATTTCCTACGTATGATTCGCACATGCAAATTAATTATGGTTTACTACTATGACATTTACACCATAGCAATAAATCGGATAAATTTACTATAACTCAGGGCATTTGGCGTTAGAAAAAGTTAAGCAGGAAACCTTACGAAGTCTCCGTTATGACATCATATAAATGAATGTGCGCAGAACGGCCACTCGAGTTGTGTAAGTTGAGTACTGAATTTGATGACGAAAACAAACCCGCGACATACTTTAAAAGTGAGTGTGATAAAAAAAAATTATATATGACGTAACAGTAAACATGCAACATGTGTATTTCGTCAAGGGGGTTCAATTTGGTGGAAGGAAAGGTACAACTGTTTAATTCATCTTTAAATGTTTTTAGCGTAAATTATCATATCCATATTTGGTGAGCTAATTAATACAATTCGTTTTAAGAGAAAACAGTTTAGAAATCAGCAATGTTGATAAAGAAGTGAAAGCAATAAAAGAGACCCTTTCATATTCTATTCTAAGGGATAATCTTTGGATGATTTAAGGGAACCACCTCCTAAAATTGTCGTAATTCAGATAACCCCTGCCTTATTTTGCCGAAGAATCTGATCGACTCGTAGTTTAAGGGTGGTACATTTTCAGAAGGTACACAATCCCATACAAATATATTAGTTCAACGATTTAACGCATCCTCTAGAAAGCTTATCGGTTCTACAAATAAATACATGTATAAGTATCTTGCAAATATTTAGTTGTAATAGTTTGTTTTAAGTTGTAGATACTTCATATACCTAGGGATTTTAACCGATGTCATTTCAGTATTTGATATGTATATTTATAATGCACTGTTTTATAGCACTTAAAAGGTATACTTTTCTTTATTATACAGGTTTTGAAGTAAAACATTGAAAATATGCTACTGCTTTATCGATATTGAAAGTTCTTCATTTAATAATATACTGTATATAGAGAAATATTCGCCTAGTTTTATTTTAACCTCTTTCGCCTTCGCTGTCAGCAGATCAATGTAAGAGTGGACGAATTCCAATGTCTCAAATGATCTTTCTTTAAAGATAGCGAATTTAAGATTGTATGCAGCAAATGTAGAAAGGCAACAATTCCAAGCGGCGAAAATAACCCGATATACAGTATATACTTTGTGTCTATTTTTGTATACTGTGTAGCACAATGCTCAGTACATAAGATTGCATTTCCAAATATATCTTTTCACTTTGGTGGCCTGGAATGGAAGCAATCAGCCTGTCGGGGCTTTCTTTACAGACGGGAGGTTTTACACTGCACAAACATGTACTGTTAACACAAGTTACAAGATAATACCGATGTCTACGTGTATCCGTTTTGACTCCTTTTGAATGATGCTTTCAAAAAAGTCAAAATATAGTTGTTAGAATCTTACTTAATTGAGGCGAAATTAAAAGGGATATAATTTTAATTCGAAGAAAAATTAGGCGATGACGTATAAAAAGCAATTGCATCAAATACCATTTTCCCTTAAAATTTGGATGTGGAGGGTTCTTTAAAAATAATCAGATCAAACTGTGTTTAATTATACATTAATTTCCACGTCACGGTCTTCAGTTCACTCGAGGCATGCAGCTTAAAATTACACTCAGATGAATCATTTCGTAAAATCACTATACTTGGTAGTTGTAAAAAAGTAAAAAAAAAAAAATAGTTAAAAATTAAAAAAAAAAAATAAGCATAACCGTGACAGTATGTCAACAATAGAACAACCTTCAAACGATAAGCCCGTGCAGTATTCATAGTGACCTCTTCACAGAGAGAATCATATTTCAATTAGGAAAACATATTTGCAAATGTAAACAATTTGGTTTATCATTCCCGATGATATAGATATAATTCAAATCATTAGTATTGATCACGGTGTCCGTATCATCAGTGTGAACGATGTCGTACTTATCAAATTTGGTCCTGGGCATGTATGTATAACCTTGAATGTTTGAAGTGGAACTTATTGTTAGAGGTTTAAGAAGTAAATGGTAAGATACTCACAAATACGCGATTTTTTCTCAATATGAATGATGGGAAGTTATGCTTATTATGCACATTTTCATGCACACGTGTTTAAATTTATTCTGACGTTGAAATGTTAATCTAAATGTCTTTTTATTCATATTGAAAATGTCCTGCTTTTGTGAATATCTTGTCTTTAATGTGCTGTGCATTTGTTGATGTCACGAGTATCCTGACGTTGAAATTTTATATCGCGACATCAACATCTATCACAAAAAAATACGGAACAAAGATTAATCAAGTGTACATGATAAGCTCGAACGATGCAGCCTTTATCAAATTTGGTCCTGGACTTGTATGTATAACCCCGAACGTTTTAAGTAAAATTGACATATACATGCCAAGAAACAAACGAATTTGCGATTTTGTCAATATGAATGAGGGGATACGCTATGCACAAAAAAAAAAGATAATCATAAAAGAAGGATATTTTCAAAACGAATAAAAGGACAATTATTATAAAACTGTTAACGTCAGGATACTCGTGACACCTATCACAAAATTACGGAACAAAGTTTGAACACGTGTTTGTGAACATGAGCATATCAAGCTCTACAGTCTCATGATTACGACCCTTCAATTTAGCTTATCTCACTTATAATTCTCACAACCAAAAGATACCGTCTGCATATAGCATCATTTTAATTAAATTTGGTATCATTCAGTCAATCTTGTCCAAGGTACCTGCATTTAATCAAAAAAATATTTAAAGCCCATACAAATCAAGTTTAAACCTTTATAGCAAAATAACTGTATGGTATAAATGTTCAACTCGTTTTGGTTTTTTTTAACAAAGTTCCTTGTGTATCTTACGTGTGTAAAGACAATTGGTTCATTTCATCCTGGGAGTTAAACTGACTTAAATTTGTCTTAATTTATTGCGAGGGGTAAAACAGATCCAAAGACAAGGTGCATGGTAAGAAATATTTCCTTTTATATCTAATAGTTTATCCACGCTCTGAAGGGGCGGATGTTTGAAACTAGCATTTTGTGTAGCAAACATAAATATATACTTGAAACAGTCAAAATAAAGTGGACATGTGTCATTCGATTAGTATACGTGTACATTTTAGATTAGGAACTTTTTCTTTCATTGAGTGAATGTGTGATACATGTAAGACATTGTGATTCCACAATTACAAGTGTTACGCCTGAAAAAAAATCTTATTGATTTTGTCAACTAATTTCCATAAACGGGGAAATGACTTTGTACGCGAAATACTACATATCGGCCATATTGAAAAGTGAGAAATAAAACGAAAGATAAATTGTATATTATAGGACCTCTCAACTATGTAAAACAACTTTCTTTTGCTAAAATGCACGTGTGAATAGTAATTGTAAACCCCGAAACCGGAACTTGTATACGGTTTTGTGATTTACATATCTATTTTTCTTTTTGTCATGGTTGATCTGATTTATCTATAAAACTGCACTTACACAATGTAAATATATATCAATACGTTTTATATTTAAAAACAAATATAATTGTTAATTATAAATAAACGATATATTGCCTCTTATCAAGCACCGATTTACCGGGCAATTTTATCGATTCAAAGTGGGTTATTTTTCACACGCTCATTAAACTCATTTCTAAGTGTTAATAAAACAATATTTAGAAGGAAATTTTAAATCAACCAATATTGGGGGGATGTTGTATATAAGGCGTGTTGAATATAAGGCGTGCTTCTTTTAATAATAAAAGAAGTTTCGCTGTAAACTGTTTGGCATTGAATGTTTTGTATGAAGAAGTTGCTGCCGGGGATTTTAAGTGAACCGGTATTGAGATGATGTTTGTATTAAGGGGTGCATTTATTTAAAGGTTTCATTGTATCCTTAAAGTATCCTTTTAAATAAATAAACTGATCTTGGGAGTTGGTTGTTATTTGAATATATTTCATACCTTTCTAATATATCTGTGTAATTATCTGGTTGATTGAAAATTAGAAACGACCGCTGTCCATTTTACAGAGATCTATAGGTTTCTAAGAGTTTAAATAGAAAATGTTAAGACATTTTTAAATCAACCGATGTTGAAAGGGATGTTGGTTATGTGGAGAGCCTGTGTTGGGAAGTCTTAATGCATACTGTACAGTATTACATCGAAGTGTATATATAAGGACAAAACTGCCTGTAATTTTTATAATTGACCGGTATTATAGGGGGCACTGCTAATTAGGGTTTCTATTATTAAGGAGTGTCACTTTACCAAAATTATGTTTTTAATAACTTAAATGATTTATGGAAATATGTTACCTTGAATATATTGAGGATATCTTTTGGTTTCTCCATTAATTTCCTGATATAGTTAGAGAATTGAAAATAGTACAATGGCTGTTTAATGTCTTTGATAGTATACATAAGTGGGCAAAACCTTTTAATATGGCTTCAAAGTAGGTAAGGTTTGCTATTTTTCCATAATTAGCCTTGATCACAATGGCAACGGTTATCCCAAGCAACCAACTTTTGGTGGTTTTTGCGTTTTACACCTAGGTGTGTCTATGTATGAAATATAAGGAAAATCAATGAATATGCGTGGCCAGACCCTTTTATAAATCTTTGATTCTTACATTGAATTGATCATAAAGCAACTAAATTTAAACGGCAAGATAATCACTAAAACCAATAATAATGAATAAGGAAACAATTAACATCAAACGTTTATCGTTTGTACACGCGAGATGTCAACAACTATCAGGAAAAAAGTTTATATAAGTATGTATGAACAGGTGCATAATCAGCTCTTTGGTTTTTATAATAAGATTCATTCATTTAGATGCATATACTTTGAATGTGTACTATGTCCCTGTGGAACCTATGTTGATTAAACGATATCTTTGTATAAATTAGTCATATTGTCGAACATTATCGTCGATAGGAAGTCAGGCAAATATCAAAGTGTATGAAAACTAATTAAACTGGTAACTCAATATAATAAAGATTTAAATCCTTACGCTACAATTGCCTGTAATAAAAGACAAAGTTGTTCTGCTATTTGTTATGCTACCCAGTTCTACTGATTTTGAGTGCACAATATCTGACCGTATCAGCTCATCACCCCCATTTTTCTTACTAACAAAACAGATCTTACAAACTAAAGAGACCGTCTATATTATCTTTAGAATTCATGTTGGTATCATTCAGTCAATCATGCCCAATGTACGTGCATTTAAAACAATCGTTAAAATCTTACAGGCAAAACAATTGCCTGGCGTAAATGTTCAACTCGTTTTGATTTTAAACAAAGTCCCACTGTGTACCTTACCTGTGGTTGGAGAGATAAGTGGTTAAAGATATGTATTATTCAAGAAATGTATTAGCTTAAATTATTTGGAGGTTTAAAGCAGATCCAGAGACGGAGTACTCAGTAAGAAAGTCCGCCATTATATCTTATAGTTTTTCCGTGGTCAGAAGCTAAATAATTACATGTAACACATTTTGAAAAAAAAAAATAACATTTGAGATAGGCACTGTTTTTTTTTTCTTTTAGTAAGTGAATGTGTGATAACACATTGTATTTTCATTACGCGGGTAGGTTAAGGCAACTCATAGTTTAATGACCGTCAAAATTATGATTAATTTAAATAATATTTATTTTTATGAAAACAGCGCTGGATATTAATACCAAGTGAAAGAGTTCACCAAGATATTATTTTTCTACTTCGGAATCGACTCAATCTTTGAAGCTGCCGTGCCATGGTATCACGTGACAGTTAAAAATAGATCACTTTTTTACCTTAACAAAAAATCAAAAAGTGTAACACTACCCCGAAGTTCATTTGTATTTTTTCTACAATAATTCGATTGAAAATTAGTTCATGTTTATTAGTATTACTGCTAGAATCCTATTGTACATCGCATAAAATAAATATTGTAAATATTTATCGGAAACCCTCTCAGCTTCTAAAATTTCATTGAAAATACTACGTATTTTTCGTTTAAAACAACAAAGCACAGGATTCTAGCAGCACTTTTCATGTAGTTTAGGTCATATACCGTTGATATTTACCAAAATCATCTTTCCTAATATCCAGGGTAGTGTTACACTTTTGCCATTTTTTGTACACACTGACAGAGGAAAGGCTGGTCAAGCCATATAAATGTCGATCCGCTTACCTTATAACACTCGCTGATTAAACAAAATATCCATCCCTGTATTATCCTGATTATATTCGAACTGACACTCATCTAAATCTTAGGTATCTGTATTAAATAAGTCTTATTTCGGCATTGTTTACACTGCATTCCGATAATTTGTCCCCCGACATGATCTTCTCTTTTAAACATGCTTGTGACGTCATCAATGATAATTATACGTAATAGAGAGAAATCGAAGATATATTCAGTTAGAAGAGTTTTTAGTGATATTTTATGTCTGTAATTTTTATAATATAAACCAGAGATAAAGTTAAAATCGACATGTTTCTGAGTAAAATATGACATCATGCTGCTTATTGTGACGTCATATCGATCAGAGGAATTTGATCGCTGTGAGTTGCCTTATCATACCCGCGTAATTGCACATACATACAAAACACTCAAATAAATGGATCAGTTTCTATTCCCTATTCAAATTGATCGTTAGTATTGGTGACAGTTCTAAACAATAGCATAACACATTTGTCAGTATAACACATAACATTGTCAGCAAATACAATGTTTCGCTCAGTCGAATGCTGATTGAGGTGTTTGATACTTATTGTTAGGCCATTATTTATCACCGAATAATGATTTTCCCATTTTTCAGATTACGACAAAGAGCACAAGGCGAGTGTGACCGGACAGCAGAGGATGCTAACTCCTCCATGACACCTGATCCTTCCTCTATTTGTGTAGAGGTCAGTGTTTGCTTCGCCTCGCCATCTATGAGATTGATCAACCCAATATATTTCCGTAGTGAGTCAGTTACTAACCTAATAAGTAATAGTAGAGGTCAGTGTTTGCTATGCCTCTGTTTTGTATTTGTTCTCTGAATTTTGATTTTAAACACGTTACTTAATTTGTTACATGTTGAAGATATGCATTGTTTGTTACATGCACTGATTCAGTTCAGCAAGTTAACCATTTATTTGATCAATATGGTAAAAAACTGAAACATACAAAAAACTTACATGTACTACATTGTACAAACAAGAATCAGGGTGACAATTTACAACGTAGACATGTAAACACTATACAACAAGTATTATTTGCGTCCAGAAGTTATGAACATACAAAAACCGTAATATACGAGGCTCTAATATTGTAAATATACTCATTAGACAGTTATCGACTAGTTAAGTGAAAATATCTGGCTTAGAAATTACTAGGAAATTCGGAAGCAGTGAATTAGCTTAAAACATCATTTAGACCATAATCCTGACATTAACCATATAAGATATACTTTCGGAAAGATATACAAGTATTTTATGTAATAACAAAGACAAAACAACACTCACTCCGTGCTGGAACAATCAAAGTGCGTTTACGATAAAAGAGACCACATGTACATAAAACGTTCAGTACACGTATAATGATCAAGGTCAAAGTAAAACCAATAACTTGTATTTCCGGAAACATTCCGGCATGAGGCAGCACATTACCACCATTTTGAAATAAGTCCAAATTAATTACATGAATTGGCGTCTTTGTACATGTTAACGCCTGATAAAATGTATAATTAATGTTGTCAATCGGGAAATTGCCAGGTATTGTGTATCGGAGTTCCATGAAAAAAAAATATGTTCAGTAGAGATTTAGTATAAATTTGTCTTTGTTTTTCCTAAATACCGTTATTCTTTTATAATATATTATTTATAATATTTCATTTTCATTCATATCATTAGTTTCATTGAGTTTTTCTTTGTATTTTAAACATAAAGTTATAGATCAAAATAGTATTAGAATTAACAGACCTTTATTATAAGAATACTTAAAACAAGCTGTTTAAACACGATCCCAAGTACAAATATGACTGAGCAGTAGTTTTAGTATACTATGTTTGTACTTACAATTAATCGTAACCTCTTGGCCATGATAAACATTGGATAACTGGAGAACATGTGTATTTATATAAAAATTAAGCATTTCACACCCTGTTTGATATTGATTTTCGAGTATACTATATGTTTCAGGTCCCAGCGATTTCCTCTTGTCTTTCAAACCACCAAACCATTACATAATAACTGTTCAAATAGACTCTTATTGACGTCAAACTTTTTTTGATTTATAACTCCTCTAAAATAAAAGAGACCCATGTATGTGACATTATCGTAGTTTTTCTAATTATCAATAGTAATCGATTCTGCCCATTAAGTTCACTTTGTTAAAACACAATGACTTTTTAATGAAGTAAACGATTTAAATTCCTTACATGAAACTCCTGTATGGTATTGGTGTCAAATCCAGCGTGAGGCCCTTTTATTGCATGGGATCCTTGAAAGCTCTATCAGAATAGTGCTTTTATCCTTGTACATGTATTTGTGTAAATGGATTTAGTACCAAAGGTTCGTTTAAAATTATAAATGAAATTACAAGCAAATAGAATCGTTTTCAACTGCTTTGGTAAGGGAAGGGGAGACAAACAAAGAAAATAATAGCATTTCCCAAAAGTTTTTTTTGTTTGTTAAATATTGAATTTTAAAAGCGAATACATATTGCAATTTATTTTTTAGGGGGTGGGGGTTTGGTGGTTGAGGTGTTTTTATAATATCTCTGAATTTAATCGCGAGGAAAATATTTTGTTTGCATAAAATTTCACCATTTGGTGATTTTCACGATAGTATTCATAAGACGCGTTGCCTTGTATTATGTAGGTATGAACGTTATGGGACTAAAAAGCTGTCCGTGTTGGTTCTGTGCTTGTACAAAAGGCGTCTTTTGTCTGACAAAGCTTTAAAGCCACCATTGAGCAATGGGTTGTCTAATATTGCTCTCACTACTATGTCCTTCATGTTCTTTTGGCGTTTGATTACAGTCATTGAAGGATCATTGAAAAAGGCCAGTCATTCTTTCGTTGGTGTACAAAATGGGCAAACAATTTTTAAGGATGCTTTTAAGGACTGTAAAGGCAGGGGTAATAGGTAGTAAGACGCGGAACCCTGCTTTTTGTATTGCAAAAGAGTTTTCGATTTTTTGGTAACAATTTTATCAATTGCAGATTGCACTTTTGGGCTTTATAACTTTGATTAAGAAGATGGGATTTTGTTAGCTTGCACTGTTCGTCAAAGATTTCATCAGATTTGTCTGACTAAAATTGTTACTAAGTTTAGGAATGCCTTTAGAAGTGTAGGGAGGGTGGCAGCTGCTTAAGGTAGAAATGATAATAATATGGCTTAGTATTGAGACTGTATTCTTTTTCATCATCTTGATTTAATGAAGTGTCCAAAAATACATTTTTTAACTGGATATGTCAACTGTGAATTTGATTGAATTGTAGAAGGCGTTGGCCAATGCTTACACTCAACCAGTCAGCATCGGTTTTTAACGCTGCAGTGTGTTTGAGGTAGGATGGCAAACCTTCTACAGTACCAATCAGACCTAACCTAACATCGTAGCAGACCCCAACTAAACCTCGGGTTTAATTTCGGGATTTTGATTTGGAATTTACTCTGGGTCCCATTTCTGAACATTTGTTTCCACTTGGAATTTAATTTAGGTTTGCTCGGAGTTTACTTTGGGTTTACTCGGGGTTTGCTTTTGGGTTCCGATGTACCCACTAAAGCGTGATCTTACTGCATGTAAATCCTGCCCCTTGTATATTCCAAATACACATGTAACGTTTGCTTACAGGGCTGTACTTCTGATTGGGATTCCCTCTCTGTTTAAACTAGGGTTTACATTGGGTTTACTTTGGATTCACTCTAGTAAACCCCAAACGTAAACCCAGGAAATAGTACGAGTTTACTCTCTGTTAGGTTCGGTCTGATCAGTACTGTACACGTGTATGGAAGTGTAGATCTATAATTTCAGATATATTCTCCTTGGAATGTCCAATGGTACTAACTATTGGGTGTCTATGCATTCCTTCCTGGTGAATTTTGGGAAGCAGATAAAATAAGCCTGCTTAACAGTTAATTCGGCTGAGCTTTTTGTAGACATTGTCATAATTTCATCATTCTTATATATTTCGTCCAATGTGTCGGTGATGAGGGCTGAAAACTCTTCGGTTATATCAGAGTCCAGTTCTTGGTAAAAACGTTTGTCTGTCAGTTGTCTGTGGGAAAGGTGATGAAAATAAAGTGGCATTTATGTCATGTGGTCTGTGGGAGAAAGTGACATCTAATTCATGTTGTCTGTATGAGAAAGTGACATCAAAGGCATCCGGTTTGTAGAAGTAAGTGGCATCTATTTTATGTGGAAGATGGTGACTTTTTAGTCATGTGGTATGTGGAAGAAAGTGCGCCTAAATCAATAAAGTGACATGTAAGTCAACTAGTCTGTGAGATAAAATAAAGTGACATCTAATTCAATCGGTCCTAGAAATAAAATTTATGACCCCTGCCCCTAGAGGGGTGGGGATAAAACCATCAAACTGAATTCAATTTATAAAAAAAACTTTTTTTCACTCCTGAAATCAATCAAAATGCTGGCATAATTGTTATAAGCATTGATCCCTCTACCAAATTTGAAATTCATGGCCTCGGGGTCATGGGTTATAGCGTTAGGGTTATGCTTTAAAAATTATACAATGAAGACGCAATAATTCGTAAAACTTTTCTTCTTTGCTACTGGGAATTTAGCAAATGAACCAAGTATACCGAGTTATTTAAAAAAAAAAGCTTCATCCAAAGCTGTGAATTTCATTGTCTGTGGGTCAGTGATATTAGTGTTATGGCGGGGCTATGAAGATTAAAAAGTGAAAATGCATTGATTCTTTGACAACCTCTTCCTCTGCTCCTGGGGAAAAGGCACTTGAATTTAGTGCATAGTTATGATGAAAAAGAATGCCTCTTCTACAGTTGTTAAATTCAGGGTCCCTGGTCCCGGTGTGAGGGCGGGGCTCTAATAATTAGTAAATATATTGTATTGATACTTTGAAAATCTTCTCTTCTGTCCATTGGTATTAAGCACATGAGGAAGAATGCGTCTTCCAAATTTATGAATTTCAATGCCCCTCGGCCAGACGTTCTGGAGTTAGGATGGAGCTATACTGATTATATAGTGAAACTAGAGACGAGCTCGTTGCAAGCAACGATTAGGTTTTCCGTCGTAGCTGCGTCATACTTGTGACGTATTACAAAAAAATTATAGCTGACCATAGTACAATATTAGATGTGTAAACACTGAGAAACAAATTATTATATTTCTGTGACCGCGTAGATTTTACGGTGATAGAGAATTCGTCTGGATCTGCATCGGTCGTGTGCAGTACGAACGGGGTGAGGGAATGTTGGCGTAAAGTGTATAAGGTATACGGTTGTGGCGCGCTGTGGGCCGTAAGCTAAAACAAAGGGTAGGTTTGCCGTATTCCCAAAGGTCCACCAGTATACAGTTCCAGAGAAATAAACAGGCAATTGATGCAGGATTCCACATTATTGGACGAGACTCAACGATGGCAACATTATAACAATTTAACAGACAGACATGTTACAAACAATTCTGATATGGCCAGTAGTGGCCTCCGGACTCAAGACTCTGTGAGAGTCGGACGTGGCCGGGGCTGGCCGCCGTATTTCAGACTGCGCATTGACAATTGTACGTAACTATTTATAAGAATCTTAACAATGAGTATAAATTGACAGGTAATGATATAAGTAAGCTGAGTGAAAGGTTCACAGATATAAAATAATTAAATAAACTCAATGAGTCTTTGATGTCCAAGAAATGAAAATCTGATAATTGCACAATGTTGTTTTAAGAGATTAACAGTCCTTGAGACATGACACTCTTTCTCTTTGAAATCACATATAACGTCTGAAAAGTGTCAATCACTAAATAAAAAAGTAACTTTGTAAGAAATAAACTGTGAGAGAAAATTACGAATTTTACAAGTAAATTCAAAAAAAAATTTATAATTGAACACTGCATTTTGCACGATGATACTACATGTTTATAAGCAAATACAGATCTTAACACGTTTTCTCTAGTTTGATTCGCCGCATTTTATTCACAGAGTGGGACTGTGGTTATGCCCGGTACGAAGGTAAAAAGACCATTGGCAAACGTTTTACACGCATTTTTATCGAACGCAAGCGCCAATGAATCTCTTAGTATATATGAGGAGATTTTGGAAATTTTAAAAGGGGTTTTGAAGAATAATTTTGTATTTCGAGGAGGGGGAACATGCGCGGATCAGAAAATTTTTCCGGGTGGGGGTTGAAAAGTCAGACGGTTATTTGAGTTTGCCAAGGGATGTCCGAGGCATATTTGGTAAGTTTATAATGTTCACGTAATTGAGAGAAATTTCGCTGGGGGGGGGGGGGGGGTCTGGAACCCTTCCCCTTCTAGATCCGCGCACGGAGAAGACCGATGCTGGTAATTTTACTATAATTTTAACCATTTTTAATTATTCATGTTCATAATTATCAGAAAACCAATATTACCTTTCAAAGCAGTTAACCTTAAGATACGAATCATTTAGTCTCGGTGAGTATTGCGTCCGCGTACGAAAATAATGGCAATTTTCAAGAAATTCGGATGGACGATCTGTGTCCTAGGTCGTCCATCCGATTCTTTTTCTGACCAAAAGCTACAGACCTGCAGTTAGAGACTGTCAAACTCTTATTGATTATGTCAATTTGTTTGTCTCAAAGAATCATTTTTTAAATCAATAAAGTTTTACCTTAAAAAAAAAGAAAGAAATCGAGCACAATTTTCAATGTTAGCATTTTACAATTTTATGGTCTAATAAAATTTCAAGAAACAACTCTTCATTGCTTTATCCGAAATATTGCATGAAAAAAAAATTACATCGCATTTTTTAAATTACAAAAGGATATTCAAAATGAATTGGATTAACCGCTTACAAACAGGCATAAAGAGAGACTGAGAACCAATTTCTTCTTTTTTTTTTTTTACATCAAAAGAAATTCAAAAATAAATCAAAATATATTTTTTCTTTGTATGCGTTAATGAAATGTAGATCAGCAAGGGGTTCTTTGTCGTGCAAGCACCTACTTACATATATAATGTAACAGATTGTTACACGGGTCTACAACGATGACAAATATCGAAAAGGCAATATTGTGGGTGAAGGATGAATGTGTAGTTTGTTTTTGAAGTTTATTTTTTATACATGTAATTATATTTATCTGGATCGGATATGTTTGTTAGTTTGTTTTGTTTATTAAAGAGGGGAATAAAGAAATAAGTAATTTCCAAGCACGTAGCATTGTTTTTGAAAGTGGGGGGGGGGGGCAAACTCATCCAACAAATCTTGACAAGCAAAAGAAGAAATTTCCAAAATTTTCAAAATTTCAATCATAATTTCATGATTTTCATACCATTTTTTTACATGCTACAAAAATGGGGGGGGGGGGAGGGGGGGGGGAGGGGGGCAACTCCATGATAATTCAATTTTTTATGTAAATTTAAAAAAAAATATTTGCTGCGAGAAAACGTGGGGCGAGGACATCTTTATGTCATATAACATGTGAAACTGATTTCATTCCACCCACAAGCTTGAAAAAATGAAATAATTTTAATGAAAACAATATAAATAGACGTCATAAATCCCATTTCAAACGACATATAACCACTTGATTCTGTGCGTCTTTTCAATGAATTTATAAACAGCGGCAAATTCTAAAATGTATTTTTAAAGGTGATGTTAGCTGCAAGTCTGTAGACCTTGTATGAAAAATTTCGGATGGTAGTCAATTTTTTCGGGATACAGACCGAGCGGTACATATATGCAGTTAAGGTAACTAAGAATGATTCCAATAAAATACTTTGTTGAGTAATGCAAGCTATTAAGAAAGCAATACTTATATTTGTTTAATATATAACACCCAAATACTTCGTCTTACATTCGCTATTTGTAGAACAAGCAGAACCAGTATCAGTCTAACCGGCCTCACCATATACATTGTTGGAATTTAATTGTCCTAGCATTGCATTGCTCTGCATGTACACAATTTCTTTTAAAAATTAAACACTTAAAGTGTTCATCTATATGGCTACACATAACGTACACACGTGATTCAAAATAACCAACACGGAAAACGGTAAAGAATTAAGTCATTGAGTCTACATTTTATAGAACTTGTAAAAAAAACACATTGCGGGTCTGAATGTTCGTTGATATGTCAATCTATCAATATACCGTTTGTTAATTATATTCGATTGCTAAGGCTACAGCGTATTTGATGAACATTGAACAACATTTTTTCCATGCCACTTTTTTCCATGGAAGATAGCGAATGTATACAAGTATAAAGCATTTAAAAATTTATTTAATTACCTCTTTAGAATTGTGTATGGAATAAATAATTTATAAGTTGCTGCTGAAGGTTGTTTGGTATTTTCGTTTGTAGATGTTTTGCAAGTACAAAACCTGAAACTCGGGGCAAGTCATAATTAATATCCCTAATAACCTAAAACTAGCGGCTTTGGATTCAAATGTTATCGTATACGAATATTAAGTTCACTTTTTAAAATCATCTCCACGATGATAATTATATTATATCCATCGCAAATCAGTATTTTTTTTTTGCTTTAAAAGAATTGTTCTATCGAGAGCAATCCCGCATTCGTTTAAATTGCCAGCGTACATTTGTAATGTCAGTAATACATATTGTGCTTTATAAGACGGCCGTGTATACGTATTGTAGAAAAGTTGAGTTTAATTACCATGCATTGGAACCATTTTATTAACACATCTCCCAGTACTGAAACAATTCATAATGTCTCGGCTACAGTAAAACAGTGGGGCGTTAAACATGTGTGCGTCCAGCTCTACAAGCAAATGCACTGGCGACGGCCTGAATACAGCTAGCGACTCTCCTATCGATCGGTTACCTGAGTCTCGTAATGCATCTAAATATAGACAGGGGCATAGTTATGAAACAAACAACAAAAATAAGGTCAAAGAGGTTCATCTATATGAAATGAAAATGTACATATGAATAAAAACATTTGGGAATTTTATGTGGAATTATTTTTGCGCACTACATGTATCAGTCAGTTCATTACAAGAAGCCCTTTCATAACCTCATAAACGTGCGCACCCCCACAAAAATGGACCAAACTGACAACAATTGTTTCTTCAAATACTGACTATAAATTACGAAAACATTAAATTGAATACTATAGAAGGATTCAAAATTAATTTCTTTACAACTTTGCCTCAATAATGCATTAGAAATTTTTATTCCTTTTTAAGTTATTGACAAGAAACTTTGGACGCCTCTAACTCCCTAATTTTAAGGGCCAGTCCTTTTTTCGGTATACCGAATGAAAGGTCTGAGTAAGACCAAGAACTTTTAAAATACATGTTATAACAAATTTTTATCAGGTAGAAAACTAACATGGAAAATACGCGAATTTTTTTTATTTTTTTTCTTACCTTTGTTTCAACATCTATACCACCCGTTTTATTTGCATTTAAATAATAAATAAAATATATCTCGCACAAATTCAATGTATTAGCTTCCAAACCAGCCCATCTTTGAGACTCTACAAGTCATCGTTAAAGCTAAACCCCCTGGACAAAAGAAGTCGTTAAATTTTACTAAAAGGGGAATAACTCATAACCGGATAGGGATTCACCTCAACTAAAATATGCAACGACAACATCACGCGGCATGTTATCAGTCCTGAAAATTTCAAAACAATCGGTGAACAAACGAGCGAGATATTAAGGATCAAAGTTGGCGTCTAGAAGAAAAAAAAAATAATAAGCAATTTGAAAATTTTTCAGAATAATATAGTTAGGTTTTCCGTTCCCAGCGGAAAACCTTAAATATATTTATTCTTTGGAAACCTTCTCCTGTGCTCCTGAATATTAAGATGAACTATAAGTTAATAATTATAATGAAGAGGAGTGCCTCTTTCAAAAATTGTTGACCCTTTTGGTCAGGAATTGCAGTATTAGGGTTAGGGTGGTGTAATTTAAACTGTTTTGTTATGTACTTAAGATTTGTTCAATTATTTCACTGAATGTTATGTTTCAATTTTTTAACCGGGTTTTCCAAAGGAAAGATCCGATTAATGAAAGGGTAAAAATGAAGTCGGGGTGCTAAAAGGTTACATGTACCCCTATTGTATGGATAATTCCTACAATTTTCAATATACAGTACAGGCAACGCGGATCCCGTGTTTCCCGCGCCCCGTCACGGTATAAACACATCGAGGTGATCGGCCAGGTGAGACAGGTATCCCGCGTTCCCATCACGGTGAACTGATCATCTACCTGTCCCCGTCACGGTAAAATTATCGATGAAAAAGTATCGTATACAAGCGGGAGTTATCTCCCCGAATGACAAATGAATTACATGTTAATTTATATTTAATGACGATATTTAACCAGATTTTGACAGAGATTATAATCAAACTACTTGTAATCTTTTTTAATAATTTTTTTTTATTCCATATCTATTAAATATATTCTTATAGTATTTAATTTAATACTTGTGCAGCAGTCGCAAATAAAATATTTTCGATTCCATTATCATATTTCAAGAAGGTCGTTAAAATAAAAATTATCATGAAATGATTTTAAAATTATGAATGTGTACGCAGTGTGATTGTGTTTTCTTAACAATTAAATGGTCCGCTTACATTTGTATTGTTTGTTGTTGAAGTCCATGCGTGTCAACTAATGATGAGCAAGTGATTCAAAATCAGGGCTTCCTATGATTAGCAACCCGGTATTTTTAGCACGTTCGGTTCATTTCTTTCAAGGTCTTCTACGTGTAAAGAACATTTTTTGTGTATTCACGTTTTAGCGATTTTGTGTTGCGTTACTTTAAGTTTGGCTCGACGTTTGTCATTGCGCGAGGATTCCCACTTTCTAGTGCGTTACGTTTGCGACGACAATCTTTAATTGCGAAGCCGTGTGTTCTTCAATACTCAGTCTGACTTGAATATTTAATGTGTCCCATGGAGATAAGTCGTCCACGAATCCCAGCTACAGAAGTACCGCTCTGATGCATTCTAACTATCTCCAGCTTCAAATCGTGTCGAATACGCCCCATCGTAATGCGAAAAATCAAATGAACGTGTATCTCTAACAAATAGAGAGTACGGAGCATTAGAGATACCCAGAGTTGCATAGAATTATGTAATCGAAAGATATTGTGGGTATCCCTTGTCATGTTGTCGTGATGGTGTACCAGCTACCCGCCGTGACGGAGGTTAGCGTTCGCTCGCGACCGAGCCCCCCCCTCTCTCTCTCTCTCTCTCTCTCTCTCTCTCTCTAAACAGAATAACTAGATAATTTATTTTGAGAATGAAATGTTGTTAAACCGTATTCCTATGTTCTTACACATTTCAAACGAATTAGGAACATGTTTTGAAAGTTTTGCTGTTGATATTTCATGCCGATAAAAAACATTTAAACATTTCAGTAAATTTATTGATATCATTTTATGTGTGCTTGTAATTTTATTGTATATAAAGCTACTACACATATGTAAACCCGTTTTCGTAACCTAACCTCTCTCCCCCCCCCCCCCCCACTCACCTCAAAGTTTTATGTCTGTCAAAGTTAACTTTATTTGACTTTAGTCCCTATTGTTTTACACAAAGGTGTGAAACTATCGCACTGACAGGAAATCACTCTACGCTTGAACGCACAGAATACACAGGAATGAGGCAGGTAGATAATCTGTGTAACGATTGACCAAGAAGAATTCTACATGTATATCAAACAATTTTACTAATAGTTATATTAAATAATTGATTCATTTTACTGCGTTCTTTAACAGTTAAACGTGTTTAAGATGTTCCTTCCCGCAAAAAATCTCCATTATTAAGTAAACGAGAGAGAGAAAAAACACAACGAATTAAACTTTCTAAACACAGTAAATCAAGCATCACGAACATTGTAAAAACTTAACTGTTAGATATACTTCTTATTTTCTTTATTAAAAATAAAACTAACGAAACTTTGTCATGGAGGGAACACGTGGTAGAACTAGCGGGCTGATTTGATTGACAGGTGCAGCACGTGGACTCAAATCTGAAATTGCATGATGGATGCAATCACAGTGTACCATATTCTTTTATGAATACTAATTTTATGAATATTTAGAATTGAATATTACTATATTTCACATAAGTGTACGTTAAATTACTCCTAAACGCCCCACCTCTATATCTCTCTCTCTCTCTCTCTCTCTCTCTCTCTCTCTCTCTCTCTCTCTCTCTCTCTCTCTCTCTCTCTCTCTCTCTCTCTCTCTCTCTCTCCCCTCTTCTGTAAGGTGTTGAGCGATTAGACGAAGGCGTACGCGATTTAAACTTTTTCTTTTGTCGTGAATAGGTGTGAAAACCCTCAAGGGCATGTCGTCTTCTACCCTTTAATTTGTTAATCACTACATGTATACACAGAAAATGACCGTGACTTAAACTTTATATGTATACACAAGAACGCATACTGACACGTTATTATTCAAGGCGCTTTAAAGCAGCACCAACTTTATATTTGAATGATAATTTTATTATTGAATGGAAAAAATATTTGATAGTTGATTCCCGACATTTGTTCATTTCTCAATTTAAAACATACACATGTACTGACAGTTTACGGCGCTATGCGTGTCAACTTATAAAATGAGAAGATGAAATTGCTCTGCATTGATACGATGAAATATTTAATTTTAAGAGTGTTCTAAAAACAGAATTAACAACTAATAGAAATAATAACTGAAATAAGCACGTCAAATACAAAGATGTGTGTTCTTATTTACACATCACATAATTTATTCGCGTAATGTTGTGTTATGTTGTAATTCAAATGTAGTTTCCAATTTCACGAAATTCTATTTCATGAATATTATTTATTAATTTTATATTAATATGAACCACAATTTATTTACAATGCAGCTGTTATGCTTAAATCTGAAGTCGCATATTTGACGTGGATTTACGCGACCCGCATTGCCTGTAATGTACAGTACAGGTAAAGTAACAAGAACAAGCAGCAGCAGGAATAACGGTAAATTACACCGTCGTGGTGTCATCACGGTGGCAATCCATACCGCGATCAAAAACCGCGATGGTGTATCGCGGGAACGATAAAAATACCGTGACGGTAACGCGGGCCAATACGGGATCCGCGTTGCCTGTACTGTAGGAAGTTGATGCTTTGGTGATCAATTTTATATATATCAGAGATATGCATATTCAACGTTCAAATAATATATGAAAAAATGCAAGCTGTTGAACTGGTTTTTTCCCCTTAGAATATTGCTTATAGTGTACTCCTATTGTACGAATAACTCCTCCTTCAGTTTTCAAGATAGGAAGTTGATGCTTTGATGATCAATTGGACAAACATGTATACTAGAGATGTGGATATTGCTTTGATTTTATTTTTGATAATTAATGAAAAATAAATACCAGCTGTTGAACTTTTCTTGCAGAATATTGCATGTAGGGTACCCTATTGTACAAATTACTCCTCTATATATGGTACACCATTTCGAATTTCATTTTAGTGTTGATTATTGATTATGGATATAGTTCACCAGAAAGAAAACTTCCAATCGGTTTGCTGTCACTTTAACAACTTTAAACTCGTTCAATTTTTGTTTTAGAATTTAGAAAGGGTATTTGATTTAAAAATATTAAAAACGATTTCATTAACCCTGTTATTATAATACACTTGCACATACATTGCAAAAGCCACACTGCAGTACTTCGTGTGATTAATAAGGCCTGTTGGCCTCCTGTTATTTTTTGTCAACGCTTTTGGACAGAAACAAGCCAGTTCATGAAATGTTGACATTGGATCCTCAAATACACAATATTGCCGCACATCCCCCTTTAGGTTGCTAATTTATTTGTTCATAAGTTCTGGTGTTAGGGCAGGGCTCTAATGATTATTTAGGGTAGAGTGGTGTGATTTCGACCATTTTTTTGTTTGTATGATTTGTTAAAATATTTAACTGTACGTTATGCTACCTTTTTTTTAAATTTTATTTTTAAGAATAAGAAAGTTTATTGGATTCTCTAATTGCAAGTCTGAAGCTCTTAGTCTGAAAAAGAATCGGATGGACGACCTAGGACCCAGATCGTCTATCCAAATTTCTTGAATATTGCCATTTCGTACGCGGACGCAATACTCAACGAGACTTAAATTCTTAAGTTTTAACTGCTTTGAAAGGTTATATTGCTTTTCCGATCATTTTGAAAATGAATAAAAATGGTTAAAATTACAGTAAAATTACTGGCATCGGTCTTCTTCATGCGCGGATCTAGAAGGTGAAGGGTTCCCGACCCCCCCCCCCCCCTTGCAAAATTTCTTTCAATTACGTGTACATTATGAACTTCCCAAAAATATGCCTCGGACATCCCTTGACAAACTGAAATAATCGTCACACTTTTCAACCCCCATTCCGGAAAAAATTCTGATCCGCGCATGTTCCTCCTCTCGAGAAAAACTTATTCTTCAAAACCCCCTGTAAAATTTCCAGGATCTCCGCATATATTCTAAAAGATTCAATGGCGCTTGCGTTCGACAAAAATGCGAGTAAAATGTTTGGAAATTGTCTTTTTACCATCATACTTTGAATAACCACAGTCCCTCTCTGTGAATAAAATGCGGCGAATCAAACAATCAGATCAGACAACGTGTTAAGATCTGTATTTGCTTATAAACATGTAGTATAATACTTTGTTTCTTTTACTCAGTGTTTATACATCGAATATTGTACCATGTTCAGCTCTCAATTTTCTTGTATTACGTCACAAGCATGACGCAGCTACGACGGAAGACCTAATCGTTGCTTGCAACGAGCTCGTCTCTAGTTCGATAAATTTTCGTATACGGCGCACTAAACGACTTGCAACTTTGAAATAAATTTACTTGCTTATTACAAAGGCACAAAACGATTACTACGATAAGATAAACGGAAAAAGTGTTAAAATTTAACGATAAATCTTATAAGATTAACGCACAAAAGGATAGGATTAACGCACGATAGAACAGAATACACGCAAATTAGCATAGGGCTGATACACGATACGATATAATAGGATTGTAAGACATGTTTATCAGAGAAAGTCAGAGAAAGAGAGAGAGAGAGAGAGAGAGAGAGAGAGAGAGAGAGAGAGAGAGAGAGAGAGAGAATCGGTTTCATAGAACGAAAGTGTTTATCATAGTCTCGCAATCCCTTTTCCCATTTATTCTCTGCTAACTCTCTCTCTCTCTCTCTCTCTCTCTCTCTCTCTCTCTCTCAGCAAACATGTAGAAAGCGGATACATTTTAAGAAAGAGGGATAGAGAATGAAAGAATGGATGAGAAACATAAGTTTAAGCTTAGCTAGAAAATTCTAAGAGAGAGAGAGAAAGAAAAGAGAGCTATTGAAAGAAATGAGAGACGCGTTACATGTTAAGCGTAAGAGAGAGAGAGAGATAAAGAAAGAGAGAAAGAGGGAGAAAGAGAGAGAGATAATGTGAGAGAGAATTATTGTCTGGAAAATGCTCCAGAGTGAGTAAAGGATAGATATGGACAGAAAGAGAAAACAAGATTACATATTTTACAAAGAAGGTCAGAGAGAGAATAAAAGAGAGTGCTCTCAATAAGTTTAGTTTTTCTGTAACCAGAGCCGTTTTGATAAATCATTATTAATATGAAACATTATTATCTTTGTAGGAATAATATATTATTACAGTAAAGAAACATACTTTACATGAACGCATTTTATATAAAATTGCATATATGTATTGATATGTGGAATGAATGTGGTTGAATCCATTTTATTATTGTCATTCAACAGGTTGTGATTTTGAGACCTAGTCCCTCCACACAATGGAAACAGCAAGCACTCCATGTACATGTAAAGTGCACCAGTGTTCTAAATGTCCAGGTGACACAGAATACTATTGTAAATCGTGTTCATGTGATCTGTGTCCCCAGTGTAAAGAGAACCATGTAAAAGATCTCCAAACAATAGACCATGATGTTTTGTCATACCGTGATAAAATCAACTACATCCCAACACAAGAGATCTGTGTGAGACATCCTAGCCATGTTTATATAAAGTACTGTGAACCTTGTCAAGTTCCTGTCTGTTACCATTGCACACAACGTAGAAATCACCGACAATTAGATATTACAACATCCTATGACACAAAGCGACAACAACACAGAGGAACCATTCACACCATCAGAAGTGAGGCTCTCTTTTACAGACCTGTTCTCCTGCCACGAATCAAAACTGATTTCAAAGCCTGTCGCACAGAATTCTCCCTCTATCAATCAGAGATGTTAACAAAGGCCCAGACACTGAAGCATCTCATTGATTATATACAGAACGATTTCATGTGTAATGTGTTCTGTGATTTTGATTTCAAACACAGATGTTTAAAACAGAAGAAAGAAATGATCAGATATGTTGTCAGCCTACAAAGATATGTATACATATATGAACAGATGAAAGTAATCAGACCGCTACAATTTCTCTCCTCTATAAAGAAAGCCCTCTCCCAGATACACCCTACACTCCACACCAGCCAGCTCTCCATGACTGAGTCACTCAACAAGGGGGATGTGATGGAGTCACTGAGTGCAATCCAAATCACAGAGAGAGGAAACCGACGCGTAGGAAACCAGTGTCTGCTGAAACTGACGTCTGTTCCCGAGATCCATCAATCTCTCACAGTGACAGGTGTCTATTGTTGTTTACACATGTCCTGTGTGACATCAGACCGGGTCTGGGTCAGTGATCATAGAAACGATCTCATCTTGACAGACACAACAGGTGTCTCTCTACATCGTGTGGGGGATTCATGTCGTGATAATTTAGACGGATTACACACAGTTAACAGTGAGAGTGAACTAATTTATATAGATAGGAATGAAAACATCAACAAACTGTCAAAGGATATGAAAACAACCACCACATTTATAGAGAAAACAGACTCTACATGGAGACCACGGTGTGTGTACTGGTCCCCGTCCACTGGGGATCTACTGGTCGGGATATGTTATAGACATACAAATACAGGCAAAGTAACCCGGTACAACCAGAGTGGACAACTGACACAAACCATACAACACGACAACACAGGACTGAGAATGTATAGTGGACCTTACTATATAACAGAAAACAACAATGGGGATGTCGTGGTGTCTGACTATGACTGGTCTGGTGCTGTAGTGGTGACAGATCGTGGAGGAAGACATCGTTTCTCCTACACAGGACCTCCATCAGGATCAGGACTAGATCCACGTGGAATCTGTACTGACGCGCTGTCACATATCCTGGTGTGTGATGATAGAACAAAAACAGTACAGATGTTGGATAAAGACGGTCAGTTCCTTTCACATCTACTAACAAAATCACAAGATAAGGGTGAACCACGGAGTCTGAGTTATGATGTCAACACTCACCGTCTCTGGATTGGATCAGGGGACAACAACACAGTGGTTATATACAGGTATATCACCAGACAGGACGCTCTGACAGGTAAGTCTGAGTCATTATCATTGATGTAGTATAAATATGTTAGGTATCATACAAGTCTCAATGAGATATAAGTATATCTTAGTCATTTTAGTTATATCACACAAGTCATATTAAATTGTTAATTCAGTTTACATCTATTTTGTTTTGACTAATTCATAGATTAGTTATATATTCATGTAATTGTTATTCAATATTACATGTGTGTACATTTTAACATATGTAGTTTATTACTTAAACCTATTTAAATAAGAAGATGCAAATGTTATCATGGTTATGAAAAAAAGTTATTCGAGAGCAATTCATTTTAAGAAGTTATATAAGTTCGATAATTACTTTAAAGATCATATGAAACGATTTTTAACACTATGATTTTCTTTCATGAATATAAAGCTTGGTATAAACAAATGTTAAAATACATGATGTAAGATTTTTTTGCCTTTGCATGACTGAGAAATAACCGTGAAAACTGAGCACCTGAAAAAATTCTTGCCCGCTTATCGTTCTTGATTTTGTGGATTTATGACGTCACAAAGACCCACCGATGTAAACAATGCATTAAAACTAATGTAATTTTACAGTAGTTTATCGATTAAATTTTAGTAATTTTTGCATATATGAACGTGTCTTTCTTTTCAAATGAGATCATTTGATTTCGTAGTAGCCTACAGATGACTTAGTTTTAATTGGTCGTTAATGAATAAATCTAATATCAGCTTCTCACAAAAGTAAAATCATGGTGAAGATCCCGTACTGGAGTGGAAATTTAACGAAAGAAATGCTCAAACATTTACAGCTGATTAATGAATTATCCTTATCCTTTTGAAATAGAAACATCCTTTTCTTCTTCGGTACGTATAATGATTGAGCTGCATTTAAAGGGAATTAAAGCATTTAAATTGATTTGATTTATTTTGTCACATAAAAAAGTATATAAGGCAGGCCAATGAAAATGTTTGAGGCATTGTGTACATAGTTTGTATTTAAGAGCTGCTATAAAATGCCGCAAAATTATTCTCAAATTTTATTTCGAAATAATATAAATTTCTGACTTATTGATATATACATGTAGCAATATCTTTTGAAAATACTTTGTGTACACGTGTATTAACGTTTTATTAAATTAGATCGCGGAAATATGGCATTTAAGGATTTAGAAATGTATCGGTAAAATAAATCGGTTGTTTGATAAAAATAGTTGTGAACGAATGTGAAGATAATCAACAGATTCTATTAAGAACATGCATGCAAGCATCAATAATGATAAAAAACCCCGAAAGAAAACATTGCGGAAGAAAGTGAGATAAAAGGGATCTGTGAGTAAACACCGCACATACACGTTTTAAAATCAAAACACCGCACATTCAAGTACACGTTTCAAAACCAAAACATTTGAAGAAATTTCTCTTAGACTAAAAATAATTAAATGGTAACATATTTGTGAATTTGAAAGTGAAACAAGCAATATAATCGTGAAGCGAATGAGGCACAATGAGTTTAGAAAAAAAATCTTAATGAATTGCATGAACGTGCAAATGGGAAAAAACGATCAGACTTATTTTTGAATTTGTCAATTTCATTAAAAAGATCAAAATAAAACATATAAATATGCTTATATTAAAATTATATTATACTTGCATGTGGATCTATGAAGAAAATCATTTATTCTCCTTACAGTCTCGAAACTGAATATCATTATGTACTCGCTATTACATGGACATAAAAACGCACACGATTTCATTTCTTGAGAGAAAAAATACTGACGTGGTTGATTATTGTATAATATATAAAATAGTATTTTTTTTCTTTTAAAATGCTGCAAAATGACATGGATATTTGTATTCACAACATAGCTTTATAAGGCGATTGGGTCTTATTGACGTCATAAGCAAGGGAGGTAAGCCGAGTAAGTCAATGTTCCTTTTCCCGATTAAGTAATTTTGATCGACTGTGGCGCTCACATTTTGCATAAAATATCCAAAAAACAATGTCAGTCTTATTAAATAGGCACTTATGAACTCTTCCCGTATATAACTCAATATTGTCAGGATATCGTTTCATATGACCTTTAAACAGAAATTTATATAACATAATATATTTACTTTAATCAGAGTAATGAATTAAATTAATCTACTCATTGTAACAATACAGGATTAGAACTCTATGTTTGATGTTTGTAGATGAAAGTTGTATAATGGAGTCACTGAGTGGAATCCCAACCCCAGGGACAGAAAAACCACAGCAAGGAAACCAGCGTATGCTGAAACTTTTGTCTTCCCCCGAGTTACTTCACTCTCTCACAGTGATAGGTGTTAGTCGTTGTTTACACATGTCCTGTTTGACATCAGACAGCGTCTGGGTCAGTGATCATAGAAACAATCTCATCTTGACAGACACAACAGGTGTCCCTCTACATCGTGTGGAGGATTCATGTAGTGATTTATATGGAGGGTTACACACAGTTAACAGTGAGAGTGAACTAATTTATATAGATAGGAATTATAACATCAAGAAACTGTCAAAGGATATGAAAACAACCACCACATTTATAGAGAAAACAGACTTTACATGGAGACCACGGTGTGTGTACTGGTCCCCATACACTGGGGATCTACTGGTCGGGATGCGTTATATACATACAGAGACAGGCAAAGTAGCCCGTTACAACCAGAGTGGACAACTGACACACACCATACAGCACGCTAACACAGGACGGGGGCTGTATAGAAAACCTAACTATATAACAGAGAACAATGGGGATGTCGTGGTGTCTGACTATATAGACTCTGGATCCGGTGCTGTAGTGGTGACAGAGCGTGGAGGAAGACATCGTTTCTCCTACACAGGACCATTAGGATCAGGACTAGATCCACGTGGAATCTGTACTGACGCGCTGTCACACATCCTGGTGTGTGATGATATAACCGACACAGTACAGATGTTGGACAAGGACGGTCAGTTCCTGTCACATCTACTGACAGAATCACAAGAGATGGGTGTACCATGGGGCCTGGGTTATGATGTCAACACTCACCGTCTCTGGATCGGATCAGAGGACAACAACAAGGTGTGTGTCTACAGGTATATCACCAGACAGGACGCTCTGACAGGTAAGTCTGAGTCATTATTATTCACATTAATTAGATAGAGATCACTAAGACACACAGTCTGTGGTAATTATCAGTCAATAAGATGCATGTAAGACATGTTTATCTATATGATTGTTTGTCAACACAAACCGCTCATTGTTACAGTGTTAACTGTATCTACCAGTCATTGGGATTCATTTGTTTATCTAAAATAAATAGAAATTATCCTTGTGATAATTTATGCATATCGTGATTCAGTCAAATGTCATTATAATTAGTTATTAATTTGTAATTTTTTTTGTTACGAGTACATATTGAATTGATTTACTTAATTACATAACTATCAAAGCAAATGTCAATGAAATAAGGTTATTTATATTTGTAAATGTAGCTCTCTCTTTATTTAATTTATTTGTAGTTGTGTACAACTCGTTACAGCTGATTAATGCCTTTGTAGATGAACACACACCCTGTCCTGATGTCATGTACAGCTCAACAAACGCCGTAGAATGGAGATAGCATGAGTATTGATAGGTTGTAAATATTTCTGTACAAATCTAGCCTGCTATCAAAACCACACATGTTGTTTGTCACTTTGTTAAACATCTGGAGCTGAAATCGACCTGTGTATAATTCCCATGGACTGTAATAATGACTCCTTTTTATTCACACGTTGTGATCATCCAAACATGTCTGTTGCTATAGGTAATCTGAATGTCATGGAAAACGGAGTGCAGATATAAATTTAATAATCATTTATTATTTATTAGTGTTTAGATTTATACTATCTAAGACTTACTAGTGATCCGAATAATGAGTGAGATCTTAGACTCCAAATCGAGAATGCCCAGGAATTCGAGAAGGTGGCTCTGGGCAACCTACAACAGGAAATCGACCTCGAGAGGAAGAAACTCAGATCCACTAAGTCTGGTTACAAGGCTCGACTCAAGCAGCTCAGCACAGCAGTGGAACACGAGGATGCCAAATTGAGCGACCTTCAGAGGTGAGTTTTGAGCTACAGTGTGGTGTTCTGTCTCAGGGAGACAGAAGACTGAGACAGTGAGGGTCAACAAACAGTAAACTCAAGAGAAAAGCAACTATTTCAATGATCATATTTTTAGTCGTCATTTTACCTCGATAGATATCAATTAACACTAATATTTCTAAGATACTAGTGTACAGAGCTAGTATTCAGGTCTTACAATATATAAATAGTGCCTGTTTGGGAGGGTAACAGTTGAAATTGACACCCCGAGAAAACCATTGTCAACCGACGCGGAACGGAGGTTGACAATGGTTTTCGAGGGGTGTCAATTTCAACTGTTATCCTCCCAAACAGGCACTATTTATTTTGTTATACTGAATGTCTTAATTTATAAGAAAATTTTACTGCTTTTATATAGGAATAACGTGAATTCTACAGCGAACCGTACGCGCATAATTTTCGCGCATGTAACATTTTTTAATGTTTCCCGTTGCTAAGTGCGTTGCTAACGCTGAGGGTAATAGAAAATATTATTAACTGCGTCTTAACCAATCAGATTTCAGTATTTAACATAAAAGTATAACAATATGGTTTAGTTCTACATAACATTAAAATTGATGCATTTTATACAGAGCTATAGCGAGGATGAGCTACATTGTGGTGTTCTGTCTCAGAGAGACAGTAGACTGAGATAGTGAAGGTCAACGAACAGTAAACTCGAGATGAGAGCAACTATTTTAATGATAATTTTTTCTCATCTAGACCTCAATAGACACCAATTATCACTAATATTGCTAGGTGCTGATATGGAAATCCTTCATTTTAACAGTATCACTGTTTTTTAGGCCTATTTAAATTAATGTTTATTTTCTCTAGAGAGATTTTGTTATACTGGTATAAAGGTTATTTGGTTCATTTGTATATATACATGGACTAGTGTACAGAGTTAGTATAAATGTTACAGAATATGGTTCAGTTGTACATAACATTAGTATAAATACATTTTTTATACAGAGCTATAGAGATGGTGAGAGCTGTCAATGACAAACTCAGAGAGAATCTGGACAATGAGCGTCGATCACTCCTCGAGAGTACAGACTGAGAAAACTCAATATTTGAGGACATACAGCTTGAGTTCTTTCGCAAGGAAATAGCCAATCAAATTGAACTTGGTCAATAGTAGTTCCATATATATAAAGGCAATTTTTTTTCTTTCTTCCTTTTTGGCACCTATTTTAGGCCTATAGTTTTGATTTTGGACTCAGTGGCTAGAAGAATTAATACTTTTATGGAATTGTCACACTAATTTCAATGAAACTATTTTTTTTAGATGCGCATGCTGCAACTTCCTGGATGGTGCTGAGCCTGTCAACATGTGGAACCCACGTGTACTTGGGGGTAAGTATGTTTACTCTGAATTATCTCTCTTAGAAGCCGCATAAGGCGCTATTTTTCTGATCTAAAATTTTTCTTGAAGCATTTAACTAAAATTTCTCTTTCATGAATTATATGCTGAGAGTATAGTTAATTAATTAACTTAATTAAAGCTATATAGTAACATATAGTGAAATTCATTCCTTGCGTGAGACCTAAAGAGAAACATGTAACTTTTATTTTAACTGCATTTTTTCCGAATTTCAGGAGTTGTTTCCCTTGCTTAAGATCAACAATGGCGGATAAACAATGGGGGATGCTGTCTTGTCACCATCGGTGAAATTTGATACCTGTATACCTGTATTTCTACCAATCGTCTCAGTCCTCTTTGTTGTGTACATGAGACAGGTAAGAAAATCAAGATAATTGTTTGCAATCATTTTAATAAGATAAACAATGAAAAATGTAACATATTTACATGAACAGAGCACCCCATAAAAGGACATGTCACAATTTTACACAGTCACGCTCATCATTCACACATTACCATACATTCAGTGCACATTATTAAAACAGAGCAATCATTAAATGTAATAAAAAATTCACATGATATAAATATAATAAATTACAAACATTTCATTCATGCTAACTACGCCCCCACCCCACCCACCCATGATAACACCCCCAACACCCCCAACCACACTTAGCTACTTCCTGTTTAACTTTGGATCTGTAAGTGACTTAAGTGTCTTAATTTAGACTTTTTATCATACAGCTGATTACTTTTTAGATCGGTAGAATTTTCTTCGGAATTTATATTTTAATAGTTTTTGTTTCATTTTAAAGTAATTTTGCCTATTTTGCTGTTGTTTTAGATGGTGGACCACTCTACTTCCTTTTACAACAGGTGCCCCTACATATTCACAAAGTTTCAATGTTGAATTTTCATGACCCTGATTGAGTGAGTGCACAACTTTATGTATTCTACCTCAAAGTTTCTACTACAAGTAATATATTTTGGATTTGATTTTAGATATGTTTGTAGCAGTTTAAGTACTCGGTCCTGCATTTAAGATTCAGGTCCAAGGCAAATCTCTGCATGGATTCTCTCATAGCTTTTGTTCTTCCAAGAAACATGTGACTGCTGAATGGAGTCTTAGCAGTCTGTTTTCTTTGAGAGTCAAAGAAGTGGCGCAGGTCTTCAAGGTTTTCAATCATATGCCCTTGGTTTTCAGATGCACCGGAAGAAGCGGCACTATCTCCATCACTGGTAAAATGGGAAATGACGAGTGGACCGTCATCACTTTGCAGCTCACCGATGCATTCTGTAGCCCATCTCTTTAAATCTCTAATAGCGGTCTCTGGAGGAATGATTGCAGTGCAGTCTTCATGTCCTGGACAGGTAACTTCCTTTCCCTTGGTTCTAAGATGGGTGCTGTTCTTGCTCAGTTTATTGCCACTAAACACTGCCACAACAACTTCTTCGTAACATTTACACTTAAAGTGTATCTCACTTGTGTGGCAGCTTGGAATGGTGTTTTCCCGATCGCTCTTGAATGTCCTGCCCTATTTTCTTCAAGCTGTTTTTGTTTACATCAGTGATGAATTTGCCTACTGTGTTGCAGGTCTGATGAATGTAAGTGGCTGATGCTGGTTCGGTGTTGGCGCCAAGAAGCATCCCACGCATACCCCCTGTTGTAAGGCTGCTACCCAAGTGGCCGACAGCCATGGACAGATCAAGCTGTGTGGCTCTTTGTCTCCTTCCAGATCGACTGACTTCCTCGTACTTGTTTCAAGACCCAGCTCAAGTCAGTTTAAGTCAGAGTCTGCATTATCTAATACTACAGTATCAAGATCAGCTTTTCTTGGTGTAAGGCAATAATGGGTGTAAACATGGGGAACTGATGACAACTTATGGATACAGGTAGGAATATAGGTCAAGAGGTCCCTTTGGGTATGGGCAACTCAATTGAGGGGGGGGGGGGTAAATATGGGAATCTGACAGTCTGAATGTAGGTCAGGAGGACACGGGTATAATTAGTCAAATGGAATGTCCAATCATCAGGTCTACTTTCCATAAATTTTGAATCAGTAAAGAGAAAAGTCCAAATATATAAGCTTTAAAAGGTCTATATTTGGTAATGTCTAATAATTGCCCCTGATTTTATTCAATTTTAAAATAGTATTATATAAAAAAAAATCTTTATAAATCGTTATACAGAGGATGCTTTTAAATTTAATCTTAATATCAGTGATTATTATTAGTGATTTATTTTGATGTACGTCCTGTGTAAAATATGCAGACATTTTCCTCAGGACGCATGATTTCATTATATGTGCATCCCAAAGGACGCAATAAATTTAGAAACACACATACACATTTTCTCACTAAGAAATTCCAGAACATTGATTGTTCCTTTCTGAACTTATTAACTAGACGCCCGAAATGTTCTGAAAAAAACCCCTCCGAAAGCAGAAATCTTATTGGTCTACACTTTGTGATTAACCAATGAGATTACATGATTCATGACATTACAGGGGGAATTTGATGTCAATCCCCATGCCACCAAATAAAAACAGATAAAGCTTCTCCCAAACCATGGTAGATTAACCAGAGTTTATGAAAAAGTAGACAAGGTGATAATCTGAAATTAAAAACAAAAAAGAGGTTCATGCTGATAAGAACGCTGATCCAGAACTTTGTAAAATAAAATATGGACTCATTGTTTTCGGCTTGGGACTCATAGTTACGATTAAGAGGAGTATTCTGGACCAACAAAGACCATTTTCAAAATGAATCACTGATTATTCATTGGCTGTTTATATATGACTTCATCTTAATGTAAGTAAATAAGCTAAATCCCGCAATTTTGCAACAAACGAAAATGTTGTCATTGTTTTCTTAATATTTAACATTTTGATGTAAAGAGCACAGGTCTGCTCAAGTACAATTTTAACATGTGTTTTTGTTCATAAAATTGTACATATCATACTAAAAATCGGTATTTGATTAAGCCTGCACTCGATGTTTCCCAGTCAAAAAAACCTTCGGAAAGCACCCATATTTTCCTACAAAACATTGGTTTACCGGTATTTAAAGAAGACAACCTTCATGACTCACTTATTTTCAAAATGATTTCAACTTTCTGCCACCTTATTTCTAAAGATATTTACAAAACTTGAATTTGGGGGCCAGAAAAGCATACTAATGTATATGGTCCTTTTCTTTATCTTTATGCAGAACTCTTCTTCCCAAGAAGATTGAAAACATTTAAAAAAGTTTGAATATGGCAACAACTTCTTAGATGAAATTTATTGATCAATCTGAGATTTTGGTTTTATAGAGTTAAAGTTTGTGTCCAGAGTCTGGAGAAATCTCTCAAGGAACTACTGAGTGAACTCAAACAAACTCCGATGCCACTCGTCTTAGAGTCGGACACAGTGGACAGTCTGACGAGTCGACCCAGTGCTCAGGCCTTGAACCAGCGAGTGTTACATCACAACTCAGAGTTGACCAACTTTGTATCTAGAGTCTAGACTGCTGGAGGAGAAAATGGAGCTATGCAACACACTGGGGCGTCTAGAGGAGGAGATCTGGAGATACAGGCAGAGAATTAAAGAGCACAGGTCTGCTCAAGTACAATTTTAACATGTGTTTTTGTTGTACATATCATACTAAAAATTGGTATTCGGTTAAGCCTGCACTCGATGTTTCCTAGTCAAAAAACCCATCGGAAAACACCCATATTTTCCTACAAAACATTGGTTTACCGGTATTTAAAGAAGACAACCTTCATGACACACTTATTTTCAAAATGATTTCAACTATCTTCCACCTTATTTCTAAAGATATTTACAAAACTTGAATTTTGGGGGCGAGAAATGCATAATAATGCATATAGTTCTTTGAATATTTTCTTTTATCTTCTCAAGAAGATTGAAAACATTTATAGAAGTTCAAATCTGGCAACAACTTCTTTGATGAAATGTTATTGATTAAACTGAGATTTTGGTTTTATAGAGTTGAAGTTAGTGTCCAGAGTCTGGAGAAATCTTTCAAGGAACTACTGAGTGAACTCAAACAAACTCGGATGCCTCTCGTCTTCGAGACGGACACAGTAGACAGTCTAACGAGTCGACCCAGCGCTCAGGCCTTGAACCAGCGAGTATTACATCATAACTCAGAGTTGACCAACTTTGTGTCTAGTCTAGACTGATGAAGGAGAAGATGGAGCTACGCAACACACTGGGGCGTCTAGAGGAGGAGATCTTGAGATACAGGCAAAGGGGTACCGAACAGCAGGTATGTTAGTCTGTAAAAAAAGGCAGAGAGGTGCCGAACAGCAGGTATGTTAATCTGTGTCTGTGGATGAAGAAACCAGGTTCCAAACATCGTTTATGTTAGTCTTTAGATAAAGGGTTCCCAACATCAGGTGTGTGAATTTGGAGATGAATAAAGGCTATGAGTAATGAAAGAGGGATTCTGAATGTCAGGACCTGGTATGTAAATCTGGAGCTAAATGTAAGACTTAAGGTATGTTAGTCTGTGGATACAGGCAAAGGGGTTCCGAACAGCAGGTATGCTAGTCTGTAGATACAGGCAGAAGGGTGTTGAACAGCGGGTATGTTAGTCTATGGATAAAGAAAATAGGTTCCAAACATGGTCTTTAGATAAAGGTTTCCTAACATCAGGTGTGTGAATCTGGAGATGAATATAAGGCTATGAGTAATGAAAGAGGGATTCTGAATGTCAGGACCTGGTATGTAAATCTGGAGCTAAATATAAGACTTTGGGTAAATAATGAGGGATTCTGAATGTCAGGGACAAATGTAAGACTGTGGATAGAGAAAGAGAAATTCTGAATGTCAGACAACAAGTAAGAAAATTAGATGCTTCATAATCAGGGTTGTAAGTTTGTAGAAAAATGAATACCTAGGAGTGAATTAACCATGTTAGTTGAGACATCTGACAACAGGAGCTTGACCAATGTCGGGGCGACTTCAGAGTGAAACAAGACCGAAGGTCAGGCATCGCTGGAGTAAGGACAGAGGGGGACAGGGAAAGGGTATGGAATAAGAGAAAGAGAGAGAGAGAGAGAGAGAGAGAGAGAGAGAGAGAGAAAAGAGACAGGGGATTATAATACAAACACTGGCAGTGAAAGTAAAAAAAAACCACATCCATATACTGTAGACGTATTTTTTTCCACGGGGTCATAATTCCGCGGAATCACAATATCAATTTAATCCGCGGGTAAAAATTTACGCGGATTCTTTGAATGAAAAAAAAAATTTGAATAATTAATATAGAATTTAGTTCTGAGCGATTTTCTTTACCGAGAATTTTTCCAACTTTGGACTTAAATTGTAAGAACTGTTCACACTGTGAACAGTAATTATCGGTTTTGCACTGGTCGGTAGTCATAAGTTAGCCGTCAAGATGTTACGACGCTGGCTAAAATCGTCTTATGAAACACCACATGATGAATATTTACCAATTCATGGGTTCACATGTCGTTTAAATTGTGAGTTGATCAGTTTTATCAATTAAAAGTCAGAGCACAAAGGGATCTAAAAATTGCAGTAAAAACACGGGTCTTAGTTTAAAGTTAATTGGGTCATTGAAAGACAGACCCGCTTGGGGCTATTTGTCGTCTGACACGTGCCGTTATCTCAAGCTGAGAGAAAGTTTAAATTTCATGCAAGTAAATTTACAGAAAATTCAAATCTTTAGAAGATTAAATTATTTATTATGTGAATTCTCAATACAAATTTGTTTCAAATTGACAGTTTGCATAGATAAAAACGATATACATTGGGTACACGTATGTGCAAGTGTTATATAAAGTAGTAACTTCCGATTATCCTTATTCATGTAATGCAATTTCAAAATTTCATTCCAAAATGCACTTTAAGTACACTGTGAAAATATTCAGCGGAAAATGTGTGCCCGCGTTCATAGCGTAAATTAATACCACGCGGACAAAAGTACGTCTACAGTATTCATTATATTTAATATTTGAAGTTTGAACAACATTTGTTATATTGATACCTGTTTACTGTGATTAAATTCTGATGACGGTAAATCTGTATTTAGATCCAGCGTCTGTACGGGAAGTACCTGCTAGCGGACAGTTACAGGAAAGCCCTGGTCTACCAGAAGAAGTACCTGCTCTTGTTACTGGGGGATTCCAGGACTGTGAGCAGACCACTTTGGCTCTGATTGCCAGGATGGGGGTCTACCCCTCCCCTGAGGACCTGCAGCGAGGGACCAGGCCCCGCCGACCGGTCACTGCATTTAGGAGTGCTGCCAGGGTGGTGGTAGCCGTAACTAGGTCAGTAGGTCAGACTGGACACCATGTTCAAGAGTTTCGCCTCATTGGTAGTGTGGTAGTGGTTCAGCCTAGATATTTATTTGTTTTTAATTTTCCTGGAGAAATGTACTATAATGAATATTTTGGATGTAAGTTAGCTATGTTATGAAAGGTAAGGGAAGCACATTGATATGTATCTTAACATCTGCAGTAGATTTCTCTCCCTTTACTGTTCTTGCTGGATGCAGTCCTTGGTCAGGAAGTGGAAGAGAGCCACTAGAGTGGAATCCCCCGTGATTGGGGGCACAGTCGACCTCCAACAAGGTGACCTAGTGACATAATTCTACATTTTTAGCTCACCTGAGCTGAAAGCTCAAATAAGAATTGATGATCATGTTTTGTCCAGCGTCCGTCCATCTGTCTGTCTGTAAACTTTTGACATTTTCGACTTTTCTACGGAAGCACTGGACTGATTTCAACCAAAATTGGTGCAAAGCATCCTTAAGTTAAAAGAATTTATATTTGTTAAAATGTAGGGCCATGCACGCTTTCAAGGGGAGTTGATTAAAATTCAATGAAAATTTGTTAGTATTTTTCGAAAATCTTCTCCCAAAGAAATGTTTTGGCCAAACAAGCTGTTATTTGTTTAGAAAGAATCCTTGAGGAGTGTAGATTCTAGTTTGGGCACATCATGATCCCTAGGGGTAGGGTGGGGCCACAATGAGGGGTCAAATATTTATATATGAATATGTAGAATAGATTTCAAAATCTTCTCTGAACTGATATACAATACACTAGAGGAGAAGCCGGCAGCGGGATGTAAACAATCTACCCAGCTCTAGGAATCCAGTGCTCTTACAGGTGTAGTAGACAATGAATAGCACAAAGTAAAGATGCATAGGTACAATCAACATGCATAGTTTCTTTGCATATATTATTAAATTCACTATGTTAAGAATAAATATGAGTACATTCCATTTTGGGAATATATAGGGAAAATCTTTTAAAGATATTCTTCTCAAGAATCGATCGGGCAGATAAGCTTAAACTTGTTTGAAAGCATTCTCTGTTAGGTTAGATTAAAGTGTGATAAAATCGTAATCCCCGGGGATAGATTGGGGCTATTCGGGAGGAAAGGGGTTCAGATAGATATGATTATTAAGAATTATTCTGAAAGAATCTTCTTCTCTGAAACAGATCGGGCAGAAAATCGGAAACTTGTGTAGAAGCTCAATATGTGATATGACTATAAAACCATCTTGTTTCAAATGGGCTCAATGAAAAACTTAAAAATAGGCAGGGGAATTTTTTTTATACAGGATCTATTATACTACATTTTTGGATATTTTGTATATGATGCCATAAAGCTTATCTTAATATGTTTATTGTTGCTCAGGTGAGCGATGTGGCCCATGGGCTTATTGTTTTTATAGACTTTTTAGTCGCATACTCATATCATAGGTTGTTAATTATCAATTGATGATCATTTTCAGTATGGAATAATAGATTTTCACTCCAATGTAAAATTTATAGAACCATTTTAAGAAGAATAAATTTACAATTTGGTGTTTTACTTAATTTTTACATAAGTAAAGAAATTACATGATAATAAACATTTTTCTTTCATGGCACAAGTCCATTCCACAGAGTGATCAAGTTGACTGTAAAACCACGTCTGATTGTAATAAGACACGTCTCTTTATTTACAGGTTACGCTCAACTCTAACAGTTTCTCACCACTCCGCATCAACAAACAGTCACGACTGAACAACTCGGCTTCGGACCCATCAACAGTCAAGCTTCATCGCCCCTCCATTTAAGTGTTCATTAGTCTACATACAGTCCGTCCTATTTGTCTTCCAGCTTTACTCAGAGAGGCCTCCTTAATAGAGCTTCTCCATATCACTTACTAGGGGGAGCCTCTAGTGGTTACCATGTCAACAGCAATGGAGTAACCAATGCGAGCTCTTCTTATCAGTCAGTGGGAGGGGTTTTGTTAGTTACTATGTCAACGGCAATTTCTCTGTCCATACCACTCTGCCCACGTGGGACTAAAGCAGCAAACCACACCCACTTCTGAAAACTCAGGTGCTAGAAGGTGAGCTAATTAAACCAGAGATGTAAGACAGAAAATACTTAAGGTGGTATGGGACACCTGTTGATAATAATGGGTATAACAGTACATTATAATCAAAATACTTTAACTGGTTAAGAGTTTAGAGATTTTACAATATTTTATTGCAAAATATGTTTTGAAAATCTTTTCAAAGTTAATAAAAACTATAAAACCTCCTTAGATGTTTAAATGTAAAACTTATTTCATGCAATGTCATGTCACAAAATAAGGTGTTTTTTTTTCATTTTTTACAAAAAAATTAGCTGCTCTTCTTCTTCTAACAAAAGTTGGTCACTCATCTCTAATACGTCAGGATCAGAAAGGCCTCGTTCAATGCCGACTACATCTCTCAACTGAACTCGAACATCTGCATCAGAGACTCGGCGGGATGTATTCCGGTGAGTGAGAGTGAAGGTTCAAGTCTCAAAAGAGATGCCATGGTATTGCAGTAGGTCAGGTCTAAAACCAAGAATATTTTCAAAATTTGATATCAGCTGTTGATATTTTTTGACTGTAAACTAGTAATCATAACAAATTATGATTCCAATTATATCACTGCTTATTTATTTTAAAAACAAATAACAGTCTCAAACAAAACTAATAAAAATCATTGTTTTCATCAAACACATTTTCCTTTTGATTTATAACCCAGTCGGTTCGAAAAAGACATGGTTTAGAAACACCCAAATTGATTTCATGTTGCACCATGATTTAGACACACCCTTTTTGAGTTCATGTTGTACCATGATTTAGACACACCCATTTTGAGTTCATGTTGTACCATGATTTAGACACACCCATTTTGAGTTCATGTTGTACCATGATTTAGACACACCCATTTTGAGTTCATATTGTACCATGATTTAGACACATTTTCATTCAAAAAGGCAATTTTGATGAATTTCAGTTAGTCAAACAAAGACATGATTTTGACATACTCCCAGTCAGTCAGAAAAAGTACATGTTGAACCATATTCAGTACATTTATAATTACTTTAGTATATGTCAGGCTTGGGGTGAATTACATTGTAAAGTAATGCACTGCATTACCATTACTTCATGAATATGGGCATCAAATTACCATTACTTGATTTTCTTGAAGTAATGCATTACATTACCATTACATGAGTAAAGTAATGCATTACCATTACCATTACTTTGTTAATTTTTTCAAATGTTTCAAATATAAAACACTCTTTAACATATCTACAGGTTCATGTTCAGTATCAGTTTCAAATTCAATTACTTATGCAAGATTCATTCTTTGTTTGCTCAATATTTTATCATCTTGTGGCATTATAAACAACATATGACAAAAGTAAATGTATATATATATAGACATTTGAAATTGTACAATATCAGGTATGAAAAAGAGACACAGAAGTACATGCACAACAGAAAACAAATTATGATTATTGATTTTTATCATGGATGGACAGTGTATTAATTTTGTTTTTAAAAGTGCATGTCTGTCCTCTATTCGTCATGGGAAGGGAATTGTGGATATAATAGAAGAATACATGAATCTTGTATTTTCTATCATGCAGTCCAAACTATACAACAGAGAGAGAGAGAGAGAGAGAGAGAGAGAGAGAGAGAGAGAGAGAGAGAGAGAGAGTGTGAGAGAGAGAGATAATACTTTTCAAATGGGTTATAATATTGGAAGTGATTTTGATTTTTATCATGGATGGGCAGTGTATTAATTTTGTTTTTAAGGGTGCATGCCTGTCCTCTATTCTATTGGGACATGGTCAAGGGAAGGGGATTGGGGTGTATAGCACTTCTTATAACAATATATTGTTTTGATACTTATAGATTATCCTGGGGGCATTGTGTGTTGTTGATACATTCTTTACTGAAGTGCAAACTAATTGGAGTAAATTGTTTAAATGATTTCAAACGCTTAATAACAACACTCTCATAAATGTTATGGAATTGTGTTGTTATATCTAGTTATATTAACAATTTAAAAATGAACTTTTAAAAAATCTTTTTATACAATACAACTAAAACATGTTTATCTCAAGAATTATTTCTTTCTTCTTTTAAAATAATTTTAATCAAATACAATTCCAGCTATTCACTTATTCATCACATTTTTTAAAGTGAGCATGCATAAATGAGCATAGTAATGCAAAGTAATGCCATGTAATTCCAGCATTACACTACATTTTGGAAAGTAATGAATTACATTACCATTACTTGTAATGCTAATTTTGTGGCATTACACATTACTAGCATTACTTTGAAAACAGGTAATGCATTGCAATGCATTACCATTACATTTAGCATTACCCCAAGCCTGGTACATGTGCACTTCATTCTTTCATCATCTTATTGAGGCTGATTTATAATTTATAAATCATGTTTTCGCATTCTCAACTTGAAATAAAAGTATGATATATGGCTTAATTGTAATACCTTAAATAATATAATGTCAATTATCGGAGATCCAAATGTTTCACCTAAAACTTTTATATGATGACCGTTTTAAGTATGAGTTTAATATTAAATGCTGTATTATGATTCCATCTATATTGACACTTACTGTTATTATGCAATAAAACTCTCTAGAGGATGACATACTTCAACCGTCAACAAATTCTTAAGCCACAACTCCAGTAACACAGTATATACTGTGTGTATATCAAAAGAGGCCAGGGCTTTTCTAGACATAGAGTGTGTCGGGATAGGCTAGCCCAGTAGTGCTGATATCAACAGGCTCTTTGAATCTTATTTGCTATGGTGTATACTCTCTGAAATTTTCTTTCTTTGCTATTGTTTGAAACATTAAGGTTATAAAAAAAAATTCTATTACCTTTAAGGAGTTTATTAGATTAGAATTATCCAGCTGTGAATATGGTTATCAGGTTTTTAGGTGATATCAAAAATCTTTGAGATATTTTGCCTATTTATAGACCATAAATTTTGTTATTTTTCAGGTACTCCAAGATCAAGGTATCTCCTTGGAGATAGGCCTGAGGTCCAGAGATCCTTGTTATAAGTTTGTCGTCACTGTGACCTTGTTATTGGCTCCATACTCTCTGATGTTGGACAACAACATTCTTTGTATCTGCAATAATCATAAGTCCTGCAATTTCAGGAACCAATAAATGGAATGTAAATTATTGTTAAGTTGGGACCAAATGTTTTATATTTTATTGTTCTTATAAACGATTCAATATCATGGTGTTTGATGATTTATTTAAGCTGAAGCAAATTTTGAACTCATCCAATGATTGCACAGGGCACATTCTGTGCTGCTGTTTACATATTGTTAAGACAGTCCAGTTCAAGTTCATAATGTGCTGTTTTGTACCTATTGTTAAAATACCTAGTTATTATTAATTATGCAAAGGCTATAGCAATATTTTTATGGTATTAATGTCAGAGTTTTATATGGAGAAATGTAGACATAGAATTATTATGTTTTTATGGTGTATGATATTTGTTTCATATTTTATTGGATCATTGCTGTTTAAAACTAGTCCTTACTGTCTGTGATTAAACATTAATAGCTATGTGTACCTACCATGTAAATCTATCAACCCCCTCCAACCCCCTCTACACTCCACCCCCCTCATATAATCTGTCTACCTGCAATACAGAGGGATTTATTATATATATATATCAATAGTACAGCAATTCTGCCCTTTTATCAATAGTTTTCTAATTTTATTTGTATAAGCTAATATCTGGAACCTGTTTTATCTTGTCATCGTTGTAACGTTGACAACCTACTGCCTTTTTTGATTCTCATAATTTGGCCAAATACTCAAACTATTCCACAGAAGCATGAGTATATACTAGGTACATGTATCTTGAAAAACTATACGGTTCAGTTTAAGTTGTTCTCTATATAAAACTTACCCAATATCAAAGATCTTAATGCGATGGTAAAATCTGCATAAATCTATAAATCATTGTCAGGTCTATCATGTCAGATGTTATAATCTTTGATGAAATCCCTTCACATCTATACTGTCAATATAAGGGAGTTTATCCATGCCTATCAAATATATCTGACTAGATATAATGGTATCAGTAGAACACCCTTTGTTTTATTTATTGTCTATCGCATAACATGTAACTAGGATCATTGTTTAATGACAAGTGGATTATTGTACAATATTTGTCATGTGTTTATGTTGTATGATATTTGTTTCATACCCCCCAATATAATCTGCCTACCTGTCATGCAGATAATTCATTGTATATAAGCAATAGTCCAAAAGTTCTGCCCTTTATCAATAATTTTCTGGTTTTATCTGTATAAGCTGTTGTCTGGAGACTATTTTATCTTGTCATCGATGTAACATTGACTCTATTGCCTTTTGTATAAGAAACTTGCAACATGAACGTATAAATGTCTTTTAAAAATCGACTGCTTTGTTTAACTTAAAGGGGTTCTGTAAAATAAAATTAACCCAAAATCAAAGATCTTAAATGCTATGGTAAAATTTGCATATCTTCAAAGCCCTTGTCAGGTGTAACATGTCATATGTTATAATCTTTGATGAAATCCCGTCACATATTTTTATAATGTCAATACAAGGGAGTGTATATATGCCTATCAAATATATCTGGCTATATATATAATAGTATCATTAGAACATCATTTGGTTTATTTATTGTCAATTATATAACGTATAACTAGGATCATATATTGTTTTATGATAAGTGTATTAATGTACAAGTTTTGCCATGTATTGGAATGTATATTTCGATGCTGAATTGAAAGTAAAATATTTAATTTACCAAGTATTGTGTTATTTACAAAACGAGATAGGATATCATTGTCTTGTGATATCAGATAGAAAGTACGCCTACAATCCTTTTATGCTGTAGAGTATATGACGTATAAGTCTTGTGGTGTTTTGAAAAGTGACTTTTAAGTCGTGTGGTCTGAAAAGTTACATCTTATTCACGTGGTCTGTGAGAGAAATTGACAGCTAAGTCATGTGAACTGTAGGAAAAACTGGCATCTAAGTCACGCGGTCTATGGGAGAAAATAACATCTAAGTCATGTGTTTTGCAGGAAAAAAGTAACACTAAGCCACGTGGTCTGTAGCTTAGTCACTTGGTCTATGGGAGAAAATGAAATCTAAGTCACATTATTGATCTGTAAGAGAAAATAATATTTTAGTCATATATAATCTTAGCCACGTGGTCTGGAATAAGGGATGAAGGGATAATGACATCTGGGTTATGTGGTCAATGGAAGAAAGTAATATCTAAATCGCTGTCTGAAATATAATATATTATAATCTTTGATGAAATCCCATCACATCTATTTATAATATCAGTACAAGGAAGTTTAACTGTGCCTTTCAGATATATATTTCTAGATATAATGTTTGATCAGAACCCCTTTGGTTTATTTATTGTCAATCATAGTTGTAACTAGGATGACTATTTTATGCTAAGAGAATTAGTGTATGCTTTGTCATGTATTGGATTATATGTTTGGATGCTGAATTGAAAGTAAAATATTTAATTTATCAAGTGTTGAAATCCCATCACATCTATTTATAATGTCAATACAAGGAAGTTTATCCATGCCTGTCAAATATATCTGACTATAAGATATAATGATACCATTAGAACCCTCTTTAGTTTATTTGTTGTCAATCATAAAACCTGTAACAAGGATCATTGTTTTATGATTAGTTGACTAATGTACAAGTTTTGTCATGTATTGTATATGTTTGGATACTGAATTGAAAGTAAAATATTTAATTTACCAAGTGTTGTGTTATTTACAAAACGAGATAGAATAATTATTATTGCCTTGTGATATCGGATAGAAAAGACGCCTATAACCTTTTTATGGTGTAGAGTAAATGACATCTACTAAGTCTTGTAGTGTGTGGAAAAGTGACATTTAAGTCATGTGGTCTGTGGGAGAAAATGACATCTAATTCACGTGATAGCAAGGAGAAAGTGACATCTATGTCATGTAGTTCAGGAGAGAATTTGACATCTAAGTCATGTGGTATGTGGAAAAAAGACATGTGGTCTATGGGAAAGAAAATCTCCAAAATTTATATATTTTTGTCAATTTACTGGGGCAATATTTAACACCATTTTTTAATTGCTGACAAACAATGCATTTAGAATAATATTTAACGTTATAATTTTTCGACAAAACATTTGTTTATCATTATGGAAGCATAGTTTTTATATATTTTTGTTATTTCAATTGCTGCATTTATTTGTGTATATATAATACAATTTTACTCAAATTTCATATTTTTTCTTGCATATAAACGTAAATAAAATGCATCTATTTATTCTTACCAAAGTGTTTTCTTTCTTGGCCATTGGCTTGAAAGTAAAAGCAAGAGAATGAATATGATTCAAAATGGTCACCCGAGTAGGATTCTGTTTTTATTGTTCTTATTCTGCGGTGTGTGGAGCCTGGTCAATCATACGGGAAGTTTGCGCATTAAAAGAGTATTTATAGATTGAGGATAACATGATGGAGGAGTTTATTGAGGGGGCGGGGGGTGTTTCTAACCTCCTCGCTAATTCACCAACGGATTCTTGCTTTCAGTAAATTATTGCTACAAGCGACTTATAAAATGTTCAATTAATTACAATTACACCAATGAAGTGTTAATGCATGTTTTGTCCGTCTGATGAGAGCTTCCGTTATCGGTGACATATGGTGATAACGATCAGTGTTCAAAATCAAAAGCCCTAAGGAAAAATGCAAAACAGGAGCTGAGCAAACACGGACCTCTACAAAATGTCAGAGGTAGGATAAGGTGCCACGGAGGAGTGAGTAACACCCGCCGTTTGGTCCTCGTCGTAATCAGGAAAAACGGAAAACTCCATATTCTTATTTGTTTAATTATCAGTGTTTGAAGTTCCTACTTAATTATTCATTGTGCAGTGACAACATGTTAATGCTTAAGGTGGTATGAAACATATGTCTATGTTAATGTAGGTGAAAGTACTGTAAGCCTTCCGTCTTACGGATCCAATTGAGGGTCAGCTCAAACTTAGTGATGACAAGTCCAGTATTTCTTTCTCTTCGGTTTTATTAAGCGTGATCGTATAGTTACAATTACATCAGCTAACAGCAGCCCAAATCAGGAGTCTCAGAATCTATCTCTATAAGCGGAATCTCTAAATCTAAATCTAAAATATCTCTTAATCTGTTCAACATCATTTTACATGGGTATATATAACATTTTACTTATGATGGACAGTTCTGACTAGTTCGGCCCATTTACGACGATCATGAGTAAACATTTAGTGTCCAAAATTAAGATTAATAGTTTATTCCTAAATAAAGTAACAAAACCGTCAAAACTGCCAATCAAAGAGTCTGGATGCAGGATGTGAGTCTCCGAGTCCTGGGTCTCGGAGTCCCCCACCTAGTATGAGGCATCACTTACTCACAATACGTTCATTCATACACGGCATAAACGGTTACAAAGGTTAATATATAGAATACACAATACATGACTCAATATAGAGTACCAGAGCTATCGTTGCAGACACAGAATCGCCAAATATGTCACATGTTGTTAAACTCTCAATTTGGATATTATTATGCCCGTATTATGCACCTGGTTTCATAACATCATTTAGGAATACTACGCATTGCTACAAGAGTCACAGAGTTCATTCTGTCAATTATCATTAACACCATTCAGTGCGCAGCATCTAGGTACACATAAATATCATAGTGACCATTATGTAATACTAGCAATTCAAGGTCATAGCATGGCTATCTGTTTACAGTACATTATAACTAAAATACATTCACAGGTTTAGAATTTCCAAATATCACAATTTTTAACAAATGTTGAATGTAAAATAGTTTAAAATCCCCAGCGGGATTCGAACGCATGATCTATGGATTTGTAGAGAAACCTCTGACCTAATGCACTACGCTGTTAAGGTCAGACGACACGTTCCTCAAAATTATATAAAACTTTTGTCAGGAATTTGTTATTGATTTATATACTACTACTTTAACCAGCTTTGTTGCAAAAAATAGGCTAGCTTACTAGGCATTTGTGCGAGATACAAGAGTATGCAATTTTTATATAATCTGATTAAATTTTAAAGTTACCTCCAACCGTAGAATTTAAAAGCACAGAAGGTCGCATAATTAAATATGATTTTTGAAACCAATTTCGGGTAAAATCAATATTATTTTTATTAGAACTCTTGATCACGAGGAGATACAAAAAGAATGTTCGATGAACGTGTCATCTGACCTTCATTGTTTAAATTTCCAATAAGTTTTGACCTTAAATGACAAATTTTGAAAAAAAAACCTTTTTATCTTTTTTATATATCTTTTTAATTACGGTTGATTATATTAAATTGCTTATTTCGATACATTGTACTTCACACCATGTCGGTGTCTAATACCACCTTAAACATTTATTTTTTTTCTGAATGGCAAGTTGAAGTCGATTGTTGTAGATAAAGGTCAATAGTTGGATGTGGTAGAATATATACAGATCCATAGATACAGTATTGATGTAATGTGGGCATTTTTTTGTAAAATATATTTGTAGATAAACAAGAGTTCTCTCAATTGTTTTGACATGTTCTTCCAAAGGACGCTTATTCGTGGATATAGCATAATTACGTTGCTATTTACATACATATATGGACAGACATATATTTTGTTGTTTCGTTAATAAACGTTTATACAATCATATAAGAAAACAGACAAAAAACATATCCTAGGTTTTCACGATGTACATAAGAAGGACTTAATGCCTCTTCAATACGTAGTGCTTCAGCATTTCAATGCATTTATAGCTATATGTTCGTGTAATTTGCCAAACTAGAGAGAGAGAGAAAGAGAGTGACAGACAGACAGACAGACAGAGAGGAACAGAGAGAGAGAAAGGAACAGAGAGAGATGGACTGATAGAAAGAGATAGAGAGAAGAGATCGTTCAAAGAAATAGACAGAATTAAACGCACATGGTCATAGAGCAATGAAAGGATTGAAGGCATAAACTTGATACTAAATATATGTTATGATTTGTTTTTTTTATGTCTGTCAAATATAAACTTTTAAAAGGGAAGAAAAATGTGCAAAACAAGGAAGTTGGAATGAAGAAGAGTAAGTCAGATTTTGAAGTCAGTCTGCATCCTCTCTTTCTAATAGCGGCCACTAGAGCTTTAGTGAATGGGCAGGAAAGGGATCCTTCACATTTGAGATCGACACACAATATCGTTGTTTTCTCGTCTGGTGCAGCCATATTTGCTGATCTAAATGGAATGAACACATGCATCTCCTGTAGCTGCTGAGTTTTTGAACAGGTATTTACGGTATATCATTAAATAGGAATAGCTCAAACTCATAGATATCCAATAAACGAATTATGTCATGAAGCACTTATTTCTGTGATGCTATCAATTCCTTAAATAGGAAAGAAAACCCTTATCATATTTCCAACGTACAATAATGTCTACTAGGGGGAGCTTATCTATACATAAACGTCCACATTACTGTACAATTATGTCTAAGCCATACACACAAAACTTTTTTAACATATAAAATGATAAATGTTGGCAACCAGAAACCCATCCATGTGGCATCCAATTCACAAAACTAAGGAATAATACTCTTGTATTTTAAAGAGATACAAAATCCCTTTGGTCAGAATTCCGAAAATTGCGAGATCAAATTCTTCAACGTAGACGATATCACCCCTTCCACTTTTTGGAAGGATGACAAAATGCTTAAATATGGTAAATCAACCAAACAACATTAAAAAAAGTCCACCCCCCTTTAAAACAAATGCCATGTGCCTTATCGTGTACTTTTCATTTTCCATATATCAGATAAGATGTTTTAGATTGCGTCATTTTGCTTCAGTTTGTCAAAGCCCCGAAGCACACATTCCACAAGGATAGGCACCAAGCTAACAGAACTGTAGCATCCTTTCTAAAACCTCATTGTGTGCAAAGTAGGCATAGATCGACTAACACTTGGCTCATATCAGTCCATCTTACTACCCCCCCCCCCCAAACTCCACTCCCTATTAGAACCTACCCAATCTCCAAACCCCAAGCCCAGGAGTTCACCCAATCAAGCAGCTCGGTTAATTTGATTATGCCACTGGAAAAACTGCTAGGGTTGATGTCTTTCTTATGACTTGTTTTTTACATACATATATGGATAGACATTTATATTGTTGCTTATGTGTTTGAAATTGTTAGGTCAAATGCGTACACTTTACGGTTATATTTTCTTTTTTAAGCATAAAGTCTGGTTCAATTTTTAAATGCGTAAAAACAGTTGAAATAATTCTATTCTGTTAGCTGTTCACCTACTGCTTGTAACTTGATCAACATGTAAGCTGGGTATTTGTTGTAAATCTCAGGTAATGAGATTTTTTTTAAAACGTATATACATTGACATAACAGAGCCACTGAACTTCATGAAAATAAAATTGTATTAAACTATAATAAGGAAAGTACAACAAATCACAAGAAACACACACACAAGACAAAGACACAAATATTATTGCACTGCTCATTTTGACCTAATAAACTTTTCTTTTAAATATTAGAAGTATTCTAAAACTCGACATAAGTCTACATATACATAAACACTATTGGTGTTCATTTACATAGCAGACAATCAGTGTACATTTGTAAAATCATAAATATTATTTCCCTTTTCTTTTATGGGATTGCCATTACCGGAAATGACGTTCAAAGTAAGAGCAGAGCTAATAGAGAACCATTTGAGCCCATTTGTTTTTTGATAACCAGATACACATTTCTCAAATTCGTTTCAAAATTGTAAAGTTATGCTCTATTTATATAATGCAATGCTTGTGCAAGGAAATACAGTGAGGAGAAAATAACATTACAATCACCTTAAATAGCTTAAACTCAACTTTCAGAACAATCACTGCAAAAAGCAGACTTTCATAACAATAAAAATGTAAACACTACATTAGCAATGTTTATTGCATTTGAAATATCGATTTCCTTAAAAAGAAAACAAATATAAAACACCTCTAGATTGTTTTAGCCTTAAGCTAATCTACTATTTTTTTATTGACGTGTATTATCTCTGAAAAATCGAATTTTTTTTACAAGTATTAATTTCCGTAAATAAATTATAATCCAGCTTGATGTATGAGTTCACACAATCTACAAACTTCCGGTTAGCGGAACTTAGTGTGCACTGACGTCTTTTACCATTTTAAAATGTTACCTGCTTTAAGCATATATAAGGGAGTATGTCTTCAAAAATATTAATTTGGTAAGTAAAATATGAATTGTAGTGTATCGTTAATTATTAAGAAACATACGATTCATATGTATACATTTACATGTATTTATTTTTCGATGGCGTTAACAATAAGTTTAATGTCACATATATTAACAAACAAAACATAACTTTATATTTCTTCATTTTAATAAACTTTCATACAATTATTTTAGGAAACAGACATAAGACATATCCTGAGTTTCCACGATGTAAATGAGGACTGAATGCCTCTCCAATACGTAGTGCTTCAGCTTTCAAAGATATTTACCACGTATAGAATAAGTCAATAATATATTTATAACTATATGTTTGTGTGGTTTGCTAAACATGAGAGAGAGAGAGAGAGAGAGAGAGAGAGAGAGAGAGAGAGAGACAGAGAGAGAGACGGACCGAGAGCAATAGATGGACAAAGAGAGATGGACAGAGACAGACAGAGAAAAAGAGGGAAGAAAAAGAGAGGGATGGACAGACAGAAAAAGACAGAGAAGAAAGAGAGTTAAAGATACAATCTTTAAGCCACCTTTAAGTCACCTTTAAGCGGAGCTTATAGGTCATTAATGTCCAAACTTCTTTAAGTCACCTTTAAGCCATCTTTAAGCTACCTTTAAGCATCTTTAAGTGGCATTTACGCTCCCTACAAGTTGTCTTTAAACCATCTTTAAGTTCCCTTTAAGTCAGGTTTGATCAAACTGAACAATAAAAACATGTATTAAATGCAAAAGCTCTTTTATAGGGAGGGGAGGGGTGATCCGAGTGATGAGATAATTTCCAAAGAAGGGGAGGGGATGTTCCAGGCGGTTTTATTTTTCGTGCCATTAAACACATATCGCTATGATCAACACCGCTCCGATGGACACAGATTGCCGTTATAGAATTCTTTATAAAATAATTTTTTTCCAAATTATTGTAGGGGTGAGCGCAGTCTCTGTATCTAAATTTGTGTGTGAAATTATTTTTAATTATGTTTGTTTCCTATTATAAATTAATCGGTGAAAAATCTCTCTCTCTCTCTCTCTCTCTCTCTCTCTCTCTCTCTCTCTCTCTCTCTCTCTCTCTCTCTCTCTCTCTCTCTCTCTCTCTCTTAGTTCATCCGGTTATTAAACAAAATAATGATAATGAACCAAAACTGCATGATTTAATTTATTAATCGGTTGAAGGTATGTATTTTTTTTTTCAATTTTAATTATTTCTAATCTGCTAGATACATGTTAAAGATGAAACGACTCTAAACTGCCTTTGTTATAACGGGCAGGATATTACTGCTTTGTTTGTCTAGACATAGTTTTGTTCGGTAGACGTTAGAAGTAATCTGGTAGACTGACATGTTAAAGGTAGATACATGTTACCGGTAGATACATGTTAAAGATGAAAAGACTCTAAACTGCCTTTGTTATAACGGGCAGGATATTACTGCTTTGTTTGTCTAGACATAGTTTTGTTCGGTAGACGTTAGAAGTAATCCGGTAGACCGACCACGTCACGCCTCATAAATATGCATGCATTTCCGAGTTATTTATAAACGCTTTCCAAGTTATTGATAAACGCCTTCCGGGTTATTCATATTCGTCTTCCGAACAGTAGTTTGTTATAAACGGAATGACTTACTTTACATAATGAAATGTATGTACATGTATATTTGTTTTTATGCAACCAACAAAGTAAAACTCATTTCCCCCCAAAAGTTCAAGCTACAAATTAGCGCCGTGAAGAGAAAGGGGCGGGGTGGGGGGAGGGAGTATATTATTCTCTGTGATGATATTAAGTGTTTGATTAAATAATAATATTCATTTATGAACAGGCAATAGTTGTTCGTGTTTAAAAAAAAAACATGGATAGGCATGATAATAAATTGATTCTAAAATGGTATAACTCATTTAGTAATTAATAGTGTAATGTACATATATAACGTTAACCGTTTTAAATCCGAAAAAAAAATCACCAACCTTACATTAATTAATTGTATTTGCGTAAACCGAAAGCCAGTATGGCGCATTTTCCAATGTTTTACCATGTTTACCACTGTTTACAGGCATGATATATAGTATAAGAAAAAGAACAACTGGTTTATGAGTAATTTTCAGACAATTTCCTAAGTCTATGAATTTTGACATCTTACAATTGTGTCATGAAGAGAGTTTGACGTAAAGACTGCGAAGGAATACAGGTAACGTTATATTGCTGCATCATTTTTAGTCAGGTACCTTTTAATTATCCCGGAAATCCCAAACAAATATTCCATATGAAACCGAGTGGAATAATGACAGGAACTCCATTCGTCGTGTTATTGTGGGTTTAATTGTGCATGACATCAAAATAACTTTAATATTTTTTCAAGATATGCTTTTATTTACCATTAATATACTTGGCTTATCCAAACAGGTTGTCATAGCACCGTATCTGTCACATAGATTGTATTACATAGGTCAGTTTAACATATCTCAATGCCAGCTCCCAATAGGAAAGTTCACATATATGTTGTGTCATTTTACAATACTCACATATATGTCACTATACAACAACATATAACAATTTACAACTTCTATATGAGGTCCCTTACACCTATTATATATATAAGAACAAAGGTCAGTCTAGCAGATTCCAAGGTCAGTCTGTCAGATCCCATTACAAAAGGTCACATATATGTCACTATATAACAACATTCAATTATTTACAACTTCTATATGAGGTCACTTGCACCTATTATATATATTAGAACATTGTTCAGTCTAGCAGATTCCAAGGTCAGTCTGTCAGATCCAATTACAAAAGGTCACATATATGTCACCATATGACAACATATGACAATTTACAACTTCTATATGAGGTCCCCTACACCTATTATATATATCAGAACATAGGTCAGTCTAGCAGATTCCAAAGTCAGTCTGTCAGATCCCATTACAAAAGGTCACATATATGTCACTATATAACAACATTCAATTATTTACAACTTCTATATGAGGTCCCTTACACCTATTATATATATTAGAACATTGTTCAGTCTAGCAGATTCCAAGGTCAGTCTGTCAGATCCCATTTCAAAAGGTCACACATATGTCACAATACAACTACATATGACAATTTACAACTTCTATATGAGGTCCCTTACACTTATAATATATATTAGAACATAGGTCACCCTAGCAGATTCCAAGGTCAGTCTGCCAGATCCCAATATGAAAGGACACATATGTGTCACTAATCAACAACATATAACAATTTACAACTTCTATATGAGGTCCCTTACACTTATTATATATATTAGAACATTGGTCAGTCTAGCAGATTCCAAGGTCAGTCTGTCAGATCCCATTACAAAAGGTCACATATATGTCACCATATGACAACATATGACAACTTACAACTTCTATATGAGGTCCCTTACACCTATAATATATATTAGAACATAGGTAAGTCTAGCATATTCCAAGGTCAGTCTGCCAGATCCCAATATGAACGATAACATATATGTCACTATATAACACTGATACTTCATAATATCAATTTACAATTCCTGTACTTTTTGTTTGTCACCTGTAATAAAATTACTATAAAGGTCAGTTTCTTTTTGTATTTGTATTTATTGATGAATTGTTAGACTTTCAGTCTTTTTATTATACCATACAGAATGTATTTCATATTTTACAATATTTCAGGTATCAAAATCTATGAAATATGACAAAGAGAATTTTAAAACATATTCAAGAACTTTGACTGCTGAAAAGTTTTATTAAATATGTGATTGATGTCAATATTATGATAAAGTTTAAAACTTAGTGAACATCATTGAATACTGATTGAATACAATACTGATACTGCATTATAACAATTTACATTTTCTGCTCTTTGTCTGTCACCTATAATATAATTATCATATTGGTCAGTCTAGCAGATTCCAAGGTTAATCTGCCATATTTATTGATGAAGTGTTACATTCACAGTCTCTATAATTTTACTTTTAATTATTATCATTTATTATCTACTAGTTGATTACTAGTATGTAATATATAGTAATGATTATATTCAAACATTCAAACATTACAAAGGAGTATTGCCTAATATCAACAGTTAATGTCATCCTTCATCATGTGGCATGTTTTCCTAGCTGGTGGTCCCTTAAAAGTTATCTTCGTTTTAAAGATTTCTTCTCCCTGATGGAATCTTTTGTCTAATTTAAAAAAGAAAAGGTTGGTAAATTCACATCAATATTCTTTATAACAGTGCTGTAAAAATCTTACACAAATTAGCAAAAAACAACTAACCTTTTTTACAGAAATCTTTTCGGAAGATGTTCTATCATTTTCATCCTTAAAAGAAGATACACAAGGTTAATAATCATACAAAAGCATATGTCATGTTGATGTGAAGAATATTAGAACCATTTTAACAAGAGCTTGGACTTCGGGTAGTTGTGTCAAACAGCAATGTTGTCTATTTTACTGTTGGCCACTCAGCCATTGCTCTTTGAAATGAACATTTTAAATTTGTTTAACTTGTTTTTGATTCAAGAAATCAATACATCCGTTTGAAAGTCGAAGGTTCTATTTCAGGTTAAATTAGTCAATTATAACATCAATTTGCTTTACGTTATTTCACATACCCAAAACTTAATAGAACACATCCTGCAAATAAAGCTATCTTTGCACAAGTTTTCCTCCTAACTTCTAACGTCTACCAAAAAGGGGAAACAATTCGTTAAAATTAAAACAAGTTCTTTTTTTCTTTAAGCGCGTATGGAAAGTAAATTAAGCTAATTCACCCACCATCCGGCTTAATTTGGAATTGCTCTCATTGACCAATCAGGATACTTGATTTAAATGTTAGCGGGCTAATTTCTCAGAATTTCTTCTACGAGCTGACACTGATTACTAAAAACCAAATAAAGGTGATCAAGTCAATTAGATGAATTTCGATGTACGCATGTTAACAAAGAGAAGATTAAGTAAAATTGAAACGTGTAAATAAGTTTTCTGACGTAATGAAAATAGAATAATCTTCGCGAGTCGCTAAAGTGTCGCTCTAAAAATACACAAAGATCGAAATAAACAATAAAATCAAGCATAATTATATAAGGTTTTTCTTTCCCGAATTTATTACCTAACAGCGTAGCGCAATGGACAAGAGTGTTAAGTACGAAGCTGCAAGTTATGAGTTCGAATCCTGCAGTGCTGGGGCTTTCATAATTTTGACCATTTCCAAAAACATTTAATCATATGTCTTGGTCAAATACTATTAAATTTGAAACATTTAAAACGGTTATGGTATTTTGATTACAATGTACTTATATCCACATCTATATCAACAGGTGTCACATAACATCTTAAAATTATTACATGCAATGATAATTGAAAACGTCTTGCATTCACGATCGGGTTACTAGCGCTAGTACGCTTGGTGTTTCTAGTTACCCGAATGGACCCAAAATGACCAAATATGGACCAAAAGATGATGGAAAAAAATAATTTTAAATGGCATGCGTTGGGATACTCCATGGAGAATTCAAAATTCTTAAAAACAATATTAGAATTCGAGAAAATATGCCTCGGACCCTCCCCTTAAAAGACAACATTATTCCTCAGACCCCCCCCCCCCCCCCACTACCCCTGGAAGAACATTTCTGAATCTGCGCATGACGCCGGTGGTGGACATGTTTTGCTTAATTATGCAATACTCTTAGAATGCTTGCTTTATTCCAAATATATCATGCAGTGAAAATTGACATTGAAATTTAATATTAAAATAGTTTAATTAGATCAAAGATGGTTTACTAATTTTCAAATTATTTTGTTTAACAAATAAATGTTAAAAGATTATACCAAATAAATGGGAATTGATAATTGAGGGCGAGACAGTCCCTTGACGACGGGCAAAGACAAAGAAAACAAAACCTACAGAAAGCATTATATATAGGTGAGACAGCTCTAACTTAAATATGTTGTATCACCTTCATGTAGTCCACAGCGTGTATGTCAGGGCTGATACACTACTTCCACAACAGCTATATCAGGACTGATAAACTACTACCACAACAGCTATATCAGGGTTGATACACTAGTACCACAACAATTATATCAGGGCAGATACACTACTACCACAACAGTTATATCAGAGCTGATACACTACCACCACAACGGCAATATCAGGGCTAATACACTACTACCACAACAGCTATATCAGGGCTGATACACTACTACTACAACAGCAATATCAGGGCTGATACACTACTACCACAACAGCTATATCAGGGCTGATACACTACTACCACAATAGCTATATCAGGGCTGATACACTAGTACCACAACAGCTATATCAGGACTGATAAACTACTACCACAACAGCTATATCAGGGCTGATACACTACCACCACAACAGCTATATCAGGGCTGATACACTACTACTACAACAGCTATATCAGGGCTGATACACTACTACCACAACAGCTATAACGTGGCTGATACACTACTACTACAACAGATGTATCAGAGCTGATACACTACTCCCACAACAGCTATATCAGGGCTGATACTCTAGTACTACAACAGCTAGATCAGGGCTGATACACTACTACCACAACAGCTATATCAGGGCTGATACTCTACTACGAAAACAGCTATATCAAGGTTGATACACTTCTCGAACAACAGCTATATCAAAGCTGATACACTAGAACCACAACAGCTATATCGAGGCTGACACACTGCTACCACAACAGCTATATCAGGGCTGATACACTAGTACCACAACAGCTGTTTTTGCTGTTGAAATACAATTTCCGGTGTCAGTCAGACCTAATGTGGGGATCAGACATCCTGTTAATTTATATTGAGCTCTAAACTGACGAAATTTTAAAACAAGTCACTAAAAAGAAATACATCGACTTTCTACTAGGCAAAAATGTTTAATTGACTAAAAGTAGCCGTTGAAAAGCGCTGTTTAGATTACGAATATATTGAAATTGTTAATTACACAAACACTGTAAAGGCAATTTGACATAAATTAAAATTCAGGCCTGTTACTGCAAAAATGATTAAATGTTATGTTCTCGAACAAATTGATAACTGAAATAAATATTAACTTAATTCAATTCAAGTAATACATTCGGGGCCGAAATGACTCGGGAACGAAATTGTTTGATGCCGACTAAAACGACGAAACGTTCATCTTGACGTGTGAACAGACGATAGAAAGAATCTGAGGGATGTTCATTTGGATAGTGAATTGTTCATCGTGTAAGAAATGAAATATGATAGGCGTATTCAGGGTTACAAATTCTACTTAATGTACAATGCTGTGTATTTTTCTAATTTATTATGCCACTGTCTGAGTGTCCAACGAACGGGTTGTCTCGAATTTCCTCTAAATAAAATAGTGTCAGTTTTAAGGTGCTACCGTTGTGGCAAGCTAAGCACGAATTACACATACCTTGAATCATTGTCAACTTAGTGATATTTTGAAAGAAGAGAGAGGGAGAGAGAGAGAACACATGTTAAGCAGAAAAATAATGAGAGAGGGAGTGGGCAGGGCTTTCTATGCGAAGTACATGTATCTCTCTCCGTCTCTCTCTCTCTCTTTCTCTCTCTCTCTCTGACATGTACTTCTGAAAGTCTTGAATTTCCTCTTTACAAAGAATTACATCAATGAACTTTTTCATAATCTATTTTACAGGCAGACGTTGTTGAGGATGGAGAAAGATCGAAAACAAATATCTGCTGGAGGAAATATCTGACGCGGAATCATACCTGGGACCCACAAGTTTCTATTGCGAAGCTTAAATTTGGCTTGCATGTTCCTACAAAGGAATTCAAGTAAGAGAGAAAGTTGGTAATATGGGAAGGCAACCCTGAGTAAAGTACAGCATCACTGTCAAATAGTTATATAATTCTAGAAATGAAAAAAAAATTACAAAATTTTACTTATAAATACATGCACAAATATACTGTTGTACTGGAAAACATTGTTTTTAATGCATTAAAAGATACATTCTCCAAATAGTAATTAACAATTATATTTATATACCCTGTGGACCTATATTTATAAACTGTTGTAAACTGGAAAATTGCATGGTTAAATGTAAAATTCCATTTTTAAGCATTTGAAGCATTTCCTTAATGAATACTATGTTGTGGCCTAATGAAAAAGTTATGTTTCACATGCGTTTTGATCTGATAATATGGAATATATCTGAAAACAAATCATTTGTAGTTTTTCAAATTCCGTCAACTTGTTAAATGGAGTTTTCAAATACCGGTAATGAAAAATAATAGGATTTCCATAGAATGCTGATATGTTATTCAAAGTGTACATGTAGATAATAAATTTGAACTAGTAAAACAAACAATGCATAATAATGTTTATGACATACGTATGATATTTTGTTTACTTTTTAAATGTTTTATCCTCATTCAAGGTAGAACTAACTGATCCAGTTTTGGAAAAAACAATAATAACTGTGGTATAGTATGAACATTAATTTTATTTAATTATGATACAGCAGTAATTTATTCAGCTAATCTCTCATTATCAACAATGATATAGGTTGGGTGAATTGACTGACATCTGTATACATTACATTCAATGATTTAGATAAGAGGTAACCTTCTCTGACACTACTGAATTAGGTTAAGTGTGGTATGGGAGGCCATCAAAAATGAATTCCTTGGTTCTCAGGCCCGCGCCCATCTGATTTCACATTGAGCATTGCCCATTTTTATCCTATTAAAATGAATAAAATAAACTTTTGATGGTGCACTTGCTTATTCCAGAAAAAAAATACGATTTAGGACTGCATTTTAGATACTCAAGTCAGTAAAATGCTTGACTTAATATAGAACATAATTGCAAACATCACGATGATTCAGATTTGATTATAGCAATTGCAAATGGCCACCGAAACTAGTTACGAGATGCTGTTTAGTTATGATCGCAACAGCAATGATATTAGTTTTGGTATATGAAGAAGAACGTCATTTATCCTGAAATGCATATAGGAGGAGAGTTCCTGCAGCTTGCTCTATACTAAATATCCAATTATGCTTAAACACATGGCTTTGTCAAGTCTCGTAGTTGTGGTGTTTCTTGAAGAACATGATGACTTATTTATTTCATTTAGTTTGAGCTAAAAAAAATCTGATACATTCATTGCAAGGTAACTTTTTATTCATTTAAAACATCGCTTTTTCTGGATTTGGATAAGAGTTGCACATTGTTAAAATAAAAATAAAAATATTGTATCCTTTTTTTTTGGAAATAAAAAGAAAAAATTATCACAGCTTGACCGCATTTGTTTTTGAAAATTTTCCTTAGAACCAAGATATTAATTTTTTATGGCCTAATGTTGATCTTTTTTAAATGCATTTTATTCAGCTGATCCCTCTCTATTCTCTCATCAATAGTATAAAATTGATGATTTGATCATGAATTATCGGTTTACATACAAATCTGAAGGTTTATTGAGCAAAGTTTCTGGGACACTTCCGCTTTTAATTAAAAAGTATCCCTGATCACCAGAGTGAAAAGAGGAATAACTCAATTTTCCAGTTTTAACATAAAAGGAGTTGTTTCCTTTTTCATCTATACTTAAAACAATCAAAGTTTTTAATATGTTTTACGTGCGACCGTTGGGGCGAGCACAGCATGTGATCAAACAATGAATTATAATAAATTAATAAGATAAAATTAACAACGTGAAATTTGAATGCCAAAAAATAAAACATACCTCTTTTTCAGTAAATTTTCATTATTCATAGTTTATAAGATTTGTTATAATTTATTTATTTATATGTAGAACAATAGTTTAATCTCAGATACATTGTTGTTAAATATAAAGATTTTAATATATAAATATTCATTGCACTGCATCTCCTCTTTTAAAGTGATTGTGATTATGATTGATTGATTGATTTCCCCTTTTTTTTGCAGTAGACATTTTTTCTTAAACTTACATATAAAAACTTGACTCATCTAAGAGCTCCCCCCATGCTAATTTTTTTTCATTTTTGTCAATTTATACATAGAAAATCGACTTACCATGGATTTGCCCCTCCACTTAAAAAAAAATAATTAATGTTTAATTTTATTTGTCCCCCCCCCCCCCCCCCCCCGCATGTAATAAATGGAAGTGAAATAAAGAAACCATTGAACTGCTTAAAGAGCTGAAGGATTAGAATTTTCATGATTTATTTTTCTTTTTGCTTGCAAAGATTTTTTGGATGAGGCTACCATTTACCCCACCAACCCCCTTTAAAAAAAGGCGCTGCTACGTATAACGTTACGTTTCAGGAAATTACCGTAATTATAGCGAGCGCAGCGAAGCGAGCTC